>NC_090372.1:185175128-185479924 GCF_036365525.1 Heterodontus francisci | reverse complement strand
TCTGCAGCTGATAACATTTCCTGCAGATGTGTTCATCTGGTACATGTGGTACATCCATGACTTCCCACATACTGCAGGGCGTACATTCCACTTGGGTCAAGCTAACCTGCCATAATGTAACTTTAAATCCTTTTTATTACAATGAGAAGTAAAAGAACTTTCCAGTTACTCACTAATCAGCTTCTTCCCCTGTACCAAAGAGAGAGGGAGCTACTGGAGGTTGAAAAAAATAGAAGAAAGAAAGAAAGAAAGAAAGAAAGAAAGGAAGAAAGGAAGAAAGAAAGAAAGAAAGAAAGAAAGAAAGAAAGAAAGAAAGAAAGAAAGAAAGAAAGAAAGAAAGAAACATTTTACATTCATGCACTCAAATTTATTTTTTTCTTAATTTATAGTTCCCCTCCTCACTGAACTCCCTCAATTACCAAACTCCGTTCTTAACACTCTGTGTCCTCCAGCAGCACTCAGTGCAGACAAACAGCACTGAGTGTCCCCTGAATTTATATTCTAAAACAATGCTGTGTCAGTTCTGCTAGAGCTCAGAAACCAGTTTAATCTAGTTACCTAATTAACTAGCTACAGCTATTCTCAGAGTGTTAGTATACCCCTGTTTATAACTGCAAGATACCTAATTTATCTCTTAACTGAAAAAGGAATGTCAAGTAATTGTTAGATGTAAACAAAAAACAAAAACTAGTCTTGAGAGATTAACCCTTAAAATTCACTCACTTACCAACTTCCCTTCTTCACACTCAGTGTAGATTCTGGAGATCAGGGGAGATGTGGTGGTGAGGTGGTCAAGTGATCATGGGGTCTGTAAGGAGGTTTGCCTTTTGAGCCTGGAGGAAACTCTCCTGCTCCTCTTGGCTCCAAGCAGTGCTGTAAATGCACTTATCTGATAGATCCGACCCTTCACTTCCCCTTTAACTGCCCATTTCCAGAACCCAGGAAACTTGGCCGACATTAGTTAACAATAAAAAAAACCTTGTAATTGGAGGCAAGCAGACTGCTTAAAAGAATGCTGTGACCTACCTGGACATTGTTGGCGAAATATGTCATCCGCTGGCAGCGTTGTCTGTACCTGTTATGGTCATTGTATTGAATTTCTTTGAAAGGGGATCCTTGCAAAAAGCATCTGGTGAAAGTTGCCACATTTATCAGGCAACTATTCCTCATTGAATCCAGAAGCTAACTGATGTTCTGGTCAGGAAGGGTAAACTTTTCATATCTTTCCCAATGACCGGCAGGATTCTGAGAGATTCAGGTAATCATGGAGAGAATGCATATGGCACTCAAAACCCCATACAATAACCCCTTCAATTTTATGAATTGGAGAAGTTTTCATTCTTGGGACAGTGCAATGTCTGCTTCTGTCATCCCTCTCCAGACAGCATGAGCCACCCCCTCCTGAAGCTTCCCCCCCATTCTCAATATTCAGAAAAAACTTACCTGACCTCACACTTACCAATCTACCTGTCACAGATGCATCTGTCGATGACAGTACTAGTAGGAGTGACCACAGCACAGTCCTTGTGGAGACTAAGACCCATCTTCACATTAAGGATACCTCCCATTGTGCTGTGTGGCACTAATATCATGCTAAATGGGATAGATTCAGAACAGATTTAGCAGCTCAAATCTGGGCATCCATGAGATGCTGTGGGCCAGCAGCAGCTGTAGAATTGTATTCAACCACAATTGGTAACCTCATGGCCCAGCAAATCCCTCATTCTACCATTATCATCAAGCCAAGGGAAGGATTAACACTGGTTCAATGAAGATTACAGGAGAGCATGCCTGGAGCAGCACCAAGCATACCTAAAAATGACATAAACCTATAACACAGGACTGCATGCATGCTAAACAGCATGTGCAGCATGAGATAAACAGAGCTAAGCAATTCCACAACCAATGCATCAGGTCAAAGCTTTGCAGTCCTTCCACATCCAGTCGTGAATTGTGGTGGAAAATTAAACAACTAACCGGAGGAGGAGGATCCACAAACATCCCCATCTTCAGTGATGGGGGAGCCCACCACATCAGTGCAAAAGACAAGGCTGAAGTATTTGCGACCATCTTCAGCCAGAAGTGCTGAGTGGGTGATCCATCTCGGCCCCTTCTGAGCTCCCCAGCATCACAGATGCCAGTCTTCAGCCAATTCGATTCAGTCCACGTATTATCAAGAAACGGCTGAGGGCACTGGATACAGCAAAGACTATGGACCCTAACAACATACCAGCTGTAATACTGAAAACTTGTGCTCCAGAACTAGCCACATTCAGTACAGCTACAACAATGGCATCTACTAAAAAATGTGGAAAATTGCCCATTGTCTGCTATTCACAAAAAGCAGGACAATTTCAATGCAGTCAATCTGATCAGTGTACTCTCAATCATCAGTAAAGTGATGGAAGGTGTCATTAACAATGCTATCAAGTGGCATTTATTCAGCAATAACCTGCTGACCGATTCTCAGTTTGGGTTCGGCCAGGAGCACTCAGCTCCAGACCTCATTACAGCTTTGGTCCAAACATGGACAATAGAGCTGAATTCAAGAATGAGTTGAGAGTGACTGCCCTCGACATCAAGGCAGCATTTGACTGAGTCAAATGAGCATGAAGGAGCCCTGGCCAAATTGAAGTCAATGGGAATCAGCGGAAAACTCTCCATTGGTTGGAGTCATACCTCGCACAAAGGAAGCTGGTGTGGTTGTTACAGGCCAATCATCTCAGTCCCAGGATATCACTGCAGGAGTTCCACAGGGTAGTATCCTAGGCTGAACCATCTTCAGCTGCTTCATCAATGACCTTTTCTCCATCATAAGGTCAGAAGTGGGGATGTTCGCTGATGATTGCACAGTATTCAGTACCATTTGCGACTCCTCAGATACTGAAGCAGTCCGTGTCTACATGCAGCAAGACCTGAACAACATTCAGGCTTGGGCTGATAAGTGGCAAGTAACATTTGCACCACACTAGTGGTGTGGTAATGACCATTTTCAACAAGAGAGAAGCTAACCATCTCCCCTTGATGTTCAATGCTAATCCCATCACTGAATCCTCCACCATCAACATCCTGGGGGTTACTTTGACCGGAAACTTAATTGGACCAGCCATATAAATACTGTGGCTACAAGAGCAGGTCAGAGGCTGGGAATTCTGAAGCAAATAACTCACCTCCTGACACCCCAAATCCTGTCCACCATCTACAAGGCACATGTCAGGAATGTGATTGAATACTTTCCACTTGCCCAGATGAGTGCAGCTCCAACAACACCTAAGAAGCTTGACAACATCCAGGACAAGGCGGCAAGCTTGATTTACACCTCATTCACCACCTTAAACATTCACTCTTTCCATTACCAGTGCACAGTGGCAGCAGTGTGTACCATCTACAAGATGCACTGCAGCAATTTGCCAAGCCTCCTTCAACAGCACCTTCCAAACTGACGACCCACTACTTGTACCATCTAGAAGGACAAGGGCAGCAGCCACATGGGAACACCACCACCTGCAAGTTCCCTTCCAAGCCACACACCATCCTGACTTGGAACTATATCACCATTCCTTTACTGTACAGCACTATGAGTGTACCCACACCCCAAGGACTGCAGCGGTTCAAGAAGACAGCTCACCACCACCTTCTCAAGGACAATTAAGGATGAGCAACAAATGATGGCCTTCCCAGAGATGTGCACATCTCATGAGAGAATAAAAAGTCTGCCTTTTGTGGGCTTGATTTCAGCCAGAAGCACATGCAGAGATATGTCTGAGGATCTGCAAGCCTGACCAGCCGCAGATCTTCCCTATCCCCCTCCTCCTCATCATCCTTCTTCTTCTGAGGGTGCTGCTGCTGCTTGAAAATTAGCTGTCATTATCCTTCTTCTGCTTAGAAAGTGATGCTCCCCTTTAACTGGGTGCAACAGTGGGTCAGTCGGTCAGTTCAACAACAGAAACTTGCATTTATATAGCACTTCTAATGTAGTAAAATGACTTAGGACACTTCACAGGAATATTATCAAACAAAAGTTGATACCAAGCCAGATGAGTCCCACTCCAGAGACTTGAGCATGAAACCTAGGGCAACATTCCAGTGCAGTACTGAGGGAGTGCTGCATGGTCGCAGATGTCATTCTTTGGATGAGTCATTAAACTAAGGCTTCCTCTGCCCTCTGAGGTGGACATAAAAGAACCCTGGTCATGGTCTTACTGCTGTTTGTGGGATCTTGCTGTGTGCAACCGTCAGTCACCGTAAACTGGTGCATTCTCCATGGCAACGCCTCTACCAATCAGAGTTCACTTGCCAACCAATCAGCACTCTCTTCTCATGCAGTATAAGTGGCTGTTTTCCCATACATTGGTTATTCTTGAGATTTGTCCAGATGATTGCAAGATGAAAAGCTTCGACAACACGTCTCTGTTTTCAGCAATACTCAAGTTCTGTACTACTAAACCAAAAGTACTCAATTGGAGCATTAAGGTAGATAGGTCCCCAGGCCCTGATGGGATCTACCCCAGAATACTGAGGGAGGCAAGGGAAGAAATTGCTGGGGCCTTGACAGAATTTTTTGTATCCTCATTGGCTACAGGTGAGGTCCCAGAGGACTGGAGAATACACAATGTTCCTTTGTTTAAGAAGGGTAACAAGGATAATCCAGGAAATTATAGGCCGGTGAGCCTTACGTCAGTGGTAGGGAAATTATTAGAGAGGATTCTTCGGGACAGGATTTACTCCCATTTGGAAACAAATGAACTTATAAGCGAGAGGCAGCATGGTTTTGTGAAGGGGAGGTCGTGTCTCACTAACTTGATTGAGTATTTTGAGGAAGTGACAAGGATGATTGATGAAGGAAGGGCAGTGGATGTTGTCCATATGGACTTCAGTAAAGCCTTTGACAAGGTCCCTCATGGCAGACTGGTACAAAAGGTGAAGTCACACGGGATCAGAGGTGAGCTGGCAAGATGGATACAGCACTGGCTCGGTCATAGATGACAGAGGGTAGCAGGTGGAAGGGTGCTTTTCTGAATGGAGGGATGTGACTAGTGGTGTTCCACAGGGATTAGTGCTGGGACCTTTGCTGTTTGTAGTATATATAAATGATTTGGAGGAAAATGTAGCTGGTCTGATTAGTAAGTTTGCCGATGACATAAAGGTTGGTGGAGTTGCGGATAGTGATGAGGATTGTCAGAGGATACAGCAGGATATAGATCGGTTGGAATTTGGGCGGAGAAATGGCAGATGGAGTTTAATCCGGACAAATGTGAGGTAATGCATTTTGGAAGATCTAATACAGGTGGGATGCATACAGTAAATGGCAGAACCCTTAGGAGTATTGACAGGCAGAGAGATCTGGATGTACAGGTCCACAGGTCACTGAAAGTGGCAACGCAGGTGGATAAGGTAGTCAAGAAGACTTACGGCATGCTTGCCTTCATCGGTCGGGGCATAGAGTATAAAAATTGTCAAGTCATGCTGCAGCTGTACAGAACCTTAGTTAGGCCACACTTAGAATATTGCGTGCAATTCTTGTCGCCACACTACCAGAAGGACATGGAGGCTTTGGAGAGGGTACAGAAGAGGTTTACCAGGATGTTGCCTGGTCTGGAGGGCATTATCTATGAGGAGAGGTTGGATAAACTCGGATTGTTTTCACTGGAACGACGGGGGTGGAGGGGCGACATGATAGAGGTTTACAAAGTTATGAGTGGCATGGACAGAGTGGATAGTGAGAAGCTTTTTCCCAGGGTGGAAGAGTCAGTTACTCGGGGACATAGGTTTAAGGTGCGAGGGGCAAAGTTTAGAGGGGATGTAGCGACATTTAAGAGGCATCTTGACAAATACATGAATAGGATGGGAATAGAGGGAAATGGTCCCCGGAAGTGCAGAAGGATATAGTTTAGACAGGCATCAAGATCGGCGCAGGCTTGGAGGGCCGAATGGCCTGTTCCTGTGCTGTACTGTTCTTTATTCTTTGTTCTTTGGACATCCTGAGGTGGTGAAGGGCTCTATATAAATGCAAGTTCTTTCTTTTCTTTCTTTATGTATTGTCTTTAACAATCTCAGGACTTCCCAAAGAGGTTTACAGCCAATGACGTGCAGTCACTGTCTTGAAGAATTAAGAAATGAGTAAGGAAACATTTTACAGAAATATATTTTCCAGTTGTCTCCAAGGATTCAACACAGAGCTGCAGCAATACCCTAGTCTGCAAAAATACCTATATTTTATTTGAGGGACATAATATAATGAATGGGCTACAATGACTCATTTCGCACTGCAAGTCAACTGCTCAGTATTTTCATGTGGGCAACAGATCTAAACAGGGGTTCAGTAATTTAGGAAGGCAATGAAATACATTTGTTGGCAAAACACTCAAATGACTTTCCATGCTTGGAACGTAGCTATTGTCTGTCTCACGCATATTATCATCTAAAACTGTGCATGCCTCAATGTGCAGGGCCACAGCAACTTGTGAACTACTGACCCTTCATTTGAATCATGTCACTGTTAACCTCTTAAAATCTGCAACAAGCGCTGTTTAGGCTCTGACGTAATGCCAAAAGCTGAGTATGAAGTAAGTAAATGAGGGTTAGTGTGCTGTTAGTGAGACCAAGTAAGAATGTGCATTATTATGGCATACAGTCAGCTTCTGCAAAACTATGCATAATAAAGTCATGTTGTTGCAATGAAAACCAGCTCTGGTGGCCTCTTGTACTGCCATTCACATGCTCATTAGTTCTTTTCAATCATTAAAAATCACATGGGCATTCAGAAGCAAGAGAGCAGCGAGTATGCATCACAGAAACTCTGTCTTCCTCAGTGTTACTGCAGTCGTGCTCAGTATGGACAGAGTCCTGCACACCTGGGTGCATTGTAGAAGTGATTTTGGAATCGAGTTGACAACAACAAGTTACCAACGAAGTGAGTGGCAATGTGTTGGCACTGCACACACATATTCCAAGCTGTTTACATAATCTCTGCATCGGGTCCAGAAAGCACTGCAATAGGGCTAATTTTAACTCCCGGTGAGAAGTCAGCGGGAGCACATGGAAATCCTGCACAGGAGCCTTGGTCAGAGCACCCAGCAGATTTTACTGGGAAGGCCTCACTTGAATGCTTTGGATGAACAACATAAGTGGTCAATGGCTGGAAGACGAAGATCCCTGGAGGCCTGCAGGCCACCAACTGTCACCAAGGGAAGTTAGGATTTGGAGAGGATATGTTGCAAGGGTTTTGTGGCTGGGGAGGGAACAAGGAGGTTTGGACTTCCCTTGTGGGACCCAGAGAAGCACTGGTGCTCCTCCTGGCCCTGGCAACTTTCTTAACTTAGCTTAGAGACCTCGCTGTCTTCCCGAGGCAGCCACAGGGGGAACAAACAGCTCAGGAGCTGTTATATTGCTAACATCGATTGTCACGGCATCCCAATTTGCATTTATTAAAGAAGTTCCCACCAGGAGCCACACTTGTGGTCAAAACCACAAGCTTTAAAATGGGGAATCGACAGAAATGAAATAGGAAATGGAGTCACTCCATTTTAATTGTCCCTCCCCAACTTATTTTCTGCCAATCAGGAAGAGTTAAACTCTGCTTAGGCCAAACAGCAGTCTTGCTTTCACAGAGATACAACTGCTTCAAATAAGCTGAACACAAGTAAGTACTTGACACTTCAATACGTAACACATTTACACACAGTAGTAATGGTAGATTTTCTTACTGCCTTCCTCAGTGGAGCATGGCAGCAGGCCAGGCAATAATATTGACCTGTCGTCCCATCCAATTTGATGAGCAAAAATTTCTTGCAACTAAATATCAGGAAAATTGAAGCAACTGTGTTCAGACCCCATTGCAAACTCTGGTCCCTATCCACCGACTCCATTCCTCATCTAGAGTCTATGACTCTATGACTCATGCATGACTAAGTCACGGGTAGGAACGACTGAAGTCAGCCATCCCACCCAGAGGCCAATTGAGGCCCTTAAGTGGCCAATCAGTAGCCACTTAAGGGTCTATTTTCACCACTGCTGGAATGAAGCCAGCAGTGAGGACGGGTCTTGTTTCACTGAATGCCCTCCCTGTGGGCTTCAGGGGGAGGGGGCCTCCTCTGTGGCCCACAAAGGGCACCTGGCAGCAAAGGCTGCCCCTCTGATAACACAAACCCCCTCCCTCCCCAATCCCCATTCCTGGAGCCTGGTGCATTGGTCCCAGTAACCTCACTTCTGGCTCCAGTGCTGAGCTTGGTCTCAGACCTCCTGTAGTGGCCACTGCTCCTGACACTACTGAGCTGCCAGTCCTTTGATTGGCTGGGAGGTGGGATCCCTGTCCTTAAAGGGTCATGGACCACAGCGCCAGGCAATTAAGTGCCCGAGCACCATTGAATTGCACCTTGATTGGGGTGGGGATCTCCTAAAGGCAGAGGTGGGTTCATCTCATCTTTTTGGCGCAGCGCCAGGAGCCTCGCCAGTTCGACTAAATTCAGCTCGCTATCTTTTGACTAAGACATTAAACCGAGGTGGATGTGAAAAATCCCATTCCACTATTTCGAAGAGCATCAGAGTTCTCTCAGTGTCCTGGCCAATATTTATCATTCAATCAACATCACTAAAACAGATTACCTGGTCATTATCATGTTGTTGTTTGAGGGAGTTTTCTGTGCTCAGATTGGCTGTCATGTTTCTTATATTACAACCGTTCAAAAGTCCTTCACTAGCCGTCAAGCGCTTTGGGATGTCCTGAGGTTGTGAAAGTCACGATATAAATGCAAGTCTTTGGGTGAGAAATTCAGATCTGTAATGGAGCTACGGAAGCTGGAGACTCTCCCAATAGGTACGCTGCACCTCCAGCTGCTTCTGGTGCAACCTGCATAGCACCCCGTGCTGGGAAGGCACTCACAGAGGCATCCCCTGCATCACTGGAAACCTCCCAACTGGTGCGGTCATAATATCATTCAGTCCTACTGACTGATTTAATGCTCTGTTTGTGAACCTGGACCACGTAGATCCATTCAACATATTCACTTGCCACTCACCAGCTGCAAGAGGGGCCCAACAAAGTGTAAAAGGCCAGGCATCCACTCAGCAGGTAAGAGTTTAGAATGATTTCTGCTATTGCAAAGTTTCTGGAAGTACTCTGGAGTGTTTTCGGAGGTGCTGTGGTGAGTTCCTGGATTTAGCCGGGAGTGTTGCTGCATCCTCACAGGCAGTACAGAGGATTTAGTGACCTCTTCCACACAAAGGCTGCTACAGGCATGCGGGCTGCAGTTGCAGTGCTTCTGGGTCTGCAGCATGACAGGAGAGATGGAGCAGAGGCTGCAAAGAGGGGAAGCTTTGCGTCTTGCCCTCTGCCAAGTTGGAGGCATGACAGTTACAGGAGGCTGTCTGGCATGCCAGCCAATACACCCAGCATTGTGGTGTGTATCCTCATCAGTATTGTCGCATCAAAGTCCTCAGCTGAGTCCTCTGGAGCAGAATACATTTGTGACCTCGCCCTCCGGTGAGTTGGCACATGAACTACCCTTTCTCCCTGGCCTGGCTGCAGCCCACTCGCGTCCAGTGACTCATCACATACAGATCTCAACATGCCTTTAAGGCATGTACAGTGCCAGTCTCTGAGCTAGAGGTTCCTCAGGGTAGTGTCCTAGGCCCAACCATCTTCAGCTGCTTCATCAATGACCTTCCTTCAATCATAAGGTCAGAAGTGGGGATGTTCGCGGATAATTGCACAATGTTCAGCACCATTCGTGACTCCTCAGATACTGTAACAGTCCGTGTAAAAATGCAGCAAGACCTGGACAATATCCAGGCTTGGGCTGATAAGTGGCAAGTAACATTCGCGCCACACAAGTGCAAGGCAATAACCATCTCCAACAAGAGAGAATCTAACCATCTCCCCTTGACAGAACAGAATTACCATCGCTGAATCCCCCACTATCAACATCCTAGGGGTTACCATTGACCAGAAACTGAACTGGAGTAGCCATGTAAATACCGTGGCTACAAGAGCAGGTCAGAGGCTAGGAATCCTGAGGCGAGTAACTCACCTCCTGACTCCCCAAAGCATGTCCACCATCTACAAGGCACAAGTCAGGAGTGTGATGGAATACTCTCCACTTGCCTGGATGTGTGCAGTTCCAACAACACTCAAGAAGCTCGAAACCATCCAGGACAAAGCAGCCCGCTTGATTGGCGCCCCATCTACAAACATTCACTCCCTCCACCACTGACACACATTGGCAGCAGTGTGTACCATCTACAAGATGCACTGCAGCAATGCACCAAGGCACCTGAGACAGCACCTTCCAAACCCGCGACCTCTACCAACTAGAAGGACAAGTGAAGCAAATACATGGGTACATCGCCATCCGCAAGTTCCCCTCCAAGTCACACACCATCCTGACTTGGAACTATATCGCTGTTCCTTCGGTGTCGCTGGGTCAAAATCCTGGAACTCCCTTCCTAACAGCACTGTGGGTATACCTCCCCAAATGGACTGCAGCGGTTCAAGAAGGCAGCTCACCACCACCTTCTCAAGGGCAATTAGGGATGGGCAATAAATGCTGGCCTGGCCAGTGTCGCCCACATCCTATGAATGAATTTAAAAAAAGCAAGTGACAGGGCCTCATTATCAGTGTTGCGCTGTTCCTGGTCATCGGGAAACCCAGCAGCTGAAGGGAGGTGAAGATCGCTGCGTGGAAAATATAAGTGCTTTTCCAGCACTGCTTTTAAGCTAAGTGGAGGGCTTCCCTCCAGCCCCTGAAGCTAACTTATTAATCTCTCCAGTGATCAGAAAACCCCTTCACTGACCTCAGCCCCTAATACAATCCACTGCCCTCCCAATGTCCACCAAGATCTTCTGCCAGCCCACATCCCCAGGTTCTCCATGGCACCCCGTGATCAACTTCCCTCCATCTCCAATCAATGCTCTCCCAACCTGTGATCCTTCCCTCCCTCCTCTCCGCTGCCTGGCTGCATCTTGGTGCCACAGGCCTATCTGACCGACAGCCAATCCAATTGGATGTGGCCATGAAACGGTGTCCAGAAATGGTAATCAGGTCCTGCTGTTAAATACAACAGAAACCCAATCTCCCGGGTTCTTTGACCTCAAAACTACGCCCTCCCCTGTACTTCAGAAAGAGCAGCAACAGATGAGACACAAACTCCCTGAACATGAGTTGTCAAACCACCGAGACGATATATGGACTTTTGAGCCTCTATACTTGTAAAGTTCATAATTTCTATCCATGTGTAAATAAGTTTGATGTTATCTAATGTTATGTGTTGACAATTTTAGCATACGAGACTTACCTTTGGAAAGAAGGGGGATGTTGTGTGACTGCCTTTAAGAACGATGTCCCTTTAAAGTCTTAGTATGCTAATGAGCTAAATACCAGGATGTGGTCATGTGACTATCTGCCAGTCTCACAATGTAACTGTAACACCAGGAGGCAAGTTCTGCTAATAGTTAGCTCTGTACTGTATACATTAGTCAGCTGTTTAATAAACCCGTTTGAGAACTTCAATCAACTGAACTCCACGCATCTCGTTTATGTTGCATCAGACAACATAAAAAGCTTTTCGTTACATCCCCCACCTGTTCCGTCCCTGGCTCCCCATTAAGAACTGGGCCAATGAATGACTTCAAAGTTCAGCAAATGTTGTTACATAGGCAAATACAGCAGCCATTTTTCACAAAGCAGGATCCAAACTAAAAGCAATGATTGAATGTTTTTTGAAGTGTTGGTTGATTGGAGGAATTTTGGCCTTGACAATGGAACACTCCGCCTTCTTATTTGATTACTGCCGCCTAACTCAATGGAATTGGCAAATGGGACCCCAGTTTAATGACTCATTCAAAGGAGAGTACTTCTACAGTGCGGCACTCCTCCATGAGCTGTCAGTTTAGATTATGAGATGTAAAACATATATGGACTATAATGAAATCAGCTGAAACAAGAAGCATTTAATGAAATATTCTTTTATTCTTGGGCAATAGCAATGCTTTCAATTATACACTCCATCATAATGCACCCAGACTTCTCAACGCAATGTTTTTTTGTGAAGTTTTGTGTTCCTCCCATCCCTTTCTTTTGAGTTTCCCAACATCGAACCCGGTTCTAATGATTTTGGCAGGCAATCTACTCTCCCACTTTTGCCAATGGAAACACTATCAACTTTGTGAGTGGTTATTAGGGAATGCATAAGTCTGGTCATCAGTAATTCACAGGTCACTGACTTAAAGTTACCCACAGGGTGCCCACATTCAGCCTCAGAGAGTGTCCAGGGAATTGGTGGCTAGCGAATGGAGTTTGAGGTGGGAACCGAAGACAATGGCCTGAATTTTGTACAGCCCTCGACGTCAGGAACAGTGTTGGGGGGGGTGGGGCATGAAGATTGATCCGGATGAGGCCCACCACCGACCTCGACGCCGGCAGGGCCCATCCCAATCTCGGCAGCGGTGGCAAGGCCTCGTGTCGGCTCCCCCACCGCTCGGCGATGGGACCCACATTACAATATGCAGATGGGCACTTACCATTCATTAACATGCCGGCCGCTGCGATTATGACAGCAGGTTGAGATCTTCATCCTGGTGGCCAGCATTGATGCGCCTTCGGATCCCCGTCTGGGGAAACGAAGCACGACTCCTCTGAGGAGGGGGAAAGGAAGAACTTTTCTCAGTGCAGTGGGGGGGGGGGGGCGGGATCAAACTCTTTGGATTCGTTGGGGTGATGGTGGGAAGGGGTCGAGGGTTAGAGTTTGTGAACTTTGGGGAGGGGAAAGGTCACATAGTGAAGGTAAGTATTTTAGGAGGTGAGTGGACAAGGGTATTGGGGTGGGAGAGCGGATGGCAAGATTATTTAAATTAATTTTTTAAGACTTTTAAATGTACTGCCTCTTTAAAAATTCAATCTCTCTTTGGGGGGTGATGGGGCCACGGCCACCCCAGGCATGTTAATGAGCCGCTGCGTTTAAGATCACGGCAGCTCCGTGATGTGCAGCCCCAGTGTGTGGGCCGCCAGTTTTCTCGCCCAATGCCTTTTTCGGTGGCAGGCCTGTAGTAAGATTTAAGATTTAATTTGAGGAAATTTCTGCTCAACCAATACTGAATGTCAGATAAACATCCTGAAAAATCAGAGGGAGTGGATGGGTCAAGAGAGGTGGTGGTGAGGTAGAGCTGGTTACCGTCAAAGTACATGTGGAATCTAACATTGTGTTTTCAGATCTGGTCAGGGAGGGGCAGCATGTAGATGAGAAATACGGGAGGGCAAGGATAGATCCTTGGGAACTCCAGTGGTTACAGTGTGGGAGCAAGAAGAGAAAAGTCATTGCAGGAGATTCTCTGATTGCCACTGGTTACATATTATGAAAATCAAATTTTAAAAGTTATATGTACTGTACTGTGAATACTCCACCATGGCAGACAGGCACATTTGAATGGAAATTCTAGAACATTGTGTTCTTGTACATACTGAGTCTGTATGAAAATTCCCTAATGAGATGTCACTGCTCAGTAGCCAATGGTGTATGGAAACAGCATGCAATAAGCCACGTTATTTCCAATGGCAACAACAGTTAAAGGTCAGCACAGGCCTCGCTCATGCAGAATGCACAAGGACCAATGTAGTGTCGCTCAGTGTTGTCATCATATGAGACTGGCTAAATCCAGCTCTTTTTGTACTAACAGAGCAAAAAAGCGGCCTTCATATGCATGAAAATTGCTGAGAAAGACTGTACAGTTTTCCACTGTGCTGAATTTATTAAATCTTTTTCTGCAATTTTTTTTGTAAATTCAAAGGAAGACAAGAGTAATAAAAGAATAACTCGACAGGATGCATCATTATCTCTTGCAACTACTTTGCACAAAGCATAAGTGACCTGGCAAGCCAAAACCCTGAACCTCAGAGCCCTGTATTCTGTCAGCCGTCTGAAGCATTGACTTTCTGTAATTAGCTGATAGGTTTAGGAAATTCTCACTTAATATGAAGAGGGTTAATTATGACCTCAACCTTTTCGAGCTTAAGTCTGCTGGTAGCAGAAGTATGTAACTATCAGCACGATCACAACTCACTGCTCTTCAGGAAATGAAACGCAGCTTATTTACATTTAGAGTGATTCCTGCTTGAGAACGAAAGTGACAGAACCCTGCACTGTTAATCACATCAAAGCATTTAAAAATTAACTTTTAACAGCAGCTGAAGAGACTTAATAAATCCCAGGAGGGCGAATTCCTCCAATTTTCTGGTTTAGATGTCAATTTTTCCACAATCCCACTTAAAAATTCATTTGACAGGTTCCTGATGTTTTGTCTCCCATTAAAGTTTTCCTGAGAGACTGAAAAGTTATAATTGGCGAACCATGTAGCGTACAGATATCGAACCTGGATCCACAAAGTAATTTGGGAAAACTGGTGAACTCATCAAAATTAGTAAAAAATATTACTATCTATTTGGTTACAATTACGAGCATTAATTTACCACATGTCCCTGACAGTACATTATTCACATTGCGCTGTAGGCAGTCACTGCTTCTGATGCAATGAAATTTGTCAGGCTAGGGCTTTATGAGCCCTGTTTAAAATGAGGCTATCCATTGAGATTGAATTTTAGTTCGGGTAAAAGTTTTAACACAAAAGGACTTGGGCAATTTGGAGTAAAATTGAATTGAGTTCCACTGAAAAGCAGAGGGCTCAATAACTTGCATAACTTTAAAAATGTAATGTTCAGGTGGCTCCCAGGTTTAATACCTCATTTGTGCCAAGTTCACTGATGTCAGGCAAGGTAGCAACAGAGATGGTACAATTAGCCATAACACACCTAGGGAGGGGAAACATTAGCCTTGATGGCTATCTCATATTCCTACTGGGAAGTGTGGTTATGTGAACATCATGCTAAGCTATGATGCCCTACATGGATGAATAGCGTGCTCACAAACTTTATCCACATGAATTGAGGAGTCAAATTTGGGTGAGGAGTCCAGGAACAGTATCCAAGCAAGAGTCAACATCTTCAGGAGAGGAGGGGAGAAAGTGGGAAAAGTGCATTCCTGGAAATTCTTCCATAAGGTTCTCCAGCGGGCGATTGATGGAACCCGAGAGCATCAACATAAATGGCTAAAAATTGGTTGTGTAGGGAAAGCGGGAACAGGTTACTGAGTTGGATGATCAGCCATGATCATAATGAATGGCGGAGCAGGCTCGAAGGGCCGAATGGCCTACTCCTGCTCCTATTTTCAATGTTTCCATGTTTCTATGTTTTTCCAGAGTTTCCACTGATCTTCCACTTGTTATGACAGGAGATTGTCAAAACCCTGCAGGAGTTTTTTTTTCGAGCTAGTGTCAGTACTACTACAACAACTTGCATTTATATATTGTCTTTGCCATAGAAAATGTCCCAAGGGGCTTCATGTAAAAACAAAATGATGCCAAGCCAAAGAAAGCAATATTGGAAGGGATCACCGAAAGCTGGATCAGACTGGGTTTTACTAAAGTCTTAAAAAGAGAGAGGGAGGTGGAGAATGAGGAAGGGAGATGATTGAAGGAGGGAATTCCAGATCATGGGACCAAGATGGCTGGAAGGCACGACTGGATGGGTTGAATGTTTGCAGGGCAGGGTGGCGGGGGTGTTGGGGTTGCACAAGAGGCTATAGTTGGAGGAATGGAGAGTTCTGACATGGCAGTTCAGGAATGGAGAAGGTTACAGAGATAATACAGCTAAATTAGAACAAAATCAAAACAGTGCAGAGTCTTGTACTGCAGTACTTGACCTATTGCTATGTGAGCAAATGCCCAGAAGAACAGGGTGAACTAGATCCTTCCACTTAATCCATATCTTCTTCTCTTGGCATTTCTTAGCGGACGAAGATTTTAGGAAGGTTGTACTCATCGGTTGCAGGCCCGCTGGTGGCTAGTCAGGCCTGTCCTTGAGCAGCAGATTCTCCCACAGCGGGTACAAATGAAGGTGTAGTCACTGCTGGGACAATTGGATCTATCCTTCTCCTCTTTTTCTCTTTCATGCTGGTTCTTCGCTCAGTCTCAAAGCTATCTGTCGCCCTCCTGATGTAGCATCTCCAGACATCACAATCTATGGTCTGCGCTTCCCACTGGCGATGGTCGATGCGGCACACAGAGAGGGACTTCTTCAGGGAGTCCTTGAAACGTTTACGTGGGTCCCCTTTGTTCCTTTTACCAGTGGTCAGCTCTCCGTACAACACGATCTTGGGCAGGCGACTGTCGTCCATCCAGGCAATGTGACCCGCCCAACGCAGTTGGCTTGGCAGGAGAAGGGCCTCGTTGCTGGTGATGTTGGCTGTTTCCAGGACCTCAATGTTTGTGATGCGGTCCTGCCAGTGGATCTTGAGGATGCTATGGAGGCAGCGCTGATGGAAGTGCTCGAGAAGGCGTACATGATGGCGGTATAGGTAACCATATAGTTCATTGCTGAATATGATCTAGGTGTCATAAAAATGTTTCATTAAGAAAATAAGGTACAAAAAGCATTTATAATGTAAAATGATGTAGCTGAAAATATATCACACATAAAGACTTGCGTTTCGAGTCATAACGGCAGAGAAGGAGGCCATTCGGCCCATCAAGTCCATGCAGGTGTCGTGCACCTTACATCTCCCAGATAAACCCGTGTTACTTCACATATGATGAAAATATGAAAAAAGAATTCAATTAGGGAAACATGATTTATTTCTAGGTCCCTAACTTGTAATGACAAATGATCATTGAAAAGATCCAGATCAGGAATCTGCTAATGAAACTCCCACAATCTGTACTCACGCGCACGTTAAACTTCAGCAGTGATTCATGTGACTGACTGTGGTTACATGTTATATCAAGACAAGATCCAAACTATTATACAAAAAGCAGCGTGAGTTAATAAGGTAGCATCACTGTCATAGATACAAGCAACCTCTTAATCTTATGCAGACATTCACAAGACTGCAGAATAATACCGTCCCTGTTTCAAAACTACAGAAAGGATACAAAAAATATGCAGAACGAAGTGTCACAGTGAGTTAGTGTCCTGAACTTTCTTCTCGGATACTCGGGGATAATTTTAACCTAACTCGCCTGGTGGAAACTGACAGGATTGGCTCTGGCATCCGTTTAACGCTCCGTCCGATATTCCATTGATTTCAATTGAAAGCAAAATCAGGCGGAGCGTTCAATGAGCTGCTGGTCCGACCCCGTCTGTCTCCCTTTGGGCAGGTTGGGTAACTCATCTCGAATCCAGCCCAGACTTATGGGCTGAAATAAACTTTGGCAATGGGTGGTGCATGTTACGAGGTTAGAATTAATCCACCGTGTTTGGAATCAGTAGAGGGAGCTTTATTCTGAAACTGGCTGGGGGACACCTGACCTGAGAGTGTTTGCTGCTGTCGAGGGATGTCAGAAATGAGGAAAATGTTCCGGCCACTGGCTGCTAAAACCATTCACCTTTAATATCTAGCAAACGTATCTACATAATACTATCTATATAATACTATCTACAGTATAGCCAACATTCACCAGAGCTGGCGGACAGCCATAAAGGCGGGGCTAAAGTATGGCGAGTCGAAGAGACTTAGCAGTTGGCAGGAAAAAAGACAGTGGCGCAAGGGAAGAGCCAACTGTGTAACAGCCCCGACAATCAAATTTTTCTGCAGCAACTGTGGAAGAGCCTGTCACTCTAGAATTGGCCTTTATAGCCACTCCAGGCGCTGCTCCACACACCACTGACCACCTCCAGGCGCTTACCCATTGTCTCTCGAGATAAGGAGGCCAAAGAGGAATAGCCAACATAACTTAGGAAAAATCCTCTGAAACCTCCTAATTGTATTAATGTACTAACTGCCTGTGGAGGATCCAAAACATTAACAGATATATCTCACAGACTGTATTCTTTCCCTCTGAAAATATTTCATTGCTTAACACTGCGTAAGCAAAATTGAAATGCTTACCACAATATTCGGCACCAGCTGTTGAGCAGACAGAATACAGTGAGTGGAGCTAGAATTTCTTCCTTTTAGTTTGGAAATTTTATCCATCTAGCCTAATTTTACTCTTCGGTGTCTAAACTTACAGAGATTTTGCAACACTGTGTTCTTGGATTTACTCCCACAGTGACTGGCCTTTGTTCAGCCTCATGTTGAAATTGTAACCAAGTCCATGACACAAATGTCATTATTCTCTCAATGCCCTAAATAATATTTACTTATATAACTTGTTTTCATCGGAGGCAAAGGGCAGCTCCTGATCTTATCACCGGGTCTCAGTCCAGCGTCAGTTCAAGCCACAAGCCACAGTTTATCCGTGGGGTGAAACAACATTTCTTTCTGGTTAATTTGAGTCCATCCTGTCATGTTTTACACAGTCGAGTTCTGTAATTGTTCCAAGCTGGGAGGCTAAAGTTTCCTATTCAGCTGCCTGCTGCTGGTTATTGTTGAAAGACAGTAGCTGAGAGTCATTCTATGGCCCTGTGAGACACCATGGGAACAACATACCTAACGTGCAAGGGCCGTCAGCATCTGCACCAAGTTGAATGGATGGGAGAGGGGGGGGTGGGAGTGGGTAAGAGTGGTCATCCTCAGTGATCTGCAAACACAAAGTCCCTCCTGGAGGGGACAAGTTTGTTTAGAGCATGCCTCGCTATGGGCCACTGAGGGTGTTTACAATGCAGATAATTGATTACAAGAATGGAGGCTTTGCCTGCCCACTATGAGCTTGCAATTTACAGGACAGGTTCAAGCAGGAAGAAGAAGGGATGCCAATTAAATCTACCCATTAGCTTGGAGTTTTAACCCTCTTCTCACAGATTAAGTTGCATTTTCATTGACAAGAAAATTTTCCTTTTTTGTATTTATTCTGTACTAAGTTTCCCATTGGGATCAGCTCTAAGCTCTGCAGTCCTGCAACATCCAGTTGTGAATGGTGGTGGACAGTTAAACAACTAACTGGAGGAGGTGGCTCCACAAATATCCCCATCCTCAACGATGTGGAAGCCCAACACTTCAGTGTAGAAGATAAGGCTGAAGCATTTGCAACAATCTTCAGCCAGAAGTGCCGAGTTGATGATCAATCTCGGCCTCCTTCTGAAATCCCAGCATCACAGACTTCAGCCAATTGGATTCACTCCGCGTGATATCAAGAAATGACTGAAGGCACTGGATACTGAAAAGGCTATGGGCCCTGACAATATTCTGGCAATAGTACTGAAGACTTGTGCTCTAAAACTTACCACGTCCCTAGCCAAGCTGTTCCAGTACAGCGACAACACTGGCATCTACCCAGCAATGTGGAAAATTTCTCAGGTATGTCCTGTACACACAAAAAAATCAGGACAGGTCCAACCCAGCCAATTACCACCTTATCAGTGCACTCTCAATCATCAGTAAAGTGATGGAAGGTGTCATCGACTGTGCTATCAAGCGGCACTTGCTTAGCAATAACCTGCTCAGTGACGCTCAGTTTGGGTTCCATCAGGGCCACACAGCTCCTGACCTCATTACAGCCTTGGTTCAAACATGGACAAAAGAGCTGAACTCACCACATGAGGTGAGAGTGACTGCCCTTGACATCAAGGCAGCATTTGACCAAGTATGGCATCAAGGAGCCCTAGCAAAACTGGAGTCAATGGGAATCAAGGGGAAAACTCTCCGCTGGTTGAAGTCATACCTAGCGCAAAGGAATATGATTGTGGTTGTTGGAGGTCAATCATCTCAGCTCTCGGACATCAGTACAGGAGTTCCACAGGGCACAATCCTAGGCCCAACTATCTTCAGTTGCTTCATCAATGACCTTCCTTCAATCATGTCAGAAGTGGGGATGTTTGCTGATGATTGCACAATGTTCAGCACCATTCGCGACTCCTCAGATACTAAAGCAGTCCGTGTAAAAATGCAGCAAGACCTGGACAATATCTAGGCTTGGGCTGATAAGTGGCAAGTAACATTCGCGTCACACAAGTGCAAGGCAATGACCATCTCCAACAAGAGAAAATCTAACCATCTCCCCTTGACATTGAATGGCATTACCATCGCTGAATCCCCTACTATCAACATTCTGGGGGTTACCATTGACCAGAAACTGAACTGGATGAGCCATATAAATACCGTGGCTACAAGAGCAAGTCAGAGGCTAGGAATCCTGAGGCGAGTAACTCACCTCCTGACTCCCCAAAGCCTGTCCACCATCTACAAGGCACAAGTCAGGAGTGTGATGGAATACTCTCCACTTGCCTGGATGGGTGCAGCTCCAACAACACTCAAGAAGCTCGACACCATCCAGGACAAAGCAGCCCACTTGATTAGCACCCCATCCACAAATATTCACTCCCTCCACCACCGACGCACAGTGGCAGCAGTGTGTACCATCTGCAAGATGCATGGTAGTAACGCACCAAGGCACCTGAGACAGCACCTTCCAAACCCGCGATCTCTACCAACTAGAAGGACAAGGGCAGCAAATGCATGGGAACACCACCACCTGAAAGTTCCCCTCCAAGCCACACACCATCCTGACTTGGAATTATATCACCGTTCCTTCACTGTCGCTGGTTCAATATCCTGGAACTCTCTTCCTAACAGCACTGTGGGTATACCTACCCAACGCGGACTGCAGCAGTTTAAGAAGGCAGCTCACCACCACCTTCTGAAGGGCAATTAGGGATGAGCAATAAATGCTGGCCTAGCCAGGGACGCCACATAAAAAAAATGTTCCATCTGTTAACATTAAGCTCACTTCATAGATTTTTGGATGGATGCAAATCTAGACTGGGAATTTTGGATGGTTCCCTAGCCTGGACCAAAACTGAGCCAATTTTAATTTGGTTTCTGATTTCTTCAACAGAGCCAGACTTACTGCTGTTGGGGACAAAAAACTTGGGCAGGCTTAAGTTTTGGCTCTGAATTTGCATTCTTCAAATTAGACTTAAATATTGTATTCTGAGACTAGTATTTTCTTCATTGCTGCTCTGATCTCTGTGCATGCTGAGTAATTCTGAAGCTTAATTGGAACTAATAGAGTGAGATTGGCCTTTTTTAATGATTTGCAGAGAATGAAAAACCTTTTAACTCAGCTGAAGGAATGGACAGTTGTAAATCCAAGTTTGCAGATGGCACTAAGTGAGGCGGCACATCACTTTGTGTGAATGGGAGGTGAAAGTTACAAAGGCACATTGGCATATAAAGTGAGTTGGCAAAACAATGGTAGATGGGGTTCACTGTGGGGAAGTGGTTCTGGGAAAGGGAAATCTTAATGATAAGATACTAGGAGCTGTGGAGGAGCAAAAGGATTTAAGTGTCTTTGTACACAAATCACTAAAAGCTAATGCAGAGGTACAAAAACTACACTTCAAGTTTAACCAAAGGAGGCAATGCAATGTTGAAAATGTTTCTCAGTTGATGGCAGAACTGAGAAAACTGCCTGAAACATGTGACTTTGGTGGTTTGCTCAATGATTCAGTTAAGAGACTGCAAGTTGTAGGAAATGTCGATACAGTGGAAACTGGCAGAAGACAGGCTCATGTCTGCCAGAGTTCTCAAACTAGCACTGGGTCCAACATCTCAGGAGGGAGCAGAGTCACTCAACCACACTGGAGTTGTGGTAAAAATAATCATCGTCCAGACTGATGTTTTTGTAAGAACAGAATCAGCGAATTCTGGATTTTAAGGACTGCTAATTAGGCTGCTCAGGAACTGGTGCCACTGGGCAGAACTTGCACAGTGCACGCTCCAGCTATTTGTACCTGAATTTTGCATCAGGACCTGATAACCAATGCTAGGACACAACTTTGCATATATGATGCCTGTTTCAAACAGGAGCCCTGCTAAAAGGTGGCCACTTCCAATATGGTGACTAGCACACCCGAGAGGCAGATCCTGTGTGGGAGATGTCAACCCAAACTTTGTCCCCCTTTCATTAATTTTATACCCAAAGAGCAGGTGAAATGAAGTTGAATTTCTCCCCCACTGTGCTTAATTCAAGCCAAATGCTTCTCCTTTGATATTCCTTGTTTCTGTTTTCACTCTGCTACTGTAAGGCATCTGCTGCATAAACAAAGTGGGCGGCACAGTGGCGCAGTGGTTAGCACCGCAACCTCACAGCTCCAGTGACCCGGGTTCAATTCTGGGTACTGCCTGTGTGGAGTTTGCAAGTTCTCCCTGTGTCTGCGTGGGTTTTTGCCGTGTACTCCTGTTTCCTCCCACCACAAAAGACTTGCAGGCTGATAGGTAAATTGGCCATTATAAATTGCCCCTAATATAGGTAGGTGGTAGGGGAATATAGGGACAGGTGGGGATGTGGTAGGAATATGGGATTAGTGTAGGATTAGTATAAATGGGTGGTTGATGGTCGGCACAGACTCGGTGGGCCGAAGGGCCTGTTTCAGTGCTGTATCTCTAAATAAATAAAAATAAATAAATAAAGATTCCACTAAATTGCACCTGTTGATTGAAATGCAAGCAGCACGCCAACTTCGTGGAACAGCTAACCACGTTGCTCATGGGCTACACACAGCATCAGGGGGCCCAAATTGTAACTTCCTAGCACTTCATAAAGCTAGCCTACATCTTTTAAATGCGAGGTGCATTGTGGCTGCAGCAGGTGCTGACAGTTGTGCAGGAAGTAAATCTGACCTGGGAAGCAATGAAAAATGGCACAACATGGGAAAGAGCAGGCTCCAAGGTTTTCAGATGCTGCACGGGAGGCATTGGTGGAGGAGGTGGAAAGTAGAAGAGCAGAGGGCCAGGAGGCTCTCCTGATACATACTCAGAAGGCAGTTGAGCAGATAGCCTTGGAGATCAATGGCAGGAGTCAATCCCTAAAATCTTGGATGCAGTGCCACAAGAAGTTCAATGACCTCACAGGAATGATTAGGGCCCATGAACACATCTTCAAATGCCATATCTGACTAATGCCACCACCAGGCTCAGACACTGCTCAATTCACCACACCCCCATGACTCACCTACTAAGAATCTCTTATTAATCAGAACTCATACCGAACATACATATTTTCCACTGTGCCCTCATACACTTAGCTGTCATCACTCTCTTTTTGTTCCTCCACTGCCAGTTTGCACTTCTTGGCTATTTAAAAGTGGAAAGCATAAGAGTATGGTTGTGGTGAGGGGAGAGTGGAAAGAAAAAGGTGCACTCTTACTCCATGTGCAGCTTGTAAGTCAGAATAGATTGTGGGGTGAGGAGGAAGTGGGATGTGCTACTGTCACAGGTTTCCAGGTATCTGCTGACATCACAGATCTCCTTAAATCCTATCAGAGATCACTTCAGCACAACACAAAAAGGGCTAGAAATTGAATAGAAGCAAAATACTGCAGATGCTGGAAATCTGAAATAAAAACAAAAAGTGTTGGAAAATACTCAGTAGGTCTAGTAGCATCTGTGGAGAGAGAAGCAAAGTTAACATTTCAGGTCAGTGACCTTCCATCAGAACTGATGCTGCCAGACCAGCTGAGTATTTTCCAGCAGTTTTTGTTTTTATTTTAGAAATTGGATAGCCTTGCTTTTTGACTGCTGGGGTTGTAAGTCGTGACCTGCCTGTATCCATTCAGATCAAGGTGGGCAATGCACAACTTGGAGTACCCAGCTCATCTGAATGATTGTAGCCTGTATGACTCCTACACTGCTCTCTTCTCCTGAACACTGCTTGCAGTTCCTATGTTCTACAAGGGGCACCAGCCAAGATTGTGAGCAAACCATCTGGTCCATCCAGCCTGCTCTTCTTAAAGACAGGCTGTCCCTCTGAACAGAAAGCTTCACTGAACAATATTGCTGGAATTTAAATGATGACAAACCAAACAACGGGGCCTCTCCAGAGTGACGAATGTAGCACTGGTGGCATTAGTGGTGAAGGTAGGCAGGAGGAGAAAGGTAATTGTTCCACATGGGTAGGGGGGCAAGGCAGCCCTCAACAACTACCCTCAGAAGGGAATGGCAGCAGGTGACCAAGAAAGGTCAACTCCTAGAGTCTGGATCCGAGGACCTGGCAGCAGTGCCACAAGAAGTCTAATGACCTCACATGGGTGATCAAGGTGAGTAAATGCATCTTCACATAACATCTCCTACCCACCACTCCACCAACCTCTCACACTGTTCAATGAACCACATTCCCATCACTCACCCATCAACACTCCCTGGGACTCAGAATTCAGGCAAAACAGTCAAACAACCTCACACATTTACCACTGCTGCCAGCCTCACACCCACTTTTCACTGCCTCCACATATCTCCAGCTATTCAGCTGCGGCAGGCATATCACTCAAACACAGTGCTACACAACCACTGACATCTTCCATGGCAAGGTAGCACACAATAGAAGGGAGCAGAACAGAGCCGGCAGGGGACAAGGACATCTGCATCTCCTAAGCCCTCCAGAGGAGATGGTTATCCACATCATGGGGCCAGCTGTGAAGGGGCCCATGGCACCCAATATCACTGAGAACATTGAGGATGACAGCATCTTCCTGCCTTATGCAGCTTCTCAACTCTCGGCACAGCCTCATCCTGCTATCTGGCATGATGAACAATCTGCTGATGTTGCTCCCCACCCCACCCCCTTCCCTCACACCAATCTTCCTCTTCTGAGTTCCTGCTTTCAGACACCCAAGAACTGCCCCTTACCCAGCCACACCAGCCCCGGGAAGAGTAAAGGGAGCAACAGCAGAGAACTAATGAAGAGGTCCCATCACTTGATCTGAAACTCGCAGCCACTAGCTCAGCTACTGGCGCTGGACATACCCTGGAGGCTAGTATAGAGTTGGGATCAGCGTGAGGTGACTCATCCAGGCACAAGTGGCCTGCAGGCAGGCCGGCCAGGGGTAAAGGATGATTCATTTGTCAGCTCATTACAGGGTGAGGCCACAGACACAAACAAGCACTGCTGACTTTGTGTGAACCGGTCACCTTACTCCTGTACATCCCCCTCCCCCCCCCCCCAGCACACCCCCACACCCAACCCACTGCCTGAAGGATGCAGCAACAATAGCTGGCAAAATACAGGAACTCACCACAACACCTCCAAAAACAGTTCAGAGTGCTTCCAGACACTTTGCAATACAAAAAGTTCCAAAAAGTTACTTTAACTGCAATTTGGATGCCAAACCCTTTAAATAATATTACTGCAGTGCCCATCTTGCAACTTCATGCCTGTTGTTGGCAGTGTGAACAACAAAGAGGCTATCTGTACGTTCATTGACCAAATTCGGAATCCTGGCATTCATCTGTCAGTTTGGCTGTGTGACGTCAGGATAGTGTTGATTCAATGCCTTCCGACACACAGAGGAGACCCACAGAGACAAACCAATTTCTAGCCCAAAGTGTGTTAAAGCCGTTGAAAGGGTTGATTTTTTAAATTCTTTCATGGGATGTGGGCATTGCTTGCCCATCCCTAATCGCCCTTGAGAAGGTGGTGGTGAGCTGCCTTCTTAAACAGCTGCAGTCCATCTGGTGCGGGTACACCCACAATGCTGTTTGGAAGGGAGTTCCAGGTTTTTGACCCAGCAACAGTGAAGGAATGGTGATATAGATCCAAGTCAGGAAGGTGTGTGGATTGGAGGAGAACTTGCAGGTGGTGGTGTTCCCATGCATCTGCAGCCCTTGTCATTCTAGGTGGTAGAGGTCGTGGGTTTGGAAAGTGCTGTGAAAGAAGCCTTGGTGAGTTGCTCAGTGCATCTTATAGATGGTACACACTGCTGCCGCTGTGTGCCAGTGGTGGAGGGAGTGAATGTTGAAGGTAGTGGATGGGATGCCAATCATGTGGGCTGCTTTGTCCTGCATGGTGTCAAGCTTCCTGGGTGTTGTTGGAGCTGCACCCATCCAGACAAGTGGAGAGTATTCCATCACACTCCTGACTTGTGCCTTGTAGATGGTGGACAGACTTTGGGTAGTCAGGAGTTGAGTTACTGGCTGCAGAATTCCCAGTCTCTGACATGCTCTTGGAGTACTTACATGGCTGATCCTGTTCAGTTTCTGGTCAATGGCAACTGCCAGGATGTCGATAGTGGGGGATTCAGCGATGGTAATGCCGTTGAATGTCAAGAGGAGATAGTTGGATTCTCTCTTGCTGTAGGTGGACATTGCCTGGCACTTGTGTGGCATGAATGTAACTTGCCACTTATCAGCCCAAATCTGAATGTTGCTCAGGTCTTGCTGCGTATGGACATGGACTGCTTCAATATCTGAGGAGTCGCGAATGGTGCTGAACACTGTACAATCATCAATGAACATCCTCACTTCTGACCTTATGATTGAGGGAAGCTCATTGATGAAGCAGCTGAAGGTGGTTGTGCCTAGGACACTACCCTGCGAAACTTCTGCAGTGATGTTCTTAAGAATGTTTGTAAAGTTGGTGGAACACCAAAAGGCTACGTGAAATTGAAGCGAAATTGAGCAGAGTTTAAGTGTGAGTTAGGGTAAAATTATACCCCTCCCAACCCCCATTCATTTACCTTCTTCTCAGTCTGACACATTTTTAATGCCCTGAACCTTCAATCGTAACAAAAGATGCTGATGGGTTGATATTTTTTGCTCTCTCGACACTTAATAAAATTTTGGCCCTTCCTTGTGAAACTCCCCTTTAATTGATCCCATCCCTCTAACTTTGACTTACACACAGTTTTCAGGGGCATTTTCTCCAGCTGCTTTTAGCACCAAAGAGCCTCAGAGGTGGCCAAGATGGGGTCTTGAGCTGACACGACGTTTTAGCCCATCTCTAGTACAAGCCATATCTTGATGAAGGATTTGTACCTTGCACTAGGAATGGCCGCTCACAGGATCGTTAAGCAGCTGGTTGCCACTTAAATTACTTGCTAGAGCTCATTAAGGAGGCTATATGGCATTTTGGTGGACAGCGCTTGACCTAACATCCTTTCCTAAGAGGAACTAGCTGATTAGGAGTAAACAGTGGTTAGCACCGCAGCCTCACAGCTCCAGCGACCCGGGTTCAATTCTGGGTACTGCCTGTGTGGAGTTTGCAAGTTCTCCCTGTGTCTGCGTGGGTTTCCTCCGGGTGCTCCGGTTTCCTCCCACATGCCAAAGACTTGCAGGTTGATAGGTAAATTGGCCATTATAAATTGCCCCTAGTATAGGTAGGTGGTAGGGAAATATAGGGACAGGTGGGGATGTGGTAGGGATATGGAATTAGTGTAGGATTAGTATAAATGGGTGGTTAATGGTCGGCACAGACTCGGTGGGCCGAAGGGCCTGTTTCAGTGCTGTATCTCTAAAAAAAAAAGTCATTCCTGAGGTTTCAGTGCCAATTAAAGGCATATCATTTTTGACTGTTTACTTGCTGCTGGAGGTTTGAAGAGAACTTGTGAAACACACCGGGAAACTTTCTGGGACATTTTGTCAAGACTTCAAGAACACTCTATCAATATTTATTCCAGATATTCTCTGAGGACTTCACCTAAAAAGAATGAGTGCTGTGCTACCCTACCTTGTTGGACACCTTATAGGAGTCATCAGGAGAAAGGGAATGCTTGGTCATGGGCATCTTGTTAGGAGTCCCCTTAGGTCTCCAGGAGGAATGGAAGAAGGATATGTGGCGGGGCAGAGCAGCGTAGCTGCCAGGATCAGGAGTTAAAATTGCGCCAGGATCTCAACTGCGCATTGGATCCTAACCCAGCAGTTAAAATGGCAGCAGGTGGTAGCACATTGGGAACACACTGTCTGTCCCATTCCCATTGGGCGGGCAGGGTTAAATTCAAGGCTTCATTGTGGTTGGAAAAATTGTGTAATATTAACACCTGAATAAATATAGTGCAGATTGGGATTTGATGCATTTGTGAGAGCAGTTCCCAGCTTGGCAAATTGTAGATACCCATGAACACCCATCAATTTTAACAAGTGCACTTGAGTGGGAGCCAGTGACTCTAAAGATCCATGCATTTCAGTCACAAATTCTTCATAACAGTGGAATTTGAAAGAATTACCTCTACCGTATTCCAAAAACCAATGAAGAGTAGTGACTCCTCTGCTGGGCATGTTAAAAAGAAGTAGTCTGCACTAGCTCTTAATACTAATGTTAAAATTGTTGTTAACCCTCAGAGAGTGCAGAGCCTATGCTGTTATCCTGAATACATTTTCCAAGAAAATATCAAATACCGCAAGGCTTTTTACAAAAATAAACACAGGGAAAATGTTATTTAGTCTAAAGGAATAATGGATATTGCAACATTATTGACACTGGATCTACTTTAATTGCAAATAGTTTTTTTTTATTTTATGGTCAAGACAGTAACTGAGAAATATTGGGGTGGAGCAGAAGTGCTCTGGTCACAGTGTACAGCAACATTACGAAGGTGTTCATGAAGGCTTCCTATGGTTAATATTAATAGTGAAATCAAAAATGCACTTTTTATGAACATGCCAATGATGTTGCTTGAAATACTAACTGGAGGAAATCTTCCTGAAGGCACATAGCTACACGCAGCACACTATTGCTCTACGCAGTAGCTTGAAGTACTACGGCATGCCAAAATGTAAGCCATTAAACGTGGGAAATAAAAGATTTAAATTATTAATATGCTGTTTATTGTTTCAGTGATAAAGTAATTTTTCAATTTCTAATTTTCTCCTCTTGTGCCTTCTCTCCGAAAGTTGGTGATTCACGCTGGGATACCGTTCCACGGGTCCTGGAAGCCCTCCAGTTCTCACCCAAGTAGCTTTTCTTACGTGCAAACCTTCACACTAAGTGTTGGCAGGTATCACAGCCAAGCTCAACCCTAACCACTGACAAGGCATGAGCATTTTCCAGCAGTGGTCACAAGATAGAGATCAAGAGCTGGAGCTCTCCCACTCTTTAGTGAAACTATACCACTCTTAAGTGCCACTGGGGTAGGGAAGCTCAGAACTACCCCGGCCCGGATCTGCTAACTCAACACAAACAGACCAGCAACCAACCTAAGACCTTCTCCATGTAGGGCCTTGTACAGTCCATGAGCTTTGTTCAATACTGTCTACGCGTGGAAATAATAGTTATTCAGCAATAAATTCCTGCAAACAAAAACCACTTGATATTATTCTCGGGGCTGCAGTGCTAATTTTAGAATGCACTGCCGGAGAAGAATAGTTCTGCTGAGTACAAGTTTCTGAGGTAATGGATATCTGAAGTGATAATACAGCGGCAATCATAACAAGGGATTTAGATGACATTGTAAACTGCCAGAACAAAATTCAGACAGCTTTAACCAACATCTAAACCCTGAGGTAAAAATATATCTTCAGCGTTAATTCTGAGGGATCTATTAGTTATATAATAATAATGGGATAGAATTACTCCGGGGTACTTCAATCTACTACTGTAACTTTGGCAAAAGATCAGCGAACACCCCGGAGAAACAGCTTGAATGGCCGTTTCTCAAGGGTTTCCACCAAAGTTATGGTTGGAGATCGGGAGAACCCTGGCAGCAATTCCACCCCAAAACAAAGCGGTAATTTTACAAAGTCACACTCTCAGCACAGAGTCTTGCCTTCCCGAACTGCATAATGAGAATTAATCTGACAATTTTAATCAATGGGCAAACGTGCAATTCACAATATGCACTCTTAACAGCCAAAAAGGGCGATTTCATGAAATTACCGCTGGAGTGCAAATTTGAGATGATTTGGGGGTTTTTTTGATCACCAGTAATGACAGCAATGGGAACACGCATTGTGCGATTAAAGTTGACATCGGTCAGTGTTCATGATAGAGCTCATCGCAACAAGCTGGTCTTGCTGATAATGATAGATAAATGTTTGGTCTTTTCATATGACATTCCTCAGCCCGTTATTTTAGCAGAGGCATTAACTCATTTCAAATCAAAAGTCTTAATGTTTCCTTTCAAACAGCCGAGGAATGGCACAAACATTTATTGAGTGTTATCAACAAAAGTTATTTTGTCTCTAACCATTGCCTCTGTTTCAAGTGATGGAAAAGCAGTTATCGGGAATGTCAATATAATTTATGAAACGCTGGCGTGCTTTATCAGAACTAAACGAACAATGTACATAGTAACCATTAGAGTGGGATGGGTACCTGGGGGAAGGATCTGTGAAGATTGCCCATCCATCACGACAGAGGTAACATAAAACCTCTGTTCATCCCTATTTATTTCATCAGTATTAAATGATAGGAAGTTTGTGATGTTTAGTTTAGAGATACAGCACTGAAACAGGCCCTTCGGCCCACCGAGTCTGTGCCGACCATCAACCACCCATTTATACTAATCCTACACTAATCCCATATTCCTACCACATCCTCACCTGTCCCTATATTTCCCTACCACCTACCTATACTAGGGGCAATTTATAATGGCCAATTTACCTACCAACCTGCAAGTCTTTTGGCTTGTGGGAGGAAACCGGAGCACCCGGAGAAAACCCACGCAGACACGGAGAACTTGCAAACTCCACACAGGCAGTACCTAGAATTGAACCTGGGTTGCTGGAGCTGTGAGGCTGCGGTGCTAACCACTGCGCCACTGTGCCGCCCTAATGGACCTAAGCCTTTCCTTGTTGAAGTAACACTTTCCTCCCAATTTATACCCTTCCTCAGATACGAATATTAACATCTTAATAAAGATAGTTTCAAATGTTAGACAATTTCAAAAATACATTCAAAATTTGGTTGCCAAAGGCCTCCAAAGGGACTGCTGACACCAAGCACAGTGATACCTAGAAGTTACAGGTAAACTATTTGGGATGATATCACATTTAAATATATTGTTTCACTCGCTTCAAATTTTTTACTAAAATTAGAGGAGGCAAATATTTTGGCAGGTTATCTTACACTTTTACTCTATTTTCCCCAATTTCAAGTCACCCTGTGTCCATACCATGACTGAGACTCCAGGCACCTTGATCAGGCCAGTGAAACCTCCCAAGGCACTTCACAGGAGTGTTATCAAACAAAATTTGACATCAAGCTATATTAGGAGATATAAGGGCTTATAACCAAAAGCTTGGTCAAAGGGTAGGTTCTAAGGAGCATCTTAAAGGAGGAAAGAGAGCGACAGAGAGGTTTAGAATTCCAAAGTTTAGGGCCTTGACAGCTGAAGGCATGGCTACCAATGGTGGAGCAATTAAAATTGGGGATGCTCAAAAGGCCAGAACTGGAGGAGCACAGAGATCTTGGAGGGGCGTAGGGCTGGAGAGAGATTACAGAGATAAGGAGGGGTAAGGTCGTGAAGGGATTGGAAGCCCACAGTTGGCCCTTTCTCTCTTTCTCTCTCTCTGAGCTTTTTGCTCCTCCTGTCCCTTGAAAGCAGTGGCCGAGATGGACAGCCCGTGATATGAGAAACTTTAACACAAATATGTGCCCTGCCATTCAGTAGCACAATCCATTGAAGCAATGTCACACCACGCTGCCCACTTTGTTGAAACTGCAGTCCTATTAACATTTCATGGGCATTGCATGTGGGCAGAAACAATTAATCGTAAGTTAGATAGTTACCAGAAAAAAGATAAACCAGCTAAACATGCTGAGTGCAGTAAGGGGTCACCGAGGCCTGAAGATTGAATGATATTATGGTGGGAACCGACACCCTTCAGTGATGTTATCTGAGCTGTACTGTTTACTAGAGCAGAGGGACAGGTGAATAGATGGATGGCTTCAGCGGTCCTCCATCACCTGATGAGGACAGATGTTATTTGGTAAAAGCTAGGCCTTATTATTATTTGCCTGTGGTAAAAGGGTAGGGGTTATTTGTGCTGTCATTCTACCTTGCTTAGGGCTGTCTCAACATGCCTGAGAAAGAGAAAGAAGGGATTTTCCTTTTCCTGTGGGACTCAGCTTTGTTAGCTGTTCAGGTTCAGTGGCACTATGTACCATGTGCTCTGAGCAAGGCTGAGTGTAGAAATAGCAGTTTCCTAAGCACGGTTACCTTTTATTACCCTAAAAACTAAATCCAAGTTACATGTCTCAGAAGATTCTGAAATGTCCTAGACTTGCTGAGAATGTTTTGAAGAATATGGTTATTCCTGAACCCTAATCCTATAGGAATTAAATGTCATCAAATTGAGCAACTGTACATGTACAACACAGAAGGGGTGATTTTAACACAATTACTGTTGGGGGAGATAGCTTCTCAGCGGAATGCAGCAAGAGCCACGTCTGTGGCACCACGGGTGACTCAGCTGCACAGGAGGGGGGGGAAAGGAGCAGGAGAGCTATAGTGATAGGGATTCTATCCTAAGGGGTACAGATAGGCATTTCTATGTCTGCAAACATGACTCCAGGATGGTATGTTGCCTCCCTGGTGCTAGGGTCAAGGATGTCATGGAGCGGCTGCAGGACATTCTGAAGGGGGAGGGGGTCAGAGGTCATGGTACACATTGGTACCAACGACATAGACAGAAAGAGGGATGAGGTCCTGCAACAAGAATTTAGGGAGCTAGGTAGCAGATTAAAAAGCAGGACCTCAAAGGTTGTAATCTCTGATTTACTCCTGGTGCCACGTGCCAGTGAATATAGGAATAGGAGGATAGAGCAGATGAATGCATGGATGAGGAAATGGTGCAGGAGGGAGGGCTTTAGTTTCCTGGATCACTGTGTCTGTTTCTGGCAAAGGTGGGACCTGTACAAGTTGGATGGGTTGCACCTGAACCGGAACGGTACCAACATAAGAACGAGGAGCAGGAGTAGGCAATTCAACCCCTTGAGCCTGCTCCCCATTCCATATGATCATGGCTAATCTCATCTCAGCCTCAACTCCATTTTCCTGCCCATTCTCCATAACCCTTCAACCCATTACTAATTAAAAATCTGTCTATCTCCTCCTTAAATTTACTCAATGTCCTGGCATCCACCACACTCTGTGTAGTGAATTCCACAGACTCACAACTCTTTGAGAGAAGTAATTTCTCCTCATCTCTGTTTTAAATCTGTTACCCCTTATCCTAAGACCATCCATCAATATTGGCGACCACGCTCTGGAAGTGGTTCAAGAGTTCACCTACCTAGGCTCAACTATCACCAGTAACCTGTCTCTAGATGCAGAAATCAACAAGCGCATGGGAAAGGCTTCCACTGCTATGTCCAGACTGGCCAAGAGAGTGTGGGAAAATGGCGCACTGACACGGAACACAAAAGTCCGAGTGTATCAGGCCTGTGTCCTCAGTACCTTGCTCTATGGCAGCGAGGCCTGGACAACGTATGTCAGCCAAGAGCGACGTCTCAATTCATTCCATCTTCGCTGCCTCCGGAGAATACTTGGCATCAGGTGGCAGGACCGTATCTCCAACACAGAAGTCCTCGAGGCGGCCAACATCCCCAGCTTGTACGCACTCCTGAGTCAGCGGCGCTTGAGATGGCTTGGCCATGTGAGCCGCGTGGAAGATGGCAGGATCCCCAAAGACACATTGTACAGCGAGCTCGCCACTGGTATCAGACCCACCGGCCGTCCATGTCTCCGCTATAAAGACGTCTGCAAACGCGACATGAAATCCTGTGACATTGATCACAAGTCGTGGGAGTCAGTTGCCAGCGTTCGCCAGAGCTGGCGGGCAGCCATAAAGACGGGGCTAAAATGTGGCGAGTCGAAGAGACTTAGTAGTTGGCAGGAAAAAAGACAGAGGCGCAAGGGGAGAGCCAACTGTGCAACAGCCCCGACAAACAAATTTCTCTGCAGCACCTGTGGAAGAGCCTGTCACTCTAGAATTGGCCTTTATAGCCACTCCAGGCGCTGCTTCACAAACCACTGACCACCTCCAGGCACGTATCCCTTGTCTCTCGAGATAAGGAGGCCCAAAAGAAAAGAAAAAAGAAATGACCTCTCATTCTAGATTGCCCCACCAGAGGAAACATCCTCTCTGCATCTACTTTGTCAATCCCCTTAATCATTTTATGTACCTCAATTAGATCTCCTCTCATTATTCTAAACTCCAAAGAGTAAAGGCCTAAACTGCTCAATCTCTCTTCATAAGACAAACTCCTCATCTCTGGAATCAATCTAGTGAACCTCCTCTGAACTGCCTCCAATGTAACTACATCCCTCCTCAAGTAAAGGGACCAAAACTGTTTGCAATACTCCAGCTGCAGTCTCACTGATGCCTTGTACAGTTGCAGCAACACTTCCCTACCTTTATACTCTATTGCATTAGCAATAAATGCCAAAATTGCATTTGCCTTCCTCATTACCTGCTGCAACTGCATACCAGTTTTCTACAATTCATGTACAAGGACACCCAGATCCCTCTGCACTGAAGCACTCTGAGGTTTCTCTCCATTTAGATAATTTGCCTTTCTATTCTTCCAACCAAAATGGATAACCTCACACTTATCCACGTTAAACTCCATCTGTCATATTTTGGCCCATTCACCTAACCTATCCATATCAATTTGTAAATTTCTTGTTTCTTTATTGCAACTTACTATCCCACCTATTTTAGTGTCATATGGCCCTAGTACCTTCTATCCCTGCATCCAAGTCATTAACATAGATTGTAAATAGTTGGGGCCCAAGGACCGAACCCTGTGGCACCCCACTAGTTACATCTTGCCAACCAGAAAAGGACCCATTTATCCAGACTCTCTGTTTTCTGTTGGTTAGCCAATCCTCTATCCAAGCTAATAAATTGCCCCTAACCCCATGTGATCTTACCTTGTGTATTAACATCCTTGCTGGGAGGTTTGCTAGTTCTGTTGGCGGGGATTTAAACTAATTTGGCAGGGGGATGGGATACAGAGTGGAGGTACGGTAGGGGGTGATGCACAGTCAATTATAGAAGAGAAACTGAGTCAGTCTGGAAGGCAGAGCAAATATAGACCTGTTAAGGCACAAGTAAAAAATGCAAGGCTGGATTGCATCTATTTTAATGCAAGGAGTCTTACTAGTAAGACAGATGAATTGAGGGCATTGATTAGCACATTGGATTATGATATTATTGCTATCACAGAGACATGGTTGAGGGAGGGGCAGGACTGGCAGCTCAATATTCCAGGGTATAGAACCTTCAGGCGTGACAGAGGAGGAGATAAAAGAGGAGGTGGCATTGCACTGTTGATCAAGGAGTCAACTACTGCAGTAAGGAGGGATGATAGCTTAGAAGGTTCCTCAAATGAGGCCATATGAGTAGAACTTAAAAACAAAAAGGGGGCAATCAATTGGCTGGGAGTGTACCACAGGCCTCCAAACAGTCAGAGAGAGATAGAGGAGCAGATATGAAGGTAACTCTCAGAGAGGTGTAAAAATGATAGGGTATTAATAGTAGGGGATTTCAACGTCCCTAATATCAACTGAGATAGTCTTAGTGCAAAAGGCTTAAAGGGGGCATAATTCTTAAAATGCATACAGGTGAGCTTTTTGAGTCAGTACACAGAAAGCCCTACAAGAGAAGGGGCAGTACTGGACCTAATCCTAGGGAATGAATCTGGACAAGTGGTAGAAGTGTCAGTGGGAGAGCATTTTGGGGATAGTGACCATAACTCTGTAAGATTTAAGGTAGTTATGGAAAAGGACAAAGATGGACCGGAAATAAAGGTCCTGAATTGGAGGAAGGCTGATTTCAATATAATAAAACAGGATCTGACCAAAGCGGACTGGGAGCAGCTACTTGGAGGAAAGTCTACATCAGACCAGTGGGAATCATTCAAAGAGGAAATAGTGAGAGTTCAGAGCCAACATGTACCCATTAAGGTGAAGGGCAGGACCAACATGTCCAGGGAACCCTGGATGCCAAGGGATTTAGAGGATTGGATCAGGAAAAAAAGGAGGCTTATGGCAGATTCAGAGCACTGAAAATAGCGAAGGCACTAGAGGGGTATAGAAAGTGTATGGGGGTACTTAAAAAAGTAATTAGGAAAGTGAAGAGGGGACATGAAAAAATACTAGCTGGCAAGATAAATCATAAGGTGTTTTATAAGTATATTAAGGGCAAGAGGATAACCAGGGAAAGAGTAGGGACCATTAGGGACCAAAGTGGCAATCTGTGTGAAGCCGAAGGACATAGGTAAGTTTTTAAATGATTACTTTTCATCTGTGTTCACTATGGAGAAGGACGACGTAGGTGTAGAGATCAGGAAGGGGGATTGTGACATATTAGCATTGAAAGGGAGGAAGTATTAGCTGTTTTAGCAGGCTCAAAAGTGGATAAATCCCTAGGCGCAGATGAGATGTATCCCAGGCTGTTATGTGAGGCAAAGGAAGAGATAGCAGGGGCTCCATCACAAATTTTCAAATCCTCTCTGGCCTCAGTCATTGGAAACTATTGGAAATAATTCTGAGGTACAGGATTCATCTCCACTTGGAGTGGTAGGGATTAATCAAGGATAGTCAGCATGGCTTTGTCAGGGGCAGATCATGTCTAACTAACTTGATTGAATTTTTCGAGGCGGTGACTAGATGTGTAGATGAGGGTAAAGCAATTGATGTAGTCTACATGGACTTCAGTAAGGCTTTTGATAAGGTCCTACATGGGAGATTGGTTAAGAAGGTAAGAGCCCATGGGATCCAGGGCAATTTGACAAACTGAATCCAAAATTGGCTTAGTGGCAGGAGGCAGAGGGTAATGGCCGAGGGTTGTTTTTGCGAGTGGAAGCCTGTGACCAGTGGTGTAACACAGGGATTGGTGTTTGTAGTTTGTAGTGTACATTAATGATTTAGATGTGAATATAGGAGATATGATCAGTAAGTTCGCAGATGACATGAAAATTGGTGGTGTCGTAAATGGTGAGGAGGAAAGCCTTAGATTACCGGACAATATAGATGGGCTAGTAAGATGGGTGGAACAGTGGCAAATGGAATTTAATCCTGAGAAGTGTGAGGTGATGTATTTTGGGAGGACTAACAAGGCAAAGGAATATATAATGGATGGTAGGACCCTAGGAAGTACAGAAGGTCAGAGGGACCTTGGTATACTTGTCCATAATCATTGAAGGCAGCAGCACAGGTAGTTAGGAAGGCATATGGGATACTTGCCTTTATTAGCCGAGGCATAGAATATAACAGCAGGGAGGTGATGATGGAGCTGTATAAAACATTAGTTAGGCCACAGCTGGAGTACTGTGTACAGTTCTAGGCACCACACTATAGGAAGGATGTGATTGCACTGGAGAGGGTGCAGACGAGATTCACCAGGATGTTGCCTGGGCTGGAGCATTTCAGCTATTTAGAGAGACTGAAAAGGCTAGGGTTGTTTTCCTTAGAGCAGAGAAGACTGAGGGGGGACATGGTTGAGGTATACAAAATTATGAGGGGCATTGATAGGTTAGATAAGAAGAAACTTTTTCCCTCAGCAGAGTAGTCAATAACCAGGGGGCATAGATTTAAGGTAAGGGGCAGGAGGTTTAGAGGGGATTTGAGGAAAAATCTTTTCACCCAGAGGGTGGTTGGAATCTAGAACGCACTGCCCGAAGAGGTGGTAGAGGCAGGAACCCTCACAACATTTAAGAAGTGTTTAGATGAGCACTTGAAACACCATAGCATACAAGGCTACGGGCCAAGTGCTGGAAAATGGGATTAGAATAGTTAGGTGCTTGATGGCCGGCACAGACACAATGGGCCAAATGGCCTGTTTCTGTGCTGTATAACTCTATGACTCTATGACTCTAACTCACCTATCAACATCCCTGCTGGAATCCCAGCATCTTCAATTTTCACCTGCTCTCCTGATCAGGTGGCAACAACACCCTCCTGAAGCCAGTGGGTTTCTGCCACTGAATTTACAGGATCTTGCGCAGGCATCAATGGTTATATCTCTCCAGAGCTTTGAGATGTCTGCTGTAGAGTATCCATGTTTCTGATGCATACAGGAGGGCAGGTAACACTGCGGCCCTGTAGACCATGAGCTTTGTGCCAGGTTTGAGGTCTTTGTTCTCAAACACTCTTTTCCTCAGACGATCAAAGGCTGCGCTGACACACTGGAGGCGATGCTGAGTTCATCATCAATGTCTGCCTTTGCTGAGAGGAGGCTCCCAAGTTATGAGAAGTGATTAACATTGTCTAGTGGTTCGCCATGGATCTTGATAGGCGGGGCGCAGTGTTTCGCTGCGGGAGCAGGCTGGTAGAGGACCTTTGTCTTCCGGATGTTTAGCTTAGGGCCCATTCTTTAATATGCCACCATGAATGCATCAATGAGGGTTTGAAGCTCAGGTTCTGAGTGTGTACACAAACACAAGCGTCGTCAGCGTACTGCAGCTCGATGACAGAGGTTGGGGTGACCTTGGTTCTGGACTGGAGGTGCGTAGGTTAAATAGTTTCCCATTCATCCTGTAGATTAGATCTACTCTGGCAGGGAGCTTCATGCAGATGAGGTGGAGTGTTGCAGCGAGGAAGATGGAAAAGAGCGTTGGTGCCATGACACAGCCTATGTAACACTAGGATCAATTGAGCTTTACAACAGCAGTGCAATACTGGGGGAGTACTACATTGTCAGAGGTGTTACCCTTCAGAAGAAAAGTTAAACTGAAGTCTTATTGCTTATTTAGCTGAGACATTAAAACAAAATGTGATAGAAAGATGGTAGTGTTGGCATTGTAGAAGGACGAGATGAAAAATGAGTCTTCTTCACCAAACCTATCATAAGCTCCTTCACTAAAACTTTGAAAGAACTGACAATCCTGTCAGCTGGAAATGTATCCATTTCATAAATCTTAATTCTTCTCACAGTGTGCAGTCCCTGTGGAGTGCTTATTCAATTTGGCACTTGAAATATTATCAGCTATCATAGCTGCAGCCTCTGCTATCATTTTCCTGTGCCGACAAGCTGGAATAGATGACAGCAACAGTCAAAAGGGACTGTATTCTCACTTCAATAGTCTGTTGAATGTAACATTTGGAGCTCAGTTATTAGTTGTAATGCCTGGTTTACAACTAAACCATCCTGACCAAGAAAGTCCCAGGCTCCATCCCGCAGCAGCATTGAGATAACTGATCAGGTGGCGATAGGAGAAGTTATAATTGACTTCAGTACTCTAAGCTGCGGAGAGAAAAAATCAGACAGAGCTCCTACTCCTGATCACTATCTAATAATTGTTACTGGAAAGTACACGTGTGCTCTGCAAGGGTGCGCTCAGACATAGGTGGGACTCAACACATGACGGAAAAGCTCACCAACACTCACTTTTTGAGTTCACCTTTGAAGTATGCTAACTCCAACATGAATCAGTGACAGTATTCAGGAGAGGGCAACAGAAAACCAGAAGATTTCGCAAGTATTGTTTGGTGAAGAAATCAGTTGTCCCTCCCCTCATGTTGCATTAGCAGTGTCCTCATCTGAAGGGATGAGAGCGTGTTATAAAAGCAAAGCTGCCAGAGAAGATCTGCTGTTAGTGGGTCTTATCTGTGCATGGATGCAGCTTGCACTTGCAGTTCAAGGAAAGAGCAATGGGATTGCGTGGTAGACTGTCCTAAACCTGTTCATTTATCACCCCTGTGCTCACTGACCTACACTGGCTCCTGGTCTACTAAGACCTTAAATTAAAAATTCTCACCCTTATGTTCAAATGCCTCCATGATCTCACCCCTTCCTCCTTAATCAATCCATATTTGTCTGAATGACTATTAATTTTGTCCCGAATTATCGGGCTGGCGGCAGCGAGGCCTTGTGGCGGCACCCGCACCACCCCCCACCCTCGTCGCTTGGCGACTGGACCAAAATTTAATTATGTTCATTTCGTATAATCAATGAATTAATTACTTACCCGCTCCCACCATCTGTTCCGGTGCCATATTGATGCCGGTGACCAGCACTCCTGTGCCTTCGGATCTCCGTTTGGTGATGTAAGGCGGAACACTGGTTTGGAGGGGCAAGCAGGTAATTTTCTCAGTATGGGAGTTCAGGGAGCAAGGGAAAACTAATTCTATTGGTCTAGGGGCTGGTGGGAAGGGGTAAAGTTTAAAGTTGATGAACATGGCGGGGGGCAAGGTTGGGAGCACCAGGTAAGTGTTTTGGGGAGGGAGAGGGCAGGTTATTATTTCCATGGTTATTGGTGGGGAGAGGGTCAGGATAAATTTAATTCATTTTTTAAAAGCACTGTATCTTTAAAACTTTAAATTGTAAATTAGGGCTCGAAGCCCTTTAAAAAGGGCATTGCGCCTGCGCAATAGCGCCTGATGCCGTTGCCGGACCGCCCACCCCCTACACGTTATTGGGGGGGGGGGTCTTCCCCAGCCATTTAAATGAGCTGCCGCGCTGAATATCACAGCGGCTCCACGACGTGTGGTCTGCACGAGCGGACTGCCAATTTTGAAACTTATAACATCCAGCCGGTCATTTGGCTTTCCCATCACTGAGGTTAAACTGACTGGCCTGTAGTTGCTGGGCTTATCGCTACACCTTATTTTGAACAAGGATGTAACATTTGCATTTCTCTATTCTTTGGCACCCCTCCTGTACCTAAGGAGGATTGGAAGATTATGGCCAGTGCCTCTGTAATTTCCACCCTTACCTCCCAAAGTGTCTTTGGATGCATCTCATCCGGTCCTGGTGACTTATCAACTTTACGTACAGCCAGCCTCTCTAAAGGTTCCTCTTTATTAATTTTTAGCCCATCCAGTGTCTCAACTACTTTCTCTTTCACCATGATTTGAGCAGCATCTTCTTCCTTGGTAAAGACAGATGCAAAGTTCTCATTTAGGACCTTAGCCATGCTCCCTGCCTCCATGCGTAAATCCCCTTTAAGGTCCCTCCTCCTTTTACCACTCTTTTACTATTTATATGCCTATGGAAGACGCTTACATTCCCTTTTATGTTAGCCGCAAGTCTCTTTTCATACTCTCCCTTTGCTTCTTTTATTTGTTTTTCACTTCTCCTCTGAGCCTTCTTCATACAGTGTGGTTCTCACACTCTGCTCCTCAACAACATCATCTGCAGGTACTGGCTTGTGCTGTTGGCACCCAGCTTTTGTGATGGTTGGCTGTGATGGTAACTATTGGCACATGCACTGAAAAGTGGTGAGTTAGCAGACTGTCTCAGGAATTTATTCCCCAGCATGTATCACCATCTTGAGAAGAAGTGGTATGAGGAGAAAACACTACAAGAGTCAACTACCCCCATCGGATTATGCGACAAAGCAGAAGAATACACTGCCCTTTTAACAAATTGCAACAATCTCAGAGAGTCAGTGCAGCAAAAGTAATTGTTGCAAGTCCACAGAAACAGATGCTATCTTGGACAAGGCCAGCAGAAAATCTTGCACATTTGGTATGGGGAGGGTAAATAATCTAGGAAATTATAACTGGTGTGTAAGTCGTTTTCTCATCCAGTTATTATTGAGCAGAAAATTGTGACCTCAGGGGTAACGGTAATTTCAGCAGTTAATTGCAACCACACCATGGTTCAATATGCGTTTAACACTTTCGTAACTATATACTGGTAGGAATAAAAGCACCATTCAGCCCTTTTTGGAAGGCTGTTCCTATTCACCACATTTAGATTGTCATTTGTACTTCCCCCTCATCCTTTAAACCACCAACAATATAAATCAAATTACACTTTGATTTTACTAGCACTGACAGATTTCATTTAATTTTTTATTTTGTTTAACTAGGATATTTTTTAAAAACTAGGATTTGCAACATAGATTAAGTGTTCAAACCTTGGTATGTGAATGATCAGAGGGTTGGTAGCTCTGGAGCGTGCCCACAAAATTGGATCCCTAATCAGCTGAATTGGCTGACTGCCTCTGTGTCCCAGCCCGCTCCGGAATGCGTCGGAGAGCCATTCCAACCCATTCTGTCCCCAATCCCACCATCGCAGAGCTGAGAAAATTGTTGCTGTACGATTCCCAATGTTCAACAAATTATTTACATTGCTTTGTATCATTGTGACGTTCTGCATAGAGATGAAAGAAAATCTTGCCATTGCGCGTTATAAAGACACTGTGAGGCCAGTGAAGTGTCAGGCACAGCAGACTGTGGAATTTAGCTTCAGTCGAAAGTCAGCCTTAGAGAAAGTACAGTCTTGAACTGTCATTGGACAAAGTATTATTTTATTTTCTTTCCCTAAAATTAATACTTTTTTTGAAGTGTGTAAGCGCAGTTTGATTCTTACAACTGGAAGTTTAGGTTGACGCTGTCTACATTTTTTTTTAATTAGACGTTAGGGGACGCAGTGTAAGGAACCCTGGTGAAGTGCACAGAGCATGAGATGTGTTGGGCCATCAGGGATCCTTGGTATGTCCAGGGGCAGCATGTTTGGACTAAATCTCTGGAGCAGAGGATCTCTGCACTTGAGCAGCAGTGAGTCACATTCAGCAGCTTCAGAAAAAAAAGGCATTTCTGGATGAGGACTGAGATGAGGAGAAATTTCTTCACCCAGAGAGTAGTGTACCTGTAGAATTCGCTACCACAGAAAGCAGTTGAGGCCAAAACATTGTATGTTTTCAAGAAGGAGTTAGATATAGCTCTTGGGTCTAAAGGGATCAAAGGGTATGGGGCAAAAGTGGGAACAGGTTACTGATTGAATGATCAGCCATGATCATAATGAATAGCACAGCAGGCTCGAAGGGCCGAATGGCCTACTCCTGCTCCTATTTTCTATGTTTCTATGGATGGGCTCACCCATGAGGCAGTGCTAAACAGCTCAAAATACAAGGGTAATGTAAAAGGAGGGAAGTGGGCACCAGCCATAGGACCAGCAAAGGAATGCCGTATTCACAGGTGCAGTGAGCTCCTGAGTTACTGCAACTGCCCAACAGATACTTAACCCTGATGTTTGCATGAAGGTTCTCCAGCTGGAGATTAGTGGGACCCCCGGACAAATGGCATAAACAGCTCTCCAGGGTTTCTGCTGACTTTCCCCAAAGGGGCAGCAGGGGACCGGGAGAACCTCATGGATATTCAGGCACACTGTATTGGCCGAGTATGAGGTGGACAATCAAAACCACACTGAGGAGGGTGGCCCTGGGCAACATCGTTGCACCTTAGAGCAAGATGAGTGAGAAGTGGCAGATGACAACAATAAGAGAGTGGTCACAATAGGAGAGTCTGTAGTCAGGTGTACAAATGAGATTTTCTTTAATTGTCACCAGGGCTCTTTATGGTAAGTGCCTCCCTGGATCATCTTGGAACAGATGGGAAAACTCCTAGAAACGGAAAGAGTGGAGCCAAAAGCCATGGAACCAATAACATCCTTGGAGGATGCAACTGGAGAATTGATAACGGGGAACAGGAAAATGGCAGATAATTTAAACCAATATTTTGCATCTGTCTTAACGGGGGAGGGCACTGTAAACATCCCACAGATAAGCAAGGAGCTAATGGGAGGAAAGATCTTGTAACAGTCTCTGTCACGAGGGACAAAGTATATGACAAACAAATGAGACTAAAGGCAGACAAGTCGCCAGGACCTGATGGCCTACATCCAAGGGTTTTAAAGGAAGTGGCTGCAGAGATAGTGGAGGCATTGGTCGAAATAGTCCAGAACTGACTGGATTCCAGGAGGCTCCCAGTGGATTGGAAAACGGCTAATGTGAGGCCCATGTTCAAGAAGGGAGGGAGACAAAAAGCAGGAAACTATAGGCCAGTCAGCCAAACATTTGTCGTTGGGAAAATGCTAGAGTCCATTACGAAGAAATAGCAGGACATTTGGAAAAGCTTAACGCAATCAAACAGAGTCAACATGGTTTTGTGAAAAGGAAATCATGTTTGACAAATTTGCTAGAGTTCTTTGAGGATATAACAAGCAGAGTTGATAAAGGGGAACCAGTAGATGTAGTATATTTAGATTTCCAGAAGGTGCCGCATAAAAGATTATTGCACAGGATAGGCGCTCACGATATCTGAGGTAATGTATTAGCATGGATTGAGGATTGGTTAACACACAGAAGACAGAGAGTCGGGATTAATGGGTCTTTTTCAGGTTGGAAAGACATAACTAGTGGAATGCCACAAGGATCAGTCCTAAGGCCTCAATCATTTACTATCTATATTAATGATTTGGAGGAGGGGGCAGAGTGTAATATATCCAAATGTGTTGATGATACAAAAATGGGTGGGAGGGCATGTTGTGATGAGGACACAAGGAATCTGCAAGGGGGTATAGATAGGTTGAGTGAGTGGAAAAAACTTGGCAGATGGAGTTTAATATAGGAAGGTGTGAGGTCATGCACTTTGGTCGGAAGAATCAAAAGGCAGACTATTATTTAAATGGAGAGAGACTCGAAAAAAGTGCAGCACAGAGGGATCTGGGTGTTCTTGTGCATGAAACACAAAAAGTTAGCATGCAGGTGCAGCAAGTAATTAAGAAGGCAAATGGAATTTTGGCTTTCATTGCCAGACGTTTGGAGTTTAAAAATAAGGAAGCCTTGCTTCAAACTGTACAGGGTTTTGGTGAGGCTGCATCTGGAGTACTGTGTAGAGTTTTGGTCCCTGTATTTAAGAAAGGATATACTGGCATTGGAGGCAGTTCAAAAGAGATTCACTAGGCTGATTCCTGGGATGAAGGGATTGACTTATCAAGAACGGCTAAACAGGTTAGGCCTTTATTCAATAGAGTTTAGAAGAATGAGGGGTGAACTTATCGAAGCATACAAGATTCTGAGGGGGCTTGACAGGGTAGATATTGAGAAGATGTTTCCACTAGTGGGGGAATCTCAAACTAGGGGACATAAAGAATAAGGGGACACTCATTTAAAACTGAGATGCGAAGGAATTTCTTCTCTCAGAGGGTAGTGAATGTTTGGAATTCTCTGTCCCAGAGAATTGTGAAGGCTAGATCACTGAAAGTAGTTAAAGAGGGGGTAGAGAGATCTTTGAAAGATTGGGGAGTTGAGAGCTATGAGGAGCTGGCACGAAAGAGGAGTTGAGGTCTGGGGCATATCAGCCACGATCTTATTGAATGGCAGAGCAGGTTTGAGGGGCCGAATGGCCTACTCGTGCTCCTATTTCTTATTATCTTATGTTCCTATAAGTATGGTTAAGGTCATGCAGAGGGAGCTAAGACATTTTTCACTAGGTTTGAAAACCAAATCCTCACGAATGCTAATCCAAGGTCCTAGGCTGCATGCTGGACAGGTTAAGGAGAAGAAAATGAAGAAAGTCAATATGTGGCTGCAGGAGAGAAGGGTTTATGTTTCTGAGACATTAGAGCGAGCTCTGGAACAAAGGGAAACTTATTGAAGGGACAGCCTTCACCTGAATCAAGCTGTACTCTAATGTCCTTGTGGAGAGTAAGTAGAAGAGTGAGGAGGATTTAAACTAATATAGCAAATGGTAGGAAAAATCTAGGTTTGAAACAAGAGAAGGAAAGCAGGTTTAATAAAACGATAAGAATGAAAGCAGGAGGCTTGGCTGAAATAAACAGTGCAAGAACACAGTCAGAGGAGAAAGGGGTAGTGAAATACAAAAACACTGTTGTGAAGGGGCAATGGATATCAAAAAAGTAAAGAAAAAGACTAAGCAAAAGAATAAGGGCAACATTCTGTAACAGTTGAGTGGTGTATATGTAAATACACCAAGCATTTGCAAATTAGTCCAAAATCTGGGAACAATCCAGCATCAAGACTCGCAGGGGAACAAAAATCCCGCTCCTCTGCAGATTCAATGCAATTATGAGCACAAAATAAAATCTATATACCACTGTGGAGGGGCCAAATGCCCTACTCCTGTTTCTTATGATTTTAAAATCGGTTCAGGCTTATGAGTGGTGTATATGTAAATACACCAAGCATTTGCAAATTAGTCCAAAATCTGGGAACAATCCAGCATCAAGACTCGCAGGGGAACAAAAATCCCGCTCCTCTGCAGATTCAATGCAATTATGGGCACAAAATAAAATCTATATACCACTGTGGAGGGGCCAAATGCCCTACTCCTGTTTCTTATGATTTTAAAATCGGTTCAGGCTTACAGATGAAGAATTGAAAGAATGAACAGGCTAAGCCTCTTTTCTCTAGAAAAGAGAAGACTATGGGGATGACCTCATATGGTCTTTAAGATTACGAGAGGGTTTGATAGCTTAGATGTAAAGAAGATGTTTCCACTTGGGTGGGGCAGTGGGGAGAGACCAGAACTAGAAGCCATCATCATAAAATATTCACTAATAACTTCACTAACGAATTCAGGAGAAACATCTTTACCCAGTGAGTGGTTATAATTTGGAACGTGCAAAGATTTAAAGTAATTGGTAGAAGGATTAGAGGGGAGTTGAGGAAAAAATGTTTTCACCCAGAGGATGGTTGGAGTCTGGAATTCACTGTCTGAAAGCGTGGTGGAGGCAGAGACCCTCATTGCATTTAAAAAGTACTTGGATATGCACTTGAACTGTTGTAACCTACAGGGCTATGGACCAAGAGCTGAACAGTGGGATTAGGTTGGATAGCTGTTTTTTGACCGGCCCAGGCATGATGGGTCAAACGGTCTCCTTCTGTGCTGCAAATTTCTCTGATTTTACAAGAAGTAGTTGAAGCAACTAGAAGGGATGTATTTAAGGGAAAACTAGATTAAAAACATGAGGGAGAAAGGAATAGAAGGATCTGTTGATGGGGTTAGATGAAGAAGCATGGAAAGAGACTCATGTGGACCTGTTGGGCCAAGTGGCCTGTTGCTGCGCTGTAAATACTATGTCAAACTATGTAAGGATCATTTTTAAATATTAAAAGAACACTTTGAACCCAGTGTGAGCCAATAGGGTTAGGGCAGAAAATTGATTAGGGGGATGAAAATAATATCTCATTTAATGGCTTACCTTACCACCAGCTTTCAAAGGTAGATAAATCTGAAACCACTCAGTGTAGACTGATTAAGAACTCAACATCACTTTGAAGTACCTTCTGACTTTGTTGGTGAATTACTGCAGATTTATGAATAACATTATCAACAGTGCAATCTCCAAATATGCTTGTTATATGGCATTAATGCTGTGCACTCTCTTCAAGAAAGGTGCTATTGAGAGGCACATATTAAGCGGCACTTGCTTCGCAATAACCTGCTCAGTGATGCTCAATTTGGGTTCCGCCAAGGCCTCTCAGCTCCTGACCTCATTTCAGCCTTTGTTCGAACATAGACAAAAGAGCTGAACTCAAGAGGTGAGGTGACAGTGACTGCCCTTGACATCAAGGCAGCATTTGACCGAGTGTGGCATCAGGGAACCCGAGCAAAACAAGAGTCAATGGGAATCAAGGGGAAAACTCTCTGCTGGTTGGAGTCATACCTAGCACAAAGGAAGATGATTGTGATTGTTGGAGGTCAATCATCTGAGCTCCAGGACATCACTGCAGGAGTTCCTCAGGGTAGTGTCCGAGGCCCAACCATCTTCAGCTGTTCATCAATGATCTTCCTTCAATCATAAGGTCAGAAGTGGGGATGTTCGCTGATGATTGCACAATGTTCAACACCATTCGCAACTCCTCAGATACTGAAGAGGTCTGTGTAGAAATGTAGAAAGACCTGGACAATATCCAGGCTTGGGCTGATAAGTGGCAAGTAACATTAGCGCCACACAAGTGCCAGTTAATGACCATCTCCAACAGGAGAGAATCTAACCATCTCCCCTTGACATTCAATGGCATTACCATCACTGAATCCCCCACTATCAACATCCTAGGGGTTACCATTGATCAGAAACTGAACTGGAGTAGCCATATAAATACCGTGGCTACAACAGCAGGTCAGAGGCTAGGAATCTTGTGGTGTGTAACTCACCTCCTGACTCCCCAAAGCGTGTCCACCATCTACAAGGCACAAGTCAGGAGTGTGATGGAATACTCTCCATTTGCCTGGATGGGTGCAGCTCCAACCACACTCAAGAAGCTCGACACCATGCAGAACAAAGCAACCCGCTTGATTGGCACCCCATCCACAAACATTCACTCCCTCCACCACCCACGCACAATGGCAGCAGTGTGTACCATCTACAAGATGTACTGCAGCAATGCACCAAGGCTTCTTTCACAGCACCTTCCAAACCCGTGATCTCTACCAACTAGAGGGACAAGGGCAGCAAATGCATGGGAACATCACCATCTGCAAGTTCCCCTCCAAGCCACACACCATCCTGACTTGGAACTATATTGCCGTTCCTTCGGTGTCGCTGGGTCAAAATCCTGGAACTCCCTTCCTAACAGCACTGTGGGTATACCTACCCCACATGGACTGCAGCGGTTCAAGAAGGCAGCTCACCACCACCTTGTCAAGGGCAATTAGGGATGGGCAATGAATGCTGGCCTAGTCAGCGATGCCCACATCCCATGAATGAATAAAAATAAATAAATAAATGAGATGCGTGGAGTCCAGTTATGCTGAAGATCTCAAACAGGTTTATAACAGCTAAACTAATATGTACAGTACAGAGAAAACTATTTACAGAACCTTACTCTGGGTGTTACAGTTGCAGAGTGACTCTGGCTTGTCACATGACTACATCCTTGTATTTAGCTCATTAGCATACAAAGATCTTAAAGGGACATCACTTTTAAAAACAATCATACAACAGTCATGTTGATATGCCTCTACTGGTATTGGTATCAGATAAACTCTTTTGCTCCACCATTCAACCTTCTCAATCGCACCAACAAGTTAACATGACTTCTTTAACACAGGAATTCGATGGGAAATGTTCAGAACTTCTACTGTATCTACATTTTACAGATTTATTTTTCAATTTCTTTTCTTTCTACTTTCCTCTTCTGCTGAATATATTGACTCCTTGTCGGATCTGCATCCATGGGCACAACTCACCCTCCTTTACCTCACCCAAGTGATCTCATTTGTGAGTCTAGACAGTGAATATTGGCAAGGTTGGCACCAAATTTACAGGAGAAAGCACAAGCGGAAGCCTTGACTAATTTCTCCCTCCTGAACCCAAGAGTCCTGAGGCCGTTGTAGCATCTATACATCTTATCTGGCTTAGATAGGCTAATTATGCACAGACTGGTGCTCAAACTAGGGGCCTTCCTATTCTGTACAGCTCAGCTACCCACTGCTTTATCGATTGGAGGAATTACACAATATTTTTAATTATTTGTTTGCAAGATATGATGCTGGCAAGGCTGCATCCCCATTTCTCTGAAAAGATAGTCGTGGGCATTCTAAACTGCTGCAGTCCTTGTGGTAATGGTGCCCTCACAATGGTAGGCAGTTCTAGGATATTGGCCCAGGGATGAAGAAGGAATGGTGAAATATGTTTCAAGTCCGGATGATGTTTGACTTGGAGGGAAACTTGGAGATGGTTGCCTTCCCACATATTGCTGCTTTTTTCCTGCTAGATGATAGAGGTCACAGTACAAGAAGGTGCTGTAGAAATAGGCTTGATGAGCTGTTGTAGTGCATCTTCTAGATGATAAAGGAGAGGAGGAAGAAAGCTGTAGACTGTAGGAAGATATCAATGGACTGGTCAAGTGGGCAGAAAAGTGGTAAGAAAGTACTTAAGAAAGGATATAATTACATTGGAAGCAGTTCAGAGAAGCTTCACTTGACTGATTCCTGGGATGAGAGGCTTATCTTATGAGGAAAGGTTGAACAGGTTGTGTCTGTATTCACTGGAGTTTAGAAGGATGAGAGGTGATCTTATTGAAACATATAAGATCCTGAGGGGACTTGACAGGGTGGATGTTGAGAGGATGTTTCCCCTTATGGGAATGACTAAAACTAGGGGACACAGTTTAAAAATAAGGGGCTCTCCCATTTAAGACAGAGATGAGGAGAATTTATTTCTCTCAGAGGGTCTTAGAGGCTAAAGTACAGGCCCAGTTTCCCCAATCTCGCTTTATAGGACAGTCCCGCCATCCCAAGAACAAGTCTAGTGCAACCAAGATTTACCAGACTTGTTCCCGGGATGGTGGGACTGTCCTATGAAGAGAGATTGGGGAAACTGGGTCTGTCTTCTCTAGAGTTTCGAAGAATGAGAGGTGATCTCATTGAAACCTACAAAACACTTAAAGGGATAGACAGGGTAAATACAGCTAAGATGTTTTCCCTGGTTGGGGAGTCTAGAACCAGGGGACACAATTTCAAAATAAGGGGAAGCCACTTAGGACAGAGATGAGGAAAAATTTCTTTACTCAGTGGGTTGTGAATCTTTGGAATTCCCTACCCCAGAGGGCTGTGGAAGCTCAGTCATTGAGTATGTTTAAAGCAGAGATTGACAGATTTCTAAATACAAATGACATAAGGGGATATGGGGATAGTGTGGGGAAAAGGCATTGAAGTGGATGATCAGCCATGATCATATTGAATGGCGGGGCAGGCTCGATGGGCTGAATGGCCTACTCCTGTTCCTATGTGAGTCTATGGAACTCTCCTCCCTGGAGAGCGGTGGAGGCAGGGTCACTGAATGTTTTTAAGGCAGAGGTAGTCAGATTCCTGACAAATAAGGGAGTCAAAGAGTATCGGGGTAGGCAGGAAAGTGGAGTTGTGTCCACAAACACATCAGTTATGATCTTATAGAATGGCAGAGCAGGGTCGAGCCTGTTCTTGCTCCTAGTTCGTATGTTCATATGTAAATGGAACTTAATCCAGAGAAGTGTGAGGTTATGCATTTGGGGAGGGCAAACAAGGTAAGGGAATACATAATAATTAGAAGGATACTGAGAAGTGTAGAGGAACAGAGGAATCTTGGAGTGCATGTCCACAGATCTTGAAGGTAGCAGGACAGGTAGATAAGGTGATTAAGAAGTGAGTCTATCGGGCCTGTGTCCTCAGTACCTTGCTCTATGTCAGCGAGGCCAAGACAACATATGTCAGCCAAGAGCGACGTCTCAATTCATTCCATCTTCGCTGCCTCCGGAGAATACTTGGCATCAGGTGGCAGGACCGTATCTCCAACACAGAGGTCCTCGAGGCGGCCAACATCCCCAGCTTGTACACACTACTGAGTCAGCGGCGCTTGAGATGGCTTGGTCATGTGAGCCGCATGGAAGATGGCAGGATCCCCAAAGACACATTGTACAGCGAACTCGCCACTGGTATCAGACCCACCGGCCGTCCATGTCTCCGCTATAAAGACGTCTGCAAACGCGACATGAAATCCTGTGACATTGATCACAAGTCGTGGGAGTCAGTTGCCAGCGTTCGCCAGAGCTGGTGGGCAGCCATAAAGATGGGGCTAAAATGTGGCGAGTCGAAGAGACTTAGTAGTTGGCAGGAAAAAAGACAGAGGCGCAAGGGGAGAACCAACTGTGCAACAGCCCCGACAAACAAATTTCTCTGCAGCACCTGTGGAAGAGCCTGTCACTCTAGAATTGGCCTTTATAGCCACTCCAGGCGCTGCTTCACAAACCACTGACCACCTCCAGGCGCATATCCATTGTCTCTCGAGATAAGGAGGTCCAAAAGAGGCCCTTAGCCGAAGCATAGAGTATAAGAACAGGGAGATTTTGCTAGAACTGTATAAAACACTAGTTAGGCCACAGCTAGAGCACTGCATGCAGTCTGGTCACGGCCTATAGGAAGGATGTATCGCACTAGAAAGGGGGACAGAGAAGATTTACAGGGATGTTGCCAGGGCTGGAAAATCTGGATATGAGGAAAGATTGCATAGGCTGGGGTTGTTTTCTTTGGAGTAGAGGAGGCGAAGGGGAGATTTAATCAGAGTGTATAAAATTGTGAGCAGCCTAGATAGAGTGAATAGAAAGGACCTATGTCCCTTAGCATAGAGGTCAATAACCAGGGCGCATAAATTTAAATTAATTGATTGAAGGATTACAGGGGAGTTGAGGAGAATTTATTTCACTCAGAGGGTGATGGGTGTCTGGAACTCACTGCCTGAAAGGGTGGTAGAGGAAGAAACCCTCGTCGCATTTTAAAAAAACAATTGGATATGCACTTGAGTGCCGTAACCAACAGAGATATGGACCAAGAGCTGGAAAGTGGGATTAGGCTGAATAGCGCTTTTTCGGGCAGCACAGTTATGATGGCCCAATGGCCTCCTTCTGTGCTGTAAATTTCTATGATTCTCTGTTTCTATGATAAGTACTGCAGCCACAGAGTACCAGTGGTGGAAGAAATGGAGAATGAATCCAATGGTAAAGGTAGATCCAGCAGATTACTCTCTCCTGGATGGTGTCAAGCTTCTTGAGCGTTGTTGCAGTACACACATCCAGGTGAAAACATGATTGTACTATTGGATACAATATTCAAAATTCTTCCTTAATTCAGATAATCTTGTAAATAGTACTTCCAGAGCTGCCTCTTGTGTTTTAAGAATGAAAACAGAGTTTCACTGATGGCTTATGAATACCAAAGTCAGAGCAGGCAACTCAGATAATTAAGTCTGCTCTGCCATTTCTTTTTAATTTCAATTTCCATCTTACTCCATAACCTTTAATACCTTTCCCAGTAAGTACCTATCTCCCTTTTAAAGATTTTAAATTATTTTGCATCGGTGTTCTTCTGTCGCACTGCATTCCACATTCTCACTGCCTTTTGTGGGAAGAAATGTTTTCTGGATGCACGTTGGCAGCTTAATAAGTAAACGCACCAGCTGCTGCACCCCAAACCAAGAAGGTCCCAGGATTCAAACACTCGGCCTGTGCTGAGCTAGTTGACCTCAGCCAATAAGGACATTGCAATTGACCTTTACCCCTGATCATTTTGCAGTGACTGCTTCTGGAATTTGAACATCAAGTAAGAACAGGACTGAGGTTGACTGTGATGTCCTACGTTAATAGGGGGATTTGATAGAGGTGTTCAAAATCATGAGCAGTTTTGATAGAGTAAGTCAGGGTAAACTGCCTCCAGGGACAAAAAGTTCAGTAGCCAGTGAACATAAACTTAAGGCGATTGGCAGAAGAAAACAGAGGCGGCATGCAGAAACATTTTTTTTATGCAGCAAGTTGTTATAATCTGAAATAATAAAAGCAAAATACTGCGGATGCTGGAAATCTGAAATAAAAACAAGAAATGCTGGAACCACTCAGCAGGTCTGGCAGCATCTGTGGAAAGAGAAGCAGAGTTAACGTTTCGGGTCAGTGACCCTGTTATAATCTGAAATGAACTGCCTGAAAGGGTGGTGGTGGAAGCCGATTTAAAAATAAATAAATAAAAGCTCATGATGTAGGGGGTAACCTATTGGCATGGATAGAAGATTGCCTAGCTAACAGGAAACAGAGAGTAGGCATAAATGGGTCATTTTCTGGTTGGCAAGATGTAACGAGTGGTGTGCCACAGGGATCTGTGCTGGGGCCTCAACTTTTTATAATTTATATGACTTAGCTGAAGGGACCGAAGGTATGGTTGCTAAATTTGCTGATGACACAGAGATAGGTAGGAAAGTAGGTTGTGAAGAGGACATAAGGAGGCTATAAAGGGATATAGATAGGTTAAGTGAGTGGGCAAAAATCTAGCAAATGGAGTATAATGTGGGAAAATGCAAAGTTGTCCATTTTGGCAGGAAGAATAAAAAAGCAGCTTATCTAAATGGTAAATGATTGCGGAGCTCTGAGATGCAGAGGGATCTGGGTGTCCTAGTGCATGAATCACAAAAGGTTCCTATGCAGGTACAGCAAGTAATTAGGAAAGCTAATAGAATGTTATCGTTTATTGCGAGGGGAATTGAATACAGAAGTAGGGAGGTTATGCTGCAGCTATACAGGGCATAGGTGAGACCACATCTGGAGTACTGTGCACAGTATTGGTCTGCTTATGTAAGGAAGGATGTAAATGCATTGGAAGCAGTTCAAAGAAGGTTTACTAGACTGATACCTGGAAGGGGCGGGCTATCGTATGAGGAAAGATGGGACAGGCAAGGCTTGTATCCGCTGGAATTTAGAAGAGTAATAGGCGACTTGATTGAAACATATAAGATCCTGAGGGGTCTTGACAGGGTGGATGTGGAAAGGCTCTTTCCCCTTGTGGACGAATCTAGAACCAGGAGTCACTGTTTAAAAATAGGGGGTCGCCTATTTAAGAGGAGAAATGTTTTCTCTTAGAGTCTTTGGAACTCTCTTCCTTAGAAGGCGGTGGAAGCAGAGTCTTTGAATATTTTTAAGGCAGAGGTAGATAGATTCTTGATAAGCAAGGGGTGAAAGGTTATCGGGGGTAGGTGATAAAGTGGAGAAATCATTTCAGCCATGAACTTATTGAATGGTGGAGCAGGCCCGAGTGGCCGAGTGGCCTACTCCTGCTCCTGCTCCTAATTCGTATGTTCGTATGATTCAATAATACCTTTCAAAAGGGAATTGGATAAATACGTAAAGGGAAAAATATTTATAGAGCTATGGGGAAAGAACAGGGGAGTAGGTGTAAGTGGATTGCTCTACCAAGGAACTGGCACAGGCACAGTGGGTCGAATGGCCTCCTGTGTGTTATGGCACTATGATACATGGTCAAATAGCTAGACTAACATAGGAAGAAAGGGCACTTGACTGAGGTATTTGGTGGATGTTAGAGGGTAGGGGGAGGCTTAAGATTGGGGTTCGAATTCCCTTCACCAATGGATCTCTGTAGCAATTATCGTTCAGTACCTTCAGCTTAGTGCACTAGTATGCTTTTTGGCCTCTGAGTCAAAAGATTGTAGATTCAAGCCCCATTCCAGCTCCTGAGTACATAATCTAGCTTGATATGTCAGTGTGGTACTGAGGCAGCTTCTACCCTCTAGACAAGCCTGTCTGTCTGTTAGATGGATGCAAAAATCCTATTGCACTTTTTAAAGAAGAACAGGGAGTCTCCTAATTCCTGGGCGGCAAAGCTGTTGAATAATACCACCAAAACAGATCAACTAGTCACTATTCTCAATGTTGCTGTGTGGAAATCGGCTCCTGCATTTATCTATATAGTCGTGTAACACTTCAAAAGTAATTAATTGGTGATGAGGCACTATGAGACATCCTAAGTACATAAAAGGCAAAATATTTATTTCTTTAGAGATACAGCACTGAAACAGGCCCTTCGGCCCACTGAGTCTGTGCTGACCAACAACCACCCATTTATACTAACCCTAAGTAATCCCATATTCCCTTACCACCTACCCACACTAGGGGCAATTTACAATGGCCAATTTACCTATCACCTGTGGGAGAAAACCAGAGCACCCGGCGAAAACCCACGCAGTCACAGGGAGAACTTGCAAACTCCACACAGGCAGTACCCAGAATTGAATCCGGGTCCCTGGAGCTGTGAGGCTGCAGTGCTAACCACTGCGCCACTGTGCATGTTAATATGAATTAACTTTTTTGGGGGGGAAGAAGAAAATTTGAAATAACAAAAAAAAAATGAGCTTAAAAGTCTAATATTAGTTCAAGATTATTTATTTAGTTAATGTGCAGAAGCTTGACAAACCTGAATATTGGATGGAACTGTGCTGAAAGGTAAATTCCAATTACAATGATAAACAATGGTCCTCATACTAATGCGAGTTAGTGTCACGTTTGACTGGGCTGATTTTCATCTCACCACCATTCCATTTTTAGGTGTAAATGGGGAGCCCAAAAGGACATTTTAAAAAAAATATGTCAACAACATTTTAGTGGAGATCTGTATGTCCAAATTTTCAGGTGGACCTCAATTTAGGTGGCCAATGCTCCTGCAGGAAACAGGTAGAAGCCTCATTAATATATTAAAATGGGTGGCAAATGATGCAGTAAGTATATCTATATAATTTTGCTGTTGATCAATGCTGCTAGCACAACTTTCTCAGCCTGCCCACAAACCATCAATATTGTGGAAAATACTCAGCAGGTCTGGCAGCATCTGTGGAGAGAGAAGCAAAATTAACGTTTCAGGTCTGTGACCTTTCATCAGACCTGAAACGTGAACTTTGCTTCTCTCTCCATAGATGCTGCCAGACCTGCTGAGTATTTCCAGCATGTTTTGTTTTTGTTTCAGATTTCCAGCATCTGCAGTATTTTGCTTTTGTCAATATTGTTGATTGGGAGCTGTCCATTTGCAGCACTACATGAAGGGATCATGAGCCTCAGTTGGGTAAAGCTGGAAATAGGTCTGGCAATGATCTTTTCTTCATTCTTCTGGGATTTTGAAGCCTTAAAGACACCCTTAAATTTAATTCCTCGCTACTGGGTGTGTGGGTGTGCACTTTACATTTCCCCACCAATTAAACCTGCTTCTGACCTTCCCCAAGCTCTTCAACCCTCCTTTTAAAGGTGCTTCTATAGGCCCAAATCAGTCTCTGCCTCCCCGACCTTCCTATCCCTGGATCTCATGGACTCCCAAAGGGCGAGTTACCAGTAAGCAGCAAGATTAGCACGAGCATATCACCAATTCACCAGGCCAGACCACAAAATTGATCCACTGTCCCGTCTGCTTCATCTTACAGGCAAAGCCCACTGCCCGCCAATGTACACCGGACAGGAAAATTGACTCAAATATGTTTATTTTATTTGTTTACAATCAGTAGAGGCTGGTGTTAAGCTAATGTCTCCATGGTCATGGAGTAATTAACAAAACCCATGTTCTAAGAGTAGTAATTTTAGGTCTAAGGTCAGCTCCTCCCTTGTATTTAGTGAGATGAGCTGGCAGCATTACCCAGCAGCACTTTAAGGTGGTTTCCTGATTTAGATAGGAAATGATAAAGATTAAATACATAAGCCCTCTTTACAAGGCGGTGAAAGACATGATAAATTTGAAATTGTGCAAACCCGCACTTTGTTATTGTTTTGGCTGACATCGACCCAGTCTTATGATTTAAGTCTACAAAGATGCAACTCACCCCTGTCTACAATAATGCAAACAAAAGCAAAATGCTGCAGATGCTGGAAATCTGAAATAAAAACAGAAAATGCTCGAAATTATTCAGCTGGTTAGGTAGTAGCTGTGGAAAGGGAAACAAAGGTACTTCTTCAGGTCGATGACCTTTCACCAGAACAACAACACCTTGCATTTATATTAGTAGATGTGGTAGACATGGACCTTCACAGGAGCAATTATCAAACAAATTTTGATTCCAAGCCACATTAAGGAGATATGGGATATGTGACCAAAAGCTAGGACAAAGTGATAGGTTTTAGGGAACTTGTTAAAGGAGGAGCAAGAGGTTGGGGAGACGTTTAGAGAGGGATTTCCAGAGTTTAAGGTCTAGGCAGCAGAAAGCACAGCCTTCAGTGGTGGAGCAAAGGAAATTGGTGATAGGCAGAGATCTGGGAGGGTTGTAGGGCTGGAGGAGGTTACAGAGATAGGATAGGATGAACTGGAGGATGTTAGAGATTAACAGTTATTAAACAAGGATCCAGCAAAGGCAAAAGGGCGTGGATGTGGAGGGAGAGAAAAGAACAAAGGGAAAGGTCTGCGATATGGTAGGAGACAGCAGTGATTAAATGAGAAGAGAGATGATGAGCAAGGCAAAAGTGTTTGGTTTATATTTTACCCAGTACTTGTAAATCCCAATTTTATGGCCAGACTCCAGGACTATCCCATTCAACTCCTCCTTGTGGATTGGATGTTTGGCCTCAGTGTTGTTGTCATAGATAGGGAGAGAACTCACTGTTCGTGTTACAAATATTTTTTCTAAATGGTGAGAAATGTCTATTTGGCCCATTTTGCTCACCCCATCAAGTAGACAGTGTGACCTCCTCCATAGAGCCACCAAACCTGGTCATGCTGTCTCCTGGCATGAGCAAAAAGACAGAGAAAAACCTTGGGCAGGATTTTCCCAACTCCGGATGGCAGGTTGGGAGGTTGAGGTGCTGGGAAAATAGCAAAGAGCCCTATTGGGTTGGCTCCCTGACGGAGTCTCACTGCAGGGTGGTTTCCCAGTGGCAGGATCGGATGCAGAGTGGCTGCCTGCAGAGAGGCAGGCAGCGAATTTAAATACTGAAGGGTCCTATTAGGGTGGATTCTTTGGGCCATCCGGCATTTTTCCAGTGGCGGAGCAGCCCTTCGCCATGTGGGGAGGCCGCCAGCTTCATGGAGGCAACCCCCCAGCGGCTGTCCGGGGAGGCCATTGGAGCTGGAGGAGCCATGCTTTAAAGAGGGGGCCGTGGGTCAGGGAAGTCCACCCCCATGGCCACAGTGGGCCATTCGGAGTGGCCTGTTTGCTTGGTCCTCTCCGAATTTCACTTTTTACTTAACTCTGAAGCCCTAATTGTGGCACTGCCAAGGCTCTACAGCTGCCAGCCCTCTGATTGCGCCAGCATCAACTTCGTCCCACCTACATCCTTAATTGGACGGCAAGCCCAGAGGCCAATTAGGAGGCGGCTTCTGGTAAAATTGCTGAGCCAGTTCTGCTGCCAGTACGTGTGGACTCTGGACTCCCATTCCGTCCCGACATCTGGGTCACGGTAAAATCCTACCCCTTGTGTCCAGTTCAGGAAGGTTCTGCAAAATTCCCACTTTATAAAGTCTATGACAATTGAGTAAGCACCAGGAGATTACAGTTGTCCAAGCTTAGAATCATCGCGTTTTACAACAGAAGAGGTCCATTCAACCAATTACACCTGAGCCAGCTCTCTCAAACAGCTATCCACTTTGTCCCATTTCCTTTGACCTTTCATCTTACCTTTTGATACTTTATTTTCGCTTTTAATTATGGAATCTGGCAGGCAAAATCCAAACAAGCTTTTGTATTTAAACAAAAAAATCTCTTCAACATCTCCCTTCAGTCCTTTCCTGATGATCTGCCCTCGAATTATTAATTCAACGGCCAATGGTTTTTCCACATTTCCTTTATAATTTTGAACACTTCATAGATTATTTTAACTAATTAACCACTTACCTCCTACAGCTGCAAGCGTCCTCTTCGCTCAAGAATTGATAAAGTTCCCTTTGAAAGATTTATACTCACATGTCGCATAAGTTTGTTTGAGACGAGGTGCTTTCCCCTTACATATTGTTTTATATTCAATCTTAACTAAAATAACATATGTATAATTGTTTTAAAGCAGAGAAAAGTAAAAGGGACATGAGACATTCTCATTTATGTATAGAACTATGGAAGGAAAACAAGTCAGGGGAACAGGCATTTGTTAATGTTCCAGTATATAAATATTATACAGAGCCCACTACTGTTGATACATTTTATGACTGAACAGGGTGTACACTTTACAATGCACAATTTATTATGGGCTCCAGGAACACAGTTCACTGCTTCCTGCAACATAGGCAAAAGGAACTGTCTGCACATAGTGTTAACTAGGGAAGTATTATATTTTATGTTAAGAAACTTTTATTCTAGGACCATAACGCTATACATCACTCGACCTCTGTTCTGTAACTTTTTTAAAACTCACTGTAAAACTGTGAGCTATTGTTAATGAATATTTTGATTGGCACATTGAACAGAAAATCTTCTGTCAAGCAGCATATTGTTGGAAAGAGGCAGAATATTAGCAAGTGTTTAGTAGAGAATTGTGATTGTTGTTAAAATCCATATATTTTGTTCCTCAGATTTCTTCCTTCTTCCCTGGAAGGCAGTAACTCATGCTGGGATAGGGCTCCAAGGATGCTGGCAGCCTTCCATTACCTCAACTTTCTTCATGGTTGAACCCATATTGGGCCAACAATAAAAATGCATTTATATAGCAACATTGACACTGCAGACAAACTGTCCCAAGGTGCTTCACAGAGGTATAAAGAAAAAGAGCAGATGTTGAGTAAAAGAAACCAGACATTAGCAGAGGTAACCAGCAACTTGTTCAAAGAGGTAGGTTTTAACGAGGCTCCTACTAACAGTAGGAGAAGTTGTCAAGTTACAAGTTACAAGGTATTGCAGCATGTGAAGTATGGATGGCTGAAGGTACGACCACAAATCGTCGGGCAATTGGGCGAGGGGAAGCACAAGAAGCCAGAGTCAGAAGAATGAAGAGCTCGTGAGGTCGGGGGAGGAGGCTTGTGCATTGCAGCGCTAGACAAGGGTGACGGGCAAGCAGAATTTGGTGAGGGATAGGATAAAGCTGCAGGTTTTCAGATCAGCTAGAGCTTACAAAGCATAGAAGATGGGAGATTGGCTGGGAAAGCATTGGAATAGTCATCTGGAGGTGACAAATGTATGGATGTGGTTTTAGTAGTAAATGCACTGAGGTGAGGGTGGAGTCAACGGATGTTATGTGGGTGGAAATAGGTGGTCTTTATGATTGAGAGGATATGGATCGGAAGCACAGACCGGCGTTGAAAAGGATGCCAAAGTTGCAAACAGTTCAATTCAGCCTGAGGCAATGGGCAGGGACAAGAGAGGGAGAAGATTCAGTGGCTGGAATACAAAGTTTGTGGTAAGGGAAAAGATGATGTCTTCAGTCTTCCCTGTCCTTAGCTTAAAGATCTTATGCCTCATCCAAAACTGGATGGCGGAGAAGTAGTCTGATAGCACAGAGTCAGCCAAAAAGTTGTGAGAGGTGGTGGAGAGGTAGAGTTAGGTGCCTTCAGCATACGTATGAAAGCTGATACTATGTCTAGGAATAATATTGCCAAGTGGCAGCATGTAGATAAGGAAGTAGATGGGGCCAAAAATTGAGGTTTAGGGGACTCTCAGGCTGAAGATATTCCCCCACCTGCCAAGAATGAGAGGCGTTAATTTTGCCTCATGAACATTGATTTTTAAACTGTTACTGGAGTAAAGAAAGAACTTGTTTTCAAAAAAAATACCAGACCCTTGACTGGAAAGACATTTACATAGTAACAGACAGTACTTGGAAAGGACAAAGGGGCCACTTCCTGCTCCAATTTAATCCACAATGGACTTTTGATTACCTGACATTGAAGGTGGAGAGGCTACCATTCCAGGTTAACTGCTAAAATGGCTGAATACGTAAACAGAAGTGATCAGGCCAGTTTAGTCACATGACCAACTGGCTGTTGGAGTTTTTTGAATTTCAACTTGCCTCAGAAAATTTGAACTCAGAAAGTTGTTTGCTTCTGGACTGGAAAAGACTTCTCTCCTGTCTGCCCATCTCTTTCTCACCAGCTTTGAAATCCATTGAAGATACAGGAACCGCAAGAGAGAAAAGTCTCCTGCAGTGAACAAGGTTTAAGAAGAATACTGGGCCCCACAGAAAAGCAAGAATTACCTACAAGCAAGAACTACCTACAAAACGACTATAGTGAGCTCGAAGCATCATAACAAGAAACTCTTCTGATATTGCCTCAAACCTCTCTACTTTATTTTTTCTTCTGCTCTTTTCTGTCTCTATTTGCATGTGCGTATCGCGTATGCATGCTAGCGTGGGGCGCAGCGTGTATCCGTAGACATTAACCAAATTAGAGTATAAATTTAAGTTTTAATAAATTTCACTTTTCTTCTTTAAACCTAAGAAGGCCTGTTTGTGCTCATTTCTTTGCCTTATAATTGGAAAGTGATAAACAAGGATTCACCAAGGGGGAGCTCAAAACACAGTGTGTTTAAAATTAAACCCTGTTACGATAAAACCAGGTGAAGGCTGAGAAAGACCCCTAGACACCTTTCTCACCTGTCACAACAATGTGGAGGAGGGCAGAGAAGTTATTAATGGAGATACTCTGGCTATGATTGGATAGTTATGAATGGACCCAAATGAGAGTAGTACCAATGAGCCAAATAATGCAGGATATTATTGATCTGTATGGTCCAACTATTCATTGTTTTAACCAGCTGAACCATTGGAGGAGCCTCCAAAACTGACTACTTTAGCAGCTGAAAGAAAATAGGCTGCAGAGTACTAAAATATGGTCTATGTTTTAGTTATGTTCCATATGTTTTTGTTAATTTTCTCAGATTATTTTGGCTCACAAAATGTTATTTGAAATCACCTGAGCATTTCACTGCTGAAATACATAAACAAAATGTCCTCATAGGACCACATCTGGCAATTTGTGTTCGTGAGCTTTTTTCCCTAACCCTCGGTCTTTAAAGGAACACACATAATAACAGGCTATGTTGTTTAAAATAAATATTGTCAGTTCTGTTAAAGAGGCAGTATTGTATCTTTTTTTATGGGTTCCACATGCTTTATGTTAGAATGATCAGAAAGCAGATCTGTTACACATTCTGTTTTTAAACGTCCCACTCCTCTAAAAATATTGAGAATGTTTTCGATCCTTGGTCTGTGCTGAGTGAGCTAATCTCAGGTGGACTGACCAAAGGCTCTGGGCTAAGAAAGGAAGAAAAGAAAAATTATGATCATTATTCATTACACACTGTTGGAATATGCCTGTGTGTGGATATCATGTGAGGATAGAATTACGATCTGCTGTGTGCCCCCATGGTTAAATAGCCAATTGACAATCACTACCTAAGCTTATTAAGGTTGGACACTTGGGTTAAGGTATTGGAAAGTCACTGTGCAACTGCCCTCCTGCATGAGTCGTATCTTCAGCAGACAAGAGAAGAAAATGAAAAAACACATTCAGAGTAATTGCGGTGAATGCTTACCCTTTCATACGGATTTGTTCTCAGAAGCAAAGGAATGTTCAAGCATTTTGAAAGTGACATCTCTCTCAAGAGTCTCTTGCTCTTTCGCTCTCTCTCTCTCTCTCTCTCTGTCTTGTGCTCACAGATCTGAAAGTGTTGGTTGAGAGTCAAGGGTCTACATTCTCAAACAAATAGGAAACTTCCCACAGCTGCTGTCATTGAAAGAAAATGCAACTGCCTTTGTGAAGCTTTTACAGCCCTTTGCTATTTTTTTGTTTAACCAAAACATCATTGAAATGCCTTTAATTTGTTTTTTCAGGCATCTTTTAAGCACACTGTATATTATGTAACATCCTGACTAATGAAAAACCTAGAATGCACACATATTTTGTTTTACATTTGACAACCATCGTAAGTTCTGCCCTTGGAAGAGCAGTGGGAATAATTATATCCATAATTTTAATATTGTCGTGTGGGTCCAATCTGAAAGAATTGCCTTTACCTTGTTCATTGATGGAGTGAGTCGATTGATGGAAGTTTCTGTAATTAAGTTGTCTAATCCAAATGTCCCACATACTGGGCAGTTGCTCAGCTCATCACCACCGCTTTCCTAAATGCAGGAGATTAGAGAATCCACCGATTTAAGTGTAATTGGGAACAAGCAAACTGGAAAGTTCTAAAAAGGACTATGTCACTCATCATCTTTTAGGTCAGATAGAATTAACTTGCTGGGGGCAGGGCAGGCAGACAATTTTGTGCCCAAAATGGGCACAAAGTGGATGGGACATCCGTAGCGCCCAACCAATGATGTGACCGAAAAGGCATGAACTACTTTTGGGCTCATACACCATTTCCATATGATAGGTGAGCTGGCTGAGCTACTCGGACTGGTTATTTGGGTAGGGAATTTGGGTGGATGTGATGCCATTTAAAGGCAGCCTGCATCTATTAAAGGGGAGGTGCGCTTTGCCTATGCTGCATGTTTCAGTATATGAAGAATACAGCAAGAATAAGTAGTGAAGTACTGCAAGAGCCCTGGGGTTTTTAGACAGCACCATAGAGATTGTCGTGGAGGAGGTCAGCAGGAGAAAGAGGTTTTGTTTCTGAGAAGGGTCCCAAAGCAAATAACCCACCAACAGTGAGCAGAGGTGGCAAAGCAAGAGAAGATTATAGCATGGCACCAAGGACCTTGCAGCTGTGTGAACAAAATTATTGATTTGACCAGAGCTGCTAAAGTAGATGTCCTATTCAGACCTCTTATTGTTCCTGCCTGCAGCCCCAGCAATCACAAGACTTCTCGACACACACAGGCCCTGTTCCCCCCACCCCAATCCCCACCTCCTTTCCATTCCTCTCCCCAAGTTACAGTCATCTTCAGAGTCACAGGCAATAAAGACTTGGTGCTGGGCTGCAGTTGATGCGGTATTAGGTGGTGCTGGGGGCACTTCCAGTTGACATCAGGCTAGTGAAATCCCTACACAAAATTCAGAGGACTAGTACCCATTTTTCAAGTGCAAAACAGATGACCATAAACTGAAAATTGCCCCATAATCCGGTGGCTGCCTCCTTGTCCACATAGAGCTGCATTGAATTGACAGCACAGAAACAGCCTATTCAGTGCAACTGGTCTATATCTGTGTTTATACTCCACCCAAGCCTCTTACCACTTCAAATACATCTTCCCACCCTGCCACCGTATTATGCAGTGTATGTTCTGTTGTTAAGTCAGCAGATTTACATTCCAAAGCTTTGGACAGCTCAATCATCACTCACTGCAACTCCATTTATGGCTCTCTTACTGCATATGCATTGTTACTGATCACTAACTATGGCTTCTACTGGAAGTGTGGATGTTGGGAGAAGAAAGATCCTAGCATGACTATGAATCTAACCTCTCTTTACATTATTGTATCTAAGTACCTTCTATCTTACAATTTGACCAAAAAATACTCTCGCAATCACAAGACAGACACAGATGAGAAAGGGAATCTGATGCATCCCAGTTCATCTGTTCAGAAAGAAACATTGGACCTTGCGTCAGGGCATCTAGCGCTTCTTAATTGATTCCAGTTTTTGCCTTCAGTTCCTTGATTGCACCCTCAGTCTGTTTATTGACCACTTGTTTGTGAAGAACTTCCCAATACCATTTAAAATTTGCCTGTGTGAATTTGAACCAGTGTCACTTTGTCCTACTCTCAGGAATCAGTTTGAAGTCCTGGCACAAACACTGGCAAAATGATAACAAGGACTAATGCTGCACCCAAATGCCTGAGCTCAGAACTGGCTCAAGCCACTTATTCTTGACAATAAATTTGAAGAACACTATCAGATTCTGTGGTTCAGAAAACGTTTGAAGGCAAAATACTTGGGGCCGGATTTTTAAAGCTCGCTGGGGGCGGAAAGGGGTGCAGAAGTGATTTGAAGATCATGTTCTCGGAGGTCGGCACTGGATCCCGCGTCCTCCGGAACGCAACACCATTTTTAAAGGGATGCCAGGAGGGAGGGAACTGCAACCCCACGTGCCTCCAATTAATTGCCTCTTGAGCTCCATGAGGAACTCATTAACAGACTGGTCAGCAGCAATCTCGAATTTTCAATGGAAGGGCAGAGGGAAAACATCATGTCTGGAACACGCCAGGATTTAGAAGGCGTGAACTATGCGGGGGGCCATGGGGGCTATGGGAAGGGATGATTAACATAATGCAGAGGCCCAAAATAAAGCTCAGCTGCTCCAAAAATGCCACAGAGTGGCCAATGCTGGAGCTGTAAGACTTACTTTTCTCAGTGGTGAGCGGCAGGAATCTGGAGAGGGACGTGAGGCTGCTGGCGTCACTTGGGCAGCTGGGGTTGACATGGGAAGGCCTGGTGAACACACAAAGCCCAATTGAGGGAGTTCAGATGGGAACAGGCTACTCTGACATTAGACAGAGCCGCCTGGATGAGCTTCAGCAGATGCAAACTCCTTGACGGCAGGGGACCAGAGAAGCACAGTGGGGGGCTGCAAGGGGAAGAAGGCACTACCCAAGACATAGGGTCTACTGCCCAAGAGTCAGCCACCTGAAAATGACAGAGTACCAGTGCCAAAGGAGTCTGCACCTATCCAGGCAGATGGTCTTAGACCTTTGTGCTGTGATCTACAATGACCTGAAGCTTTGTATACCCCATGACAGCCGTCAGGTTTACCGTCGCCCTGAATTTCTATGCAACCGGGCCATTCCAGGGATCAGCTGTGAATCTAGGTGGCATCTCGCTAACGGCAGCTCATCATGCTATCAGGCAGGTCATAGATGCCATATTCCGGAGAATGGGGAGCCACATCCACTTTGACACAAATGGGCCTGCGCAGGCACAGAGGACTTTGGGCTTTGCCACCATTGATGGATTCCCTCAGGTCCAGGGAGTTCTCAATTGCACCCCTGTAGCCATCAAGGCACCAACAGACCAGCCAGTTAGATTCCTCAACATAAAGAGCCACCACTTATTGAATGACCAGCTGGTCAATGACCACAGGAAGTGAATCTTGCAGGTCTGTGCCCAGTTCCCAGGCAGCTGGCATCTTGCGAGAGTCCCAGATGCTGCACCTCTTCAGGCCCACATCCAGACTCCGTGGGTGCCTGCTGGGAGATAGGGGCTATCCCCTAAGGAGGTGGCTCCTGACGACCGTTCAAAACCTAGACACGGATGGGGAAAGGCGCTGCAACCAGAGCCATCTCCTAACATGGAGCCGCATTGAACAGACCATTGGCTGCTTGAAGATGCACTTGCATTGTCTTGACCTGTCAGGTGGTATCCTCTAGTATGAGCTAGCCAGAGTCTCCCAATCATGGTCGTCTACTGTACCCTGCAGAGCATGACACTGTAAAGAGGCCTGGAGATGGATGCAGAGGAGGAGCTAGAATGCCACTCCACCTTGGAGGAGAACTGGGAGGAGGAAGAAGAGGAGGAAAAGCTCACTTAAGAGGTATGCAGGCAGCGGAGGATGCCTGTCAACGCAGTCCCAGATCTCAGGATGAACTGCAGGCTAGCATGGAAGCACGGGCCGCACTGATTCAGGAGCTCTTCACCTGATCGCCCCCCTGGACCCTTACGGCTGATGATGACTAAACTCACCTTCCAGCACAGACAGCTCTTTCAGTGCTATGACCATTAACTGCGAGGTCCCATTAGCAGCCATGAACATGCAGATCAGTTCTTCCACCAACATTCTCAGAGCCCCATGTCCCCACCATCTGTGTCACAATGCTATGTCCCCAATCTAAGATGAGACTTTAACTACACACCTGTGTTACAAGATTGCTTCTATTGCTTTTGTAAAATATGTTTAAGTACTTATACTTGAATTATGGACACTGATTCATCTGGAATCTTGAAGAGATGCTGAACTTTGTGTTTTATTTTTAGGAGAAGTCACCAGAAGGTTCATGGAATTGGCTAGTAAACAAGTCTTATGGGAAGGCACCTATCTGTGGATAATCACCCAGCAGGGGTTGTTTTTGACTTGAGGAGATGTTTACAAAGAAGTGACAGCTCAAGATTTATAGAGGTCAGGAGGCTTGACTTCTGGAATGTTTTTAGTTTTACTTTGATTTGTGACAAAAGACAGTTGGATTTTGCCTGCCAAAGAAGACACAGCTGAGCTTTTTCTCTCTTGAAAAGAAAGCCTGTATTTCCAATAAGTCAGATTCCTATTTCCTTCTGTATTTGAAGAAACCTTGCATGTTTGATGAAGCCTTGAATAGCGAATGTGTGGGAACTGAAGCCTCTGTAGCTGCATTTCTTGGAAAGCCAACCCAAACTGATCTTCAACATCGCCTGGAAAGAACTGTTCTGGGAAGAACCCACTGACAGCTGTCTATACACATTTGGGACACCAAACCAAAACAAAGGACATCTTTCCATACTTTCTTTTCAGCCTAAATGTCTTATTTTTTCCTTCTGTTTTCTTTGTAACAGCTATAAACAAAAATCCCTTTTATTTTTCCCAGTTAACAAGTGTGTGTGTGTGTGTGTGTGTGTGTGTGTGTGTGTGTGTGTGTGTGTGTGTGTGTGTGTGAGGGGTTGAGATAAATAAGGGGCTTTAATATTTCAATTTATGTGTGTATGTTTTACTTCATTATACTGATGATGTTGTTGATTATTAAAGTAATCTGGTTGGCCTGTTTCATTCTGGGAAAAATTGAGTCTATGATTGACCATATCAGGAAGTGTGAAAATTTAAATAGATGTTGTGACCTGTGGAGAGGTGTGACTAGAAGTGCACTCTTCCCACCTCGGTCGTACCACCTGTCAGAGTGATGACATGAAGAAGTTATATTGTGATGCAAAATAAATAACAGACAGATGTAGACAATAGCACCCAGGTGACCCAATAAGTGAATTCAACATTATAGTGCCTTCCTCTCTCTAACACTTCTATAGGGTGCTCCACCTGTGGTAGAGGATGAAGTGGAGTCAGCCTGCTCCCTAGTCTCTGTCATCGGCTGAGATGCCCTTGGCTTTAATCCTCATCTTGGAGGGGCTTCTCCACAGGCTGCTGTGGTTGCGCCATGGCAGTGGTTGCCTCTGTTACAGGGTCCTGGCACACAGATGGCTCCTGGGTTGGAGGGGATGAGGGACTGAAAGGTGACACTGGTGCCCCCCCCGAAGGGCTGCTCCTCTGTCTGCTGCTAGGACTGTCTCAGCCCTTTCCTGGATGCTTGACAAGAATGTACTGCGTTGATAGGTTAATGCACTTGGGAAAGCACAGTTATGATTTGTCCTGTAGATCTATTAACTGAGATGCTGCCTGGGCTGCAAGGAATGATTCAAAATATTCATGAATTAGGACTTTACATTCTCTAACTTCTGACCCCTATCTGAAGTGAAATAGATTAGAAATATTGACTGCAGCTTATCTATTCACTGAAGATATCGGGTCCAATTATGCAACAGGTGCTGAAAGTAAAGGTGCCAATGAGGCAAAGGTTGGCTTATTATTAGGCAGGAATGTCATGGGCTAATTTGTTATCCAATACAAAGAAAGCCATTCTGCAGCCAGGCCACAGTTTAAGAGTATTTCCATGTAGTCTGTTCATTAAGGACTCCAAATTGATGTCAATATATTTAAAGTAGATCTATCTCTACTTTGACTATCTTCTTACTACCAATGTGTCTACAGAAAGCCATCTCCTTGTATGTTCTTGCTCACTTTCTTTTGTGTGACAGCCCCCCTATGATTCACACTTGTTCCTGCCTGTTATGTTTGGTACTTTGCTCTCAGAAGATATGCTGGCAGCTTGATGAATTAATGTAATTTCAGCCCGACCACGAAAATGGCATGAGCACCTCGTGGATTCCTTTGGGCAGGCGAAGTGCGCACTCCACACACTGCCCACTCAACAATTTCCACTCGAAAATTGTCCCCAGTGACTCATGTTCCCCAATTGTGCCTCATATTCTGTAAATTAGTATGAGTTGGATTACCTTGGTTTGGAGATTTCTCCATTTTTTTCCTTCCTCATCGAGATTTTCTCTTTTTCACCAATTTCTCTTGCTTTAATCTTTCAACCCTTTGTACCTCTTCATTCCCTATGAAATACTTGGAGTCCATCTTTTTGCAAGCATTGTGGAGTAGTGGAAGGAGGTGCGAGCCTCAGCAGCAGCGCACTCTGGATTCAGCAGAAGCCTGACTTTTTTATTTGGCTGCACTAATAGTATGGGTCAGCTTATCGTAATCCCAAAATTCATGCAATTCAATTAGATATGCCACATGATGAATTCCTAATGTTTTCTCACCATTCAGTTCTGCGTGTGCTGCTTGCCCATATGAAAGAGGTGCTGGGCAGCTTCTGTGCTGTTTGCTGGATAACAGCAGTTCCTAAAAGTGGGATTAACTGTTTTTTGAAGAGTTGTTTTTTGTTGCTTTTTAAACCAAACATACTGCTGATTGGTAAAGGTGACTCTCTGACTGAATTTGATGGCTAGCAAGAAGATGTTGTCCCACCACTCAGCCAGCATCCTCTCCCTCACCCAGAGCCTTTATATCCTGCATCCTAATAATTTAGAGGGCCTCTTGCTCCTGAAGAGAGGATCGGAGCAGGTTTATTGTTCCCCCACTGGTCATAGAGTCCTTTACGGCATAGAAGAAGGCTATTTGGCCCATCGAGTCCATTCCGGCTCTCCTCACAGCAATCCAGTCAATGCCACTCCCCTGCTTGATCCCCATAACCCTGCAAGTTTATTTCCTTCAAGTCCCCATCCAATTTCCTTTTGAAATCATTGATTGTCTCCACTTCCACCACTCTCATGGGCAGCGAGTTCCAGGTCATTACCACCCACTGCCATAAAAAAGTTCTTCCTCACTTTCCCCTGCATCTCTTGTCCAAAACCTTCAATCTGTGTCCTAGTCCTTGTTACATTGGTTAATGGGAACAATTTTTCCTTGTCTTACTTATCAAAGCCTGTCATAATCTTGTACACCTCTATCAAATCTTCACTCAATCTCCTTTGCTCCAAGGAGAACAACCCCAGCTTTTCCAACCAAACCTTGTAACTAAAATCCCCCATCCCTGGAACCATTCTGGTAAATCTTTTCTGCACCCTCTCAAGGACCCTGACACCTTTCCTAAAGTGTGATGACTGGAACTGGTTAGTGGCCTAACCAGAGCCTGATAAAGGTTCAGCATAACTTCCCTGCTTTTGTACTCAATGCCTCTATTTATGAAGCCCACGCTTTACCAATCTCTCTTGCAATATGTCCTGCCACCCTCAAAGATCAATGCACATGCACTTATAGGTCCCTCTTTTCCTGCATGCTCTTTAGAACTGCAGCATTAAGTCTATATTGCTTCACCCTATCCCTTCTTCCAAAATGCATCACCTCACACTTGTCTGTATTAAATTCCATCTGCTACTTGTCTGCCCTTTCTGCTGGCCTATCTATGTCCTATTGCAGGCGGTTCTTATCATCCTTACTGTTTGCCACTCCTCCAAGTTTGGTATCATTGGCAAATTTTGAAATTCTATTTTGTAATCCAAGATCCAAGTAATGTCTATACATCAAAAAAGCAGTGGTCTGAGCACTGACCCTTGGAGAACACCACTGTACCATCCTCCGGTCGGAAAAACAACCATTTACTACAACTTGCTGTTTTCTGTCCTTAAGCCAATCGTTTATCCAATTGGACACTGGCCTTCCTATTCCAGAAACTTCAATTTGATTAACTAGACTTTTATGCTGTACTTTATCAAACGCTTTCTTAAAATCTATCTAGATAATATCCACCGCATTCCCTTCATCAACCTTCTCTGTTACTTCACCAAAAATTCAATTAGATTGCTAAAGCATGATCTGCCTTTACAAATCTGTGCTGGTTCTCCTTAATTAACTCAAATCTCTCCAAGTGCGTGTTGATTTTTTTTCCCCGATTATTGTTTCTAAAACCTTAATCACCACTGATGCTAAACCAACTGGCCTATAATTGCTGGGACTGTCCTTAAACCCTTCTTGAATAAGGGTGTCATATTTTCCACTCTCCAATCCTCTGGCACATCCCCCTTATTTAGGTAAGATTGGAAGATTATAGCAAGCCCTTCCATTATCTCCACCCCCACTTCCTTTAGCAACCTGGAAAGCAAGCCATCCAGATCAGGTCACTTATCTACCGTCAGCATAGCCAGCCTTTTCAGTACCTCCTCCCCCTCAATTTTTACCCTATCCTTTGCCTCTACTCCCTCCGTTTCTACCTATGTTTTGTCATATTCCTCTTCCTTAGTAAATAGCAATACAAAGTACTCATTAAGTATTCTAGCCTTACCCTGTGCCTCTAAGCATATATCACCCTCTTTGTCGCTAGTATGTCCACTCCACCTCTTACTACCTGCTTACTATTTACATGCCAAGATTTTTGGGTTCCCTTTTATGTTGGCTGCCATTCTATTTGCATATCCTCTCTTTGCCATTCTTACTTTCCTCTTCACCTCCCTCTCAACTTATTGTATTTGACCTGGTTTTCACTTGAAGAATTCACCTGATATGCATCATACACCCTCTTTTTTTTGTTTCATCATTATTTCTAACTCTCTCGTCATCCAAGGAGTCCTGTTTTTTTTGTTCCTCACCTTTTGCCCTTGTTGTACCTAGCCTGTACCAGAAGCATCTGAATGCTCTGAAGTACTCTGAGTGGTTGGGAAAAACCTTGTCCTTTACAGAGTTTGGAGGAGACCTTGGACGCTAACCTCTCCCACTCCCTCTATGGCCTCCATCCCCAGAATCTGTAGACCATTTACCCATGGAACGTCAATGGACAATAATTGTGAATCATACTTGTTCCTGCCTGTAGGTTTAGCTCTTCCCTGTCAGAAGAGTTTTTTTAAAACACACGTTAAAATTTAGAAGATCATGGACACATTATGCTTCAGGGTCCTGTCTACATACACCTTTGTGTGAATTCACCAACGTGCAACATTCAAGTAGCTGTGATGGCAATATGCTTTCTGTCCTAACTTGTAAGATTTATGTGTAACATTGGAAGCATATTTGTGTGCAAGCAACCGATTATGTCCTGGAGCAATATGGGCAAGTATGTGCATATGTCAATGAGCTGAAGGTTTGCCCAATAGCTCTGCATGTTACGTCAGTGAAGCAGCAATAAAAATTAATTGTTATTGGAATTCCTCATAAGGCCATATACCAAAAGCAGGCAAATCATGAGTATTTCATGAATCTTCATGAGTTCAGAACATTTCTTTCTACCACCCATGACCTGTGCATTGACTTGCATGGTAATTCTACTCATGCATTTTGAAGAGCATTCCCAATCAGGGGGGTGCACCTCAGCTCTGAGAGGACAATGTTTCTTTGTAGTACTGCTTGCATTCTATGTACATAATGCGTAGGTTTCTATCAGCAGTAGGATAGGACTGTACTATTGCCCTCATCAAGTGCTACACCCTTCTTAAAAGCTTATTTTATCCTACTGTACAAAATGGGCAGCCTGCTAATAACATACTCCAGATCTTTGTATAGCTCTGCAGTCTTACCTCAATTCTTTAACCAGCGTATACAAACTGTAAAAATAGCTGAAAGCTTTCTTCATTACCACTGTCTAGGCATCTGAATAGTGCCAATCAAAATGTGATACATAGGTTCTGAGTGGCATTCATCTTCTGACTCCTGTCAGCCAAAAATAGTTTTCCATCATTTCTATTTGAGAGCAAATGTTACTGGGATGCAGGCTTTCATCTTTAGTGCAGTTACTTTCTCTGTTTTGTAAAGATTCAAGCATTGTTTTAGAAGAATAAAAATAATTTTTTCAAGCTGACAACTTCCACTGATCGATTTTAACCCTACCTACTTGACAGAAACAGTGGAAGCAAGGGAATAGTAAAAGTGAGCAGATTACTTGCCTGCTCAAATACTGGCCATTTCTGACTATTTGCAATGCTAATCTGCAGAGTTTTGCAGGTGGTTAAGCCGCCAACCTAAAGGAGGTGGGGTCTCATAAATTAATGCACATCATGGTCCTATTACTTTACTAGCTGCTATTGTAGCTTTCTTGTGAGGCAGAAGTAAATCTGAAGCTTGTTTGAAGACCTCTGAAGGAGCCCTTCTGGTAAGTCAAAAACTTTCCTTTATGGAGCCAGGAGTGTTCTTCTGAGTCCCACAAGGAACATTACGGCCTACTTTGGAACAGAATTACTTTCCTGGACATTACTGTGATCTCCTGTGCTGATTTTTATTTTGTTTTATTTTTAGAGATACAGCACTGAAACAAGCCCTTCGGCCCACCCAGTCTGTGCCTACCATCAACCACCCATTTATACTAATCCTACATTAATCCCATATTCCTACCACATCCCCACCTTCCCTCCACCTACCTACACTAGGGGCAATTTATAATGGCCAATTTACCTAACAACCTGCAAGTCTTTGGATGTGGGAAGAAACCAGAGCACCCGGTGAAAACCCAGACGGTCACAGGGTGAACTTGTAAACTCCGCACAGGCAGTACCCAGAACCGAACCCGGGTCACTGGAGCTGTGAGGCTGTGGTGCTAACCACTGCCCCGTTTGTTATAATGTAAATGCAAAACAAGTAATGTCATCAGGATGAGCTTGCTAATAGGATTAACAACTGAATCAAACCATGTACAGTAAAAGATATGCAGCACAAATGAGCTTTCTTAATTGAATTCATTGGGAGTGTGAGAGATGACAGGAAAACAATATCTTGACCTTTGCAGGGTGACTTTTTCCTACACCTTTATTCTAAATCCAAGAAACACTGAAGAATTTATCAGTAGCAATGCTAGCATCAGGTTTGACTGCACTATCAAAATGCAATTAGTTGGCAGCAAACTGATTGTCTGCACTTCCAATTACCTGTTGTCTGCGACTGATGATGAGTTATGTTCTTTTTATTTTCAAAGTGAGAACAATATATATGCCTTAAATCACTGTCAGGGAAGAGTTCTTATATCACATTATAAAGAAAATATTCCAATTATACATGTAACAAAATAACCCCCTGCTTGACACCAATGCTGGCATGGATTGTGAAGGAGCAGATTTGCATTAGGCTGGTATAAAAGGATATTTTTAAATGTCCTACAAACATGATGGGCTCCTCTTATTCCAACTGCTAGAAACACTTTAATAATTATTTCATCAAACTACTATGAGAAACAGTTTGAATACACAAGGCTGCATTTCCTTGTAGCTTCTCCAACTCCCACCAGCATAACATCACCAGAAGAGGGACAGAAGCACTATTTACACGCATAAATTCCAGTGAAGTTACAGTACAGGAGCAGCAGAATCTCTGAGGCAATTCACCCCGAGTGTTTCAGAAGATAATGTGTTCTAATCTTATCACAGTTGATGGAAGCATTGAAGGGTCTAATATAAATATATATTCAACAGGTATATCAATCGGCATTATTGCCCTAAAGGTTCAGCCAATTTTTGTAGAGTAGCTGAGTCATGGACAGCAGGAAGTTCTCATGTTCAGTCTGTAGCATGTGCTGAATTAGCTCTTCACAGAGAGTGAGGTGGTAAGGGTATACAATTGGCCACAGTATAATTGAATTACTGTTTTGCAAAATAGGCTAGGGTTTCAAATAATGGACCATTATCCAACAATCATGATTGAAGTGCATTTATGTGCAATTTTAAGCCTGAGCTGTGATGTCCTAAGCTTAAATTCACCATGCTGTGGAAGCTTAGATGATTAGTTGATATTGGTAGACGTAAGTGAATGGAATCCATGTAACCTTGCCCAGCAGTCTTCAGGAAAGGAAGAGAGGAGATAAAAGGGACAGTGCAGTCTGAAGTCAATGGTCTCAGGTTGTTAAATGAAATTTTCCAAGTCAGTAAAATATGACCTTTATATTTTCTCTCTTTCTCCTTTCACATGCCTTCCAGGATTATGCGACACACTGAGGTAATCTTCTCGCTAGCCTCCAGTTCTGCTCTGAATTGCTGTCCCTGGAAGATGCACAAGCATGGTTAAAAGATAGTTCTCACTCTAATTTTCACTAATTCCCTGAGGATATGAATCTGACCTCTTCTCAGCTCCTCCTTATGATCAGGAACTCAATGTGTAAAGAATCAGAGATGCAAAGTTCAACCTACCACACAACTGTGAAGCACATGGGGAAAATGGTCCTCCCTTTAATTCCTTTCCACAAGCCATGTGCAAACTAATATTGCAGGCCTGTAAGTCATCATGCAGAGAAACATTCATTATCAGCTAGGTACAACTGTATTTCCAAGCTCCAATACCCTTGTTATTACTGGATGTCAAGCCAAGCCATCTGTAATTTAGTACTAGTTCTGAGAAGGAACAAAAAGGAACGTTTTTCCAACTGCATAAAAGTTATTAAAGTGTTTATATGGGAGACTTAAGTTTCTTCATTTTAAAAAAATAGTCTTTGGCCGTAGCCACTGTGATGCACTTTAAAAGTATTTTCAAATAAATATAAACTATTTGCACTCAATTCAGCCTGTGGTATAAACAGAATATACAACAGGAAGCAGTCAGAGGTACAATTTGTGCCACTTATCAGCACTGTTTACTTTGCAGGACAGGGAAGTGGATATGAAGCAGACTCCCTTTGTCCCATATTATACAGTTCATTTTTCATAATGTCACTGTCTGATTATTGTTATGATTAGCTGCTGATGATGGGCACCAGATTTGATCACAAGAATCAGAAACCCATGCGTACTCTTCTGTCTCCTTCAGTTTTTCACTCTAACCTTTCCCTTCCTTGTGTCTCTTTATCAATTTATATCTCCTAAATCTGTCTGTTTTCTTGTGTTTCATTCAGTTACAATCAGTTTACAGGTACAAAGAGACATCTGCCGCCTGCAACTCCTGTGAACCTAAACTTGTCCCACCTGCAAAGACCGAAGTACAATATACAGAGACAAATTTCTTAAATAGAGCTAAACTATTTCAAAGAGTTGAAACATGGGCAGTAAGACAATAAACTTGCAGTAAATGGAAATTAACTTCCGATCCAAATCTGTCTCCCTGCATGAAAAGAATAAGAAAATAAATGAAAGCATTTATATGACAATTTCTCATACTGAAATGTCTCCACGTTTTCATCAGCCATAGAAATTAAGTCAGCTTCCATGTACATCCTGGTGACACCCAGCTCTGCCTCTCCACAACCTCTCTTGACCTCTCCATGCCTCTGTGCCATCAGTCTTGGTTGAGCTGCAATTTCCTCCAGTTAAACATTCGGAAGACTGAAGTCTTCACCTTTGGCCTCTGCCACAAACTCAGTTACATTGCCACCAGACTCCCTCTCCAACCACTGTCTCAAGCTAGATCAGATTATTCACAACTTCAGCATTCTGCTGAACCCTGAACTGTGCTTCTGATCCATATCTTTTCTCCATCACTAAGACAGCCCACTGCCCCAAATTTAATATTAAAATCCATACCTTTAAATCTGTTATATAAGGGTCACTGATCTGAAACGTTAACTCTGCTTCTCTCTCCACAGATGCTGCCAGACCTGCTGAGTATTTCCAGCATTTCTTGTTTTTATTTCAGATTTCCAGCATTTGCAGTGTTTTGCTTTTGTTCCTTTAAATTTCTTCATGGCTTTGCCTCTCCCTATTTCTGTAATCTCCTCCTGCCTTATAAATCTCCTCCCTACCCCCCAAAAACCTTTGTTCCTCTGACCCAAGCCTATTGTGAATCTTTTCCCCTTAACCCCATCCTGTGGGCCATGCTCTGGAATTTCTTCTCTTAAACCTCTGTGCCTCACCATCTTTCCCTTCTCTCGGGTTTCTATTTTGTTTTCTTGCGTTTCATTTGCAGTGTTACCATTTTCTGACACAAAGGGACATCTGCTTCCTTCAACCTCTGTGAACCTAAACTTTTCTCACCTGCAAGGATCAAAGTACAGTACTTTGACAGAGAAAGAATAGTAATTTTGGTGCCTTCTGAATTTGAAACAAACTATATCAAAGAGTTTATAACCAATTTTTTGATCAAGCTTTAATGTTTGTTTGCCCAGTGTCCTTTTTTTTTTGAGAACTTCTCACTGAAATGTTTGGGATGTTTTTCTACTTTAAAGGTTCTCTGTAAATGCCAGGAGGCTGTGTCTGTTGTTCTGTGGGTAAACCACAGCAAAGGTTGCTGATTGCCTCCAACACCAATCGTCTTCCTTTTTCGCTTCAAACAAACAGAGACAGCCACATCATAGTTAAAGCACCCCTCGTCCCCCACACGCCCTCAGCTTAGTGGGTAAGAGCTGAACACAATGGTGCTTCGAGTGGTAACATAAGCACTGCTGCCAGATGCTTGTGTTTGGTATTTTATCAAGGCCGCTGCAAGCTAGCATGCTTATGCCAAGCCATACAAGACAGTGATGTGGTTCTTCTCCAACCAGAAACAAGGCACTAATTACAATTTTAAAACAGCGGCTGTTTTCCTGCTGTTTCAGTGTTCTGGAATCTACCCACGAATTAAACAGGCTGGAATCGACAGCAATAGAAACAACTTGCACCTATATATAATATATATATATATATAGAGTAGCTACATAGTAAATCATCCCAAGGTGCTTCACAGATGCATGATCAGTCAAAAATTGATAGAAATATTGCAAAACCTCAGGTACAACAGAACCTCCTATATATTAAATACATTATGGACCCCTTACATGTACATTACCTGCATAGCAGATTTCACCACCTAGTGACAAGGCAATGATCAGTTGGTCTGACGTCTTTTGGATTGGATTGGTTGATGGATGAATGTTGTCAAAGCCACTAAGAATACATTGCACCTTTTCAAATAATGTTGTGGAATCCTTGGAGAATAGGATCATTCAAGCAGCATCTCCTGCAATGCAGCACTCCCTCAGTACTGGAGTATCCTAGAATGACATAAAAATAAGCCCAACCAGCCCATGTTAGTATTTGTCCTGCGAACAAGTAGTAGTTCTTATCCTGTGTCCCTGCCTCCCTCGTTCCTATATCCCTTTATTCCTCTTTCATTCAACCACCTATCTAACCTATTCTTAAGTGTTGACATGTAGCAAGAGGTTCCTCGGGGTTTTTTCCTGACTAGCCGCCTTAACTTCAGTGGAAGATTTTTATTTTATTTTATTTTATTTTATTTAGAGATACAGCACTGAAACAGGCCCCTTCGGCCCACCGAGTCTGTGCCGACCAACAACCACCCATTTATGCTAACCCTACAGTAATCCCATATTCCCTACCTACACTAAGGGCAATTTATAACAGCCAATTTACCTATCACCTGCAAGTCTTTGGATGTGGGAGGAAACCGGAGCACCCGGAGAAAACCCACGCAGACACAGGGAGAACTTGCAAACTCCGCACAGGCAGTACCCAGAATCGAACCAGGGCCCCTGGAGCTGTGAGGCTACGGTCCTAACCACTGCGCCACTGTGCCGCCCTGCATCAGCAGAAACCATGGATAATCCTTGCAAATGGGGTCTTCACTGAAGTTACAGCAGCTGATCCAGAGAAGATTGCTGTGATGGTCTCTACATTAATCTCTAAATGTGGTGGTGTGCTCATCAGCCTCATACTCCTTGCGTAAAAATGTGTTTCCTGCTTTGTGCCCTCAATCTCTTGCATTTAATCATATCTTTTTCCCCATATTCTGGACCTCTCAAATGCTGGCAACAGTCTGGAGATAGATCTCCAAGGAGCTTTCTCCAACATGTCCTCCATAACCAGTGGAAAAGCCATGGAAACCCTGGACACAGTATTTGTTTTACATTGTTTTCCCGAGTTTTTAATGGCCCCTTTCCCATGGTGGATGAGCAAGAAAATCCCCTCGGAAGTTCACCTCCTGTGTTTATGTTTAGTGTGTCCTTTCACAATTTTAAACATCTCTGTTATTTTACCCCTTAATCTCCTCTGTTCTAATTAAAAACAGTTCCAATTTTCCAAGTCTTTCCTCATATTTGTATTTCCTGATACCAGACACCATCCAAATGAATTGGCATTCTGTTGCCTCTTTGTTACCTAAACATTGTTCCTATACAGTACAGCCTAAAACTGTAGTAATCCAACTGTGGTCTTCCTAATTTTTTAATAGATTCACCCTTGCACCTCAACTTTTATATTCTGCACCTCTTCCCATAAAAGCTAGTATTCTATATGACCTTACTGACTTGATGTACTGTTTTTATGGCCTTGTGAAACTCAATCCTCCACCCATTACCATCCCCCCATCTCTCAATCCCTGCACTCTTCCACATCACCCAGCTTTCCTATATTCAAAGAATGGTTAATCTTTTTTCTAACCAGAATGTACCACCTCACATTTACTCACACTGAATTCCATCTGCCCATTCCATCACCTGATCAATATCTCCTTGCAGCTTCCTTCTGTCCTCAGAACTATTTTGTATGCTTCCAATTTAACTATTGTTTTCAAATTTGGACATCAGTTCCTCTAGCCCCATATCCAAATCATTCACATACACAGTGAACAAAGCAGAACTCTGAAACACAACTACACACTTCCAACCACTATGAAAAACTGCCCCTAACTTCCACTCTCTGTTTCCTCCTTTATAACCAGTTTTTAATCCAATTCGCTACCCTTCCCCTAATTCAATGCCCCTTAATGTTGTCCAATAGAAAGTCCTAGAGTGGTCCTTGAGCCCACAATCTTCTGACCCAGAAGCAAGAGGGCTAGCAACTGAGGCAAGCTGGTGCATATGTCTCTGGATGAATATGAAAGACTTCCATTTATATAACACCTTTCATATCCTCAGGATGTGCCAAAGTGCTTTACAATCAATAAAGTACTTTTGTGATCCCATTGTAGTTATGTAGGAAACACAGAAGCCAATTTGCACACAGCAAGCTCCCACAAACAGCAATATGATAATGATCAAATTATCTATTGTTTTTAATGATGTTGATTAAGGGATAAATACGGGCTGGGACATGCACACAAGTGCCTCGTACATGCATTACTGTTTTACAGGCTGAGATAGACACTTCAATAGATAAATTGTTACTTTGCCTCTTGTCCCAAAAGTTTAAACTAAAAAGCTGTCAACGTTGCACATGTTGTGAGAGCCTAATGAAAGGTTTTCCAGTGTATCAGTGTTCCAGTTACTTACTCAGCTCTGTTCACTTCTTTTGCCAATTATTTGCAATAAAGTGCACTAAGTGAACATGTTCAGACTGTCTTCGTAAGAACAAGAAATCCCAGGTGATTAGTTTGGAATTTGGAAGCAGCGGAAGCCGTCTGGTACTGAATCACTTCTCTCAGTGATGTTAACGAATGTTTTGGCAAGTTATCACCTGACAACGCCCTGGTAGCACACTACAATTATACATTCAGCATGAGGGTTAGGCACTGATTTACTTGTTAGATGGCTGAGCTGATCCAGTTTCTGTGTCCTTATGACAGATGCCAGGTAGAAAATATTATTGAGAACCAGGCTGAATATAGAAGGTACAGAGGGGAAGTGAAAAAACAAATAAGAGAAGCAAAAAGAGAGCTTGAAATGGGAGCTAGTATTAAAGGAAATCCAGAAGTTTTCTATAGACATATAAATAGTAAAAAGGTGGTAAAAGGAGGAGTGGGGCCGAATAGGGACCAGAAAGGGGATTTACACATGGAGGCAGAGGGCATAGCTGAGGTATTAAATGAATACTTTGCATCTGTCTTTACCAAGGAAGAAGATGCAATCCAGGCAATGGTGAAAGAGGAGGTAATTCAAACACTAGAAGGGTTTAAAATTGATAAAGAGGATGTATTAAATAGGCTGCCTGTACTTAAAGTGGATAAAACACCAGGACCAGATGAGATGCATCCAAGGATACTGAGGAAAGTGAGGGTGGAAATCAAAGAGGCACTGGCTATAATTTTTCAGCCTTCCTTTGACTCGGGGTGGTGCTAGAGGACTGGAGAATTGCAAACATTACACCCCTGTTCAAAAAAGTGTGCAAAGATAAGCCCAGCAACTACAAGGGCCAGTCAGTTTAACTTCGGTGGTGCGGAAACTTCTAGAAAAAATAATTTGGGACAAAATTAATTATCACTTGGACAAATGTGGGTTAACTAAGGAAAGCCAGCATGGATTTCTTAAGGCAAAATCACATTCAACTAACTTGCTGGAGAATTTTGAGGAGGTAACAGAGAGGGTTGATGAGAGCAATGTTGTTGATGTGGTGTACATGGACTTTCAAAAGGCATTTGATGCAGTGCCACACAACAAACTTGTGAGCAAACTCATAGCTCATGGAATAAAAGGGACAGCAGCAACATGGATATGGAATCGGCTGAGTGACAGGAAACAAAGAGTAGTGGTTAATGGATGTTTTTTGGGCTGGGGGAAGGTTTGTAGTGGAATTCCCCAGGGGTCAGTGTTGGGACCCTTGCTTTTCCTGATATATATTCATGACCTAGACCTTGGTGTACAGGGCACAATTTCAAAGTTTGCAGATGATATGAAACTTGGAAGCATTGTGAACTGTGAGGAGGATAGTGTAAAATTCTAAAAGGGCATAGACAAGTTGGTGGAATGGGCGGACAGGTGAAAAATGAAATTCAATGCAGAGAAATGTGAAGAGATTCATTTTGGTTGGAAGAACATGGAGAGACAATATAAAATAAAGACAATTCTAAAGGGGGTGCAGGAGCAGAGGGACCTGGGTGTACATGTGCATAAGTCATTGAAGGTTGCAGGACAGGTTGAGAGAGCAGTTAATAAAGCATACAGTATCCTGGGCTTTATTAATAGGGGCATAGAGTACAAGAGCAACAAAGTTATGTTGAACTTGTATAAGACACTAGTTCGGCCTCAGCTGGAGTATTGCATCTAGTTCAGGGCACCACACTTCAGGAAAGACGTGAGGACATTGGAAAAGATTCACGAGTATGGTTCCAGGGATGAAAAACTTCAGTTATGAAGATAGATTGGAAAAGTTAGGACTGTTTTCCTTGGAGAAGAGAAGGCTGAGAGGTGATTTGATAGAGGTATTCAAAATCATGAGGGGTCTGGACAGAGTAGAAAGAGAGAACCTGTTCCCACTCTTGAAAGGATTGAGAACCAGAGTGCACAGATTTAAAGTATTTGGTAGGAGAAGCAAATGTGACATGAGGAAAATCTTTTTCACGCATAGAGTGGTTAAGGTCTGGAATGCACTGCCTGAAAGTGTGGTGGAGGCAGGTTCAATTGAAACATTCAAAAGGGAGTTTGACTGTTCTATGAAAGGAAGAATGTGAAGGGTTATGGGGGAAAGGCTGGGGAATGGAACTGAGTGAATTGCTATTTTGGAGAGCCGGTGCAGACACGATGGGCTGAATGGCCTCCTTCTGCACTGTAACAATTCTGTTATTCTGTGATTCAATGCTAATCTACACAGCTCTTCCTCTTATGTATCATGATGAGTCCCTTGTACATTCATTAGCAGATTGATTCATTTTGGCAGTTTCTTTTTTATTTTGTGCTTACTGATTATCGACTAGATTGGAAGTTCTTTCCAGTCTCTTCTGAACTTTCTCCCAATGTTAAGAATTGGTGACCTTATTTATTCATTGAAGTGAATGGGGAAAAAAATCGGATGGAGTGTAAAATGGGCGCCAACTCGCAATCAACCCATTTTGCACGACTGACAGTGGCCACTTTCACCCTGGCTGCCTCAGGCTATGATCTGGTGCCATTAGCACCAGGTATTGTCCAGTACTTCATAAAGGTGACCGCTCTTAATGTGCCAGTTCAGACATTATTCAGGCAAGATTTTAACTCGTTCAAAACACAGAGTTGCACACAGTTGAAATCAGGCCCTATTTGACTGGGGTGATGGGATTCAGCCAAGCCTGACCCGATCCTCACCTGACATCCACACTTCTCCAGGAGGATAGTGATTAGGAGCAGGAACTCAGATTGATTTTTCTGCTCCCTGCACAATTGTAGTATCTCCATTGCCACCCTGACTGCCATAAGCTACCTCAACAACACACCCTGGCACTTTCCAGATGTGTACAGCTCAGTTCTATACTGGGAGGTACACTTGGAAACTGAGAGATTGAAGTACATCTTATTCCCTGCTGTAGATGGCAATCAGTTTAGATGTGTTTAAATGTGTCAATTCCGTTCCCCATAAATGTTAGTCCACAGCAGAAAATTGCCATCTACAACATTAAATTGACTCACTCAGGGAGGCCACACAGATGGTGGAAAGGGAAATATTATACAGCTGCAGCAGAGGATGCTTTTCTAAGAAAATTCAAAGCACCTTGGTCTTAAAGCACATTGTTGGAGTGAGGTAAAGAGAACTTTAGAGGATAACTTCACTGATTCTGTGTTCCTAGCAAGAGAATGACAGCACAATCCTGCAATGCTGGAAATCTGAAATAAAAACAAAAGTGCTGGAAATATTCACTTGGTCTGGGAGCATTTGTGGAGAGAAAAGCAGAGATGAAAGGTCACAGACTTGAAACGTTATCTCTGCTTCTCTCTCTACTGATGCTGCCAGACCTGCTGAGTATTTCCAGCACTTTTTGTTTTTATTCCTAGTGTTATGACCAGGTGAGAAAGAGGTCTAGGGGTCCCTTTCAGCCTTCACCTGGTCTCACCGTAACAGGGTTTAATTTTAAGCACACCATGTTTTTAGCTCCCCCTTGATGAATCCTTGTTCACCATTTTCTGATTATAAGGCAAAGAAACCAGCACAAATAGGCTTTCTTAGGTTTAAAAAAGAAAAGTGAAATTTTATTAAACTTAAACTTAAACTATAATTCGGTGAATGCCTACAGATACACAACCATGCTAGCATGCATTCACGATACACACATGCAGATAGGGACAGAAAAGAGCAGAAGAACTAAAGTGGAAAAGTTTGAGGCAATATCTGAAGAGTTTTTGTTACGGGTCTTTGAGCTCACTGGAGAGTCCTTGCTTGTAGGTAGATCTTGTTTTTCACTGGGGCCCGGTATTCTTCTTAAACCTTGTTCACTTTAGGAGACTTTTCTCTCTTGGGGTTCATGTGTCTTCAATGGATTCAGAAGTTGGTGAGAAAGGGATGGGACCAGGCAGACAGACAGGAGGTCTTCTTCAGTCCAGGAGCATTCAGCTTTCTGCCAGTTCAAACACTGTCTCTCCAGTTTATAACTCCCCAAGTTGGCCAGCAGGGTAGTCACATGACAGACTGGTATAACCATTTCTGGCTTTGTGGATTGCGTTTCAGGGAATGGCCCTTTGGTTACAAATGCTGTCTGTTAATATGCAAAAATGTCTTTCCAGCCAGGGGCCTGGCAACCCCTTGTAACAGGCCTTCTCTTCTTCCCAGCAACAATTTGAAATTTAATGTCCATGTGGCAAAATTAATATACCTCATTCTTAGCAGGTGGGGGCCTGCATGACACTAGCAAGAGAGTTATTGCTGAAAGGGAGAACATGTAAGAAGCAGGGCTACAATAGAAGGGAAATCTCAGTTCCTCCCCTCCCCGCCCCCTCCCCAGCATGGTTCCCTGCTGAGAGTATGGGATTAGTGAAGTTACCCTTTTAAGCAACCTATGAGCTGGAGCACTTAATCCTGAAACCTGGTGATGATGTCCCTCCCCTTTACTATACCTGATGGGTGAGTGCTTGACACTAATACTGGGGGAAACAAATATTCCATTCTCATCACTAACATCACTTTACCACAATGAATGTAAAAATTCATCTAAATGACTGACAAACAATATGAAGTTTGGCAGTAAAAGAAATCTCAATAAATTTCTGAAAGTAAATTGCAAAAAATTCCAATTTAAGAAAGAAAGAACTTGCTTTTATATTCAAATCTACATCAAATTTGCTCAGCACCAACACAACTAAAACAACAACAAATTGCAATTATAAAGCACCTTTAATATATTCCAAAGTGCTTCACAGGAGTGTTGACCAAAAGCTTGATCAAAGAGATAGGTTTTAAGGAGCAGCTTAAAGAAGAGAGATGCAGAGGCTTAGGGAGGGGATTCCACTGCTTAGAGCCTAGACAGCTGAAGGCATGGCTGCCAATGGTGGAGCGATGAAAATCATGATGTGCAAGAGGCCAGAATCAGAGGAGGACAGAACATTTCGAAGGGTTGTAGAGCTAGAGGAAGTTACAGAGATCAATCCATTCCTGAGATGTGGAACTCTGGTTATAGAAAAGACTTTTTTGCCCATCCTGATCCAGCAAGAACTCACTGTACCTTAGCTTCTAACCATGAACAAGTGGCAGATACACAGCATTTGTTATCAATGATATAATTGCACAGAGACTTCAGAAGCTTAGAAAGTAACATTCGTGCCACACAAGTGCCAGGTAATGACCATCTCAAACAACAGAGAATCTAACCATCTCCCCTTGACATTCAACGGCATTATGATCACTGAATCCTCCACTGTCAACATCCTGGGGTTACCATTGACCAGAAACTGAACTGGAGTAGCCATTTAAATACAGTGGCTACAAGAGCAGGTCAGAGGCTAGGAATCCTGGGGTGAGTAACTCACCTCCTGACTCCCCAAAGCCTGTCCACCATCTACAAGACACAAGTCAGGAGTGTGATGGAATACTCTCCACTTGCCTGGATGGGTGCAGCTCCAACAACACTCAAGAAGCTCGACACCATCCAGGCCAAAGCAGCCCGCTTGATTGGCACCCTATCTACAAACATTCACTCCCTCCACCGCCAATGCACAGTGGCAGCAGTGTGTACCATCTACAAGATGCACTGCAGCAATGTACCAAGGCTACTCAGGCAGCACCTTCCAAACCCACAACCTCTACCACCTAGAAGGACAAAGGCAGCAGATGGGAGCACCACCATCTGCAAGTTCCCCTTCAAGCCACACACCATCCTGACTCGGAACTATATCGCCGTTCCTTCACTGTCGCTGAGTCAAAATCCTGGAACTCCCTCCCTAATAGAATTGTGGGTGTACCTACCCCACATGGACTGCAGCAGTTCAAGAAGGCAGCTCACCACCATCTTCTCATGGGCATTTAGGGATGGGCAATAAATGCGGCCTAACCAGCGATGTCCACATCCGATGAAACATTTAAAAAACCTATGCATTAATATTTTATTTGTTTTATGGGACATTTTAGAATCGATATACAAGAATATTAAATCCATCAACTTGAACTTCAAAGTAAGAGTTTCTTCTTCGAACATTTGAACCCCTTTATGCTTCATAACATGCTTTTGACTGTCTCATTCCTATGTGGAATTTTCAACTAAACTATATATAACAAGCTTTGCAGTGTTTAGATATAACTATGCAAATTATAAAAAGAATGATGGAAGTTCAGAACATTTATATAGCTGTAATCTCGTACAGAAGATCTGATGAAATCCAAACCACAGCTATAGCAATTGCATTTGAGGGATGATTCCAATATCTGCCATTGCTGGAGGACATGGCACTCATAAGGAGGACATCTCGAATGATCGCAGGCTCACAGTCCTTTTATTTTCCATATTTCTTTACAATTGATGGATGGAAGATCAAAGGCTAAGAACCCGTCAATCTCTGGGATACACCTGTTCCTCAATGAGAGCAGCGATCCCGAATTACCACTTTACAATTTATTGTAAGTAGTGAACAGCAGCAATCATTCCCCACTTGTGGATTTTGCCAATTGCCCCACGATCCCGATGCCAGAGTCATTTCTGGGTTGTGCGGCCACACGCGCTGAAGGCGGGGCTTCTGCAGCAATCTTCCAATATGCAGCCAATTAACATCAGTGCTGCGGAGAAACACACCAATATAGGGTGGTGGGCAGGAGTTAGTGCTGGCAGGGTGCTTGAGGACACCATTTATAAAGAGGTGTCTGCAGCCTTCATACCACCTGCATGCAGAGAAGGCTGAAGTGGAAGTCTGTGTATGGAGAGAGAGAGTCATAGAGAGATACAGCACTGAAACAGGCCCTTTGGCCCACCATGTCTGTGCCGACCATCAACCACCCATTTATACTAATCCTACATTAATCCCATATTCCCTCCTGCATTAATCCCATACTCCCTACCACTCTCCTCCCACCTACCTACACTAGGGGCAATTTACAATGGCCAATTTACCTATCAACCTGCAAGTCTTTGGCATGTGGGAGGAAACCAGAGCACCCAGCGGAAACCCACGCAGTCACAGGGAGAACTTGCAAACTCCACACAGGCGGTACCCAGAACTGAACCCGGGTCGCTGGAGCTGTGAGGCTGCGGTGCTAACCACTGCGCCACTGTGCCACCCAGATGGCTGGAGTATGAGAAAAGGTCACTTCACGGTTCTCTGACGCCTCCCTGGAGGTGCTGCTCCAGGCGGTGAGGGAAAAGAGAGTGGTACTATTCCCAGAGGTCAGGAGGAGGTGGCCAGCCAGCCTCACGAGGAAGGCCTGGCTGGAGGTGGCCGAAAAAGTGAGCAGCCATGGGGCTCTGGCTCAAACATGGACGCGGTGTCGGAAGTGCTTCAAAGACCTCGGGCTGGATCTTGTTAAACAAAGAACAAAGAACAAAGATAATTACAGCACAGGAACAGGCCCTTCGGCCCTCCAAGCCTGCGCCGATCCAGATCCTCTCTCTAAACATGTCGCCTATTTTCTAAGGTTCTGTATCTCTTTTCTTCATGCCCATTCATGTATCTGTCTAGATACATCTTAAAAGACTCCATCGTGCCCGCATCTACCACCTCCGCTGGCAATGCGTTCCAGGTGCCCACCACCCTCTGCGTAAAGAACTTTCCACGCATATCCCCCCTAAACTTTTCCCCTCTCACTTTGAACTCATGTCCTCTAGTAATTGAAACCCCCACTCTGGGAAAAAGCCTCTTGCTATCCACCCTGTCTATACCTCTCATGATTTTGTACACCTCAATCAGGTCCCCCCTCAACCTCCGTCTTTCTAATGAAAATAATCCTAATCTGCTCAACCTCTCTTCATAGCTAGCGCCCTCCATACCAGGCAACATCCTGGTGAACCTCCTCTGCACCCTCTCCAAAGCATCCACATCCTTTTGATAATGTGGCGACCAGAACTGTACGCAGTATTCCAAATGTGGCCGAACCAAAATCCTATACAACTGTAACATGACCTGCCAACTCTTGTACTCAATGCCCCGTCCGATGAAGGAAAGCATGCCGTATGCCTTCTTGACCACTCTATTTACCTGCGTTGCCACCTTCAGGGAACAGTGGACCTGAACACCCAAATCTCTCTGGACATCAATTTTCCCCAGGACTTTTCCATTTACTGTATAATTCACTCTTGAATTGGATCTTCCAAAATGCATCACCTCGCATTTGCCCTGATTGAACTCCATCTGCCATTTCTCTGCCCAACTCTCTAATCTATCTATATTCTGCTGTATTCTCTGACAGTCCCCTTCACTATCTGCTACTCCACCAATCTTAGTGTTGTCTGCAAACTTGCTAATCAGTCCACCTATACTTTCCTCCAAATCATTTATGTATATCACAAACAACAGTGGTCCCAGCACGGATCCCTGTGGAACACCACTGGTCACACGTCTCCATTTTGAGAAACTCCCTTCTACTGCTACTCTCTGTCTCCTGTTGCCCAGCCAGTTCTTTATCCATCTAGCTAGTACACCTTGGACCCCAAGCGCCTTCACTTTCTCCATCAGCCTGCCATGGGGAACCTTATCAAACGCCTTACTGAAGTCCATGTATATGACATCGACAGCCCTTCCCTCATCAATCAACTTTGTCACTTCCTCAAAGAATTCTATTAAGTTGGTAAGACATGACCTTCCCTGCACAAAACCATGTTGCCTATCACTGATGAGCCCATTTTCTTCCAAATGGGAATAGATCCTATCCCTCAGTATCTTCTCCAGCAGCTTCCCTACCACTGACGTCAGGCTCACCGGTCTATAATTACCTGGATTATCCCTGCTACCCTTCTTAAACAAGGGGACAACATTAGCAATTCTCCAGTCCTCCGGGACCTCACCCGTGTTTAAGGATGCTGCAAAGATATCTGTTAAGGCCCCAGCTATTTCCTCTCTCGCTTCCCTCAGGAACCTGGGATAGATCCCATCCGGACCTGGGGACTTGTCCACCTTAATGCCCTTTAGAATACCCAACACTTCCTCCCTCCTTATGCCGACTTGACCTAGAGTAATCAAACATCTGTTCCTAACCTCAACATCCGTCATGTCCCTCTCCTCGGTGAATACCGATGCAAAGTACTTGTTTAGAATCTCACCCATTTTCTCTGAGTCCAAGCATAACATTCCTCCTTTGTCCTTTAGTGGGCCAATCCTTTCTCTAGTCACCCTCTTTCTCCTTATATATGAATAAAAGGCTTTGGGATTTTCCTTAACCCTGTTTGCTAAAGATATTTCATGACCCCTTTTAGCCCTCTTAATTCCTCGTTTCAGATTGGTCCTACATTCCCGATATTCTTTCAAAGCTTCGTCTTTCATCAGCCGCCTAGACCTTATGTATGCTTCCTTTTTCCTCTTAGCTAGTCTCACAATTTCACCTGTCATCCATGGTTCCCTCATCTTGCCATTTCTATCCCTCATTTTCACAGGAACATGTCTCTCCTGCACGCTAATCAACCTCTCTTTAAAAGCCTCCCACATATCACATGTGGATTTACCTTCAAACAGCTGCTCCCAATCTACATTTCCCAGCTCCTGCCGAATTTTGGTATAGTTGGCCTTCCCCCAATTTAGCACTCTTCCTTTAGGACCACTCTCGTCTTTGTCCATGAGTATTTTAAAGCTTACGGAATTGTGATCACTATTCCCAAAGTAGTCCCCTACTGAAACTTCAACAACCTGGCCGGGCTCATTCCCCAACACCAGGTCCAGTATGGCCCCTTCCCGAGTTGGACTATTTACATACTGCTCTAGAAAACCCTCCTGGATGCTCCTTACAAATTCTGCTCCATCTGGACCTCTAACACTAAGCGAATCCCAGTCAATGTTGGGAAAATTAAAATCTCCTATCACCACCACCCTGTTGCTCCTACATCTTTCCATAATCTGTTTACATATTTGTACCTCTATCTCACGCTCGCTGTTGGGAGGCCTGTAGTACAGCCCCAACATTGTTACCGCACCCTTCCTATTTCTGAGTTCTGTCCATATTGCCTCACTGCTCGAGTCCTCCATAGTGCCCTCCTTCAGCACAGCTGTGATATCCTCTTTGACCAGTAATGCAACTCCTCCACCCCTTTTACCTCCCTCTCTATCCCGCCTGAAGCATCGATATCCTGGGATATTTAGTTGCCAATCATGCCCTTCCCTCAACCAAGTCTCAGTAATAGCAATAACATCATACTCCCAGGTACTAATCCAAGCTCTAAGTTCATCTGCCTTACCTACTACACTTCTTGCATTAAAACAAATGCACCTCAGACCACCAGTCCCTTTATATTCATCATCTGCTCCCTGCCTGCTCTTCCCCTTAGTCACACTGACTTCATTATCTAGTTCCTTACAGGCTTTTGTTACTACCTCCTTACTGTCAACTGACCTCAATTGGTTCCCATCCCCCTGCCACATTAGTTTAAACCCTCCCCAACAGCGTTAGCAAAAGCACCTCCAAGGACATTGGTTCCAGTCCGGCCCAGGTGTAGACCGTCCAATTTGTAATAGTCCCACCTCCCCCAGAACCGGTCCCAATGTCCCAAAAATCTGAACCCCTCCTTCCTGCACCATCTCTCAAGCCGCACATTCATCCTGACTATTCTTTCATTTTTACTCTGACTATCACGTGGCACTGGTAGTAATCCTGAGATTACTACCTCTGAGGTCCTACTTTTTAACTTGGCTCCTAACTCCCTAAACTCTGCTTGTAGGACCTCATCCCGTTTTTTACCTATATCATTAGTGCCTATGTGCACAATGACAACTGGCTGTTCACCCTCCCCCTTTAGAATGTTCTGCAGCCGATCTGAGACATCCCTGACCCGTGCACCTGGGAGGCAACATACCATTCGGGAGCCTCGTTTCCGACCACAGAACCACCTATCTACTCCCCTTACAATCGAAACCCCTACGACTATAGCCCTTCCACTCTTTTTCCCGCCCTTCTGAACAGCAGAGCCAGCCACGGTGCCATGGGCCTGGCTACTGCTGCCTTCCCCTGGTGAGCCATCTCCCTCAACAGTATCCAAAACGGTATACTTGTTTTGGAGGGAGATGACCGCAGGGGACTCCTGCGCTGCCTTCCTGCTCTTTCTCTGCCTTTTGGTCACCCATTCCCTTTCTCCCTCAGCAATCCTAATCTGCGGTGTGACCAATTCACTAAACGTGCTATCCACGACCTCCTCAGCATCGCGCATGCTCCAAAGTGAGTCCATCCGCAGCTCGAGAGCCGTCATGCGGTCTAACAAGAGCTGCAGTTGGACACACTTCCTGCACGTGAAGGAGTCAGGGACATCAGCCATGTCCCTGAGCTCCCACATTGAGCAAGAGGAGCATGATACGGGTCTGACATCTCCTGCCATTTTTAATCTTAAGTTTAAACTTAGTTGAATGAAAAAGGAACGAAAAGTTTTTACCAATCACAATAAAACCAGAGAAATCTAAAAAGCCTTACCTTATAAACACCCCACCGAGTCCTTTTTTTTTGGTTAGAGGAGGAGGGCGGGTGGGAGACACTACAAGTGTGGTGTTCTTCCCTAGGCGTCAGAAGCCACGGCCGGGGGGCCCTGAAGATGGCTACGAATGAGGCCCGTCCCGGACCTCGATGCTGTGAGGGCCCGGCCCGATCCTCCCACTGGCGGTGAGGCTCTATGGCGACACCCCTACCACTGGGCGACGGGACCACAATCAAAATATTCAAATCAATAAAATGAATGAATTGACATTCAGTTACCTGCGATCTTGACGGCCCACCATAATCTTCAGCGCAGCGGCTGGTATCCCCCGTCTTCAGATCCTCGTCTGGGGAAACACGGCGCCACGCTGGCGGGGAGAGGGGAGGAGCTAAGATTTGCAGTGCGGGGTTGGAGACAGAGTCAAATATACGTAATGGGTGCAGGGGATGGTGGGAAGAATTGAACCTTAAACATTGTGCAGTTTGGGGGTCGGGGGGAAGGTCAGATATAAAAGCTAAGTATTTTGGGGGGGAAGGCAAATAGTTATTGTAATTGTTATTGGGGGGGCGGGGGAAGGGGCCTTAGAAATTTATTTATTTAATTTTGTGGGTAGGGCTTTAAAAATTTAAATAAGCTGGCAGGGCTGATGGCTGCCCTTTAAAAATGGTGCCAGCGCCTGCGCACAGCCAGCTGATACCATTGCCAGGGACGGACAGCACCGCACCCCCCCCCCCCCCCCCCACCGCACCACCATGACATTGGGGGCGGCAACCATCCCGGCTATTTAAAGCCCTCTGACCATGACACAAATGCTGCAATGATGACAGAATCTACCCCTGCAGGTGGCAAAACCTGTGCCAGACCCCTCAAGGGCCCCGCAACCCAGAGGTTGTCTGCCACAGGCATCTAATGCAGCAGAGCAGCAAGACCAGCCGCATCAGTTCCAGGCGCAGGGGGGCACAACATAGAAGCAGAATCGCAGAATAATACAGTGCCGAAGAGGCCCTTTGGCCCATCGAGTCTGCACCGATGCATTAAAGACACCTGACCTGTCTACCTAATCCCATTTGCCAGCACTTGGCCCATAGCCTTGAATGTTATGATGTGCCAAGTGCTCATCCAGGTACTTTTTAAAGGATGTGAGGCAACCCGCCTCGACCAGCCTCCCAGGCAGTGCATTCCAGACCGTCACCACCCTCTGGGTAAAAATGTTTTTCCTCTTCCTTTGGGGTGGCACAGTGGCGCAATGGTTAGCACCGCAGCCTCACAGCTCCAGCGACCCGGGTTCAATTCTGGGTACTGCCTGTGTGGAGTTTGCAAGTTCTCCCTGTGTCTGTGTGGGTTTTCTCCGGGTGCTCCGGTTTCCTCCCACAGCCAAAAGACTTGCAGGTTGGTAGGTAAATTGGCCATTATAAATTGCCCCTAGTATAGGTAGGTGGTAGGGAAATATAGGGACAGGTGGGGATGTGGTAGGAATATGGGATTAGTGTAGGATTAGTATAAATGGGTGGTTGATGGTCGGCACAGACTCGGTGGGCCGAAGAGCCTGTTTCAGTGCTGTATCTCTAAACAAATCCCCCTTAAACCTCCTGCCCCTCACCTTAAACTTATGTCCCCTCGTAACTGACCCTTCAACTAAGGGGAACAGCTGCTCCATATCCACCCTGTCAATGCCCCTCATAATCTTGTACACCTCGATCAGGTCACCCCTCAGTCTTCTCTGCTCCAGTGAAAACATCCCAAGCCTATCCAACCTCTCTTCATAGCTTAAATGTTCCATCCCAGGCAACATCCTGGTGAATTGTCTCTGCACCCCTTCCAGTGCAAACACATCCTTCCTATAATGTGGCGACCAGAATTGCACACAGTACTCCAGCTGTGGCCTTATCAAAGTTCTATACAACTCCAACATGACGTCCCTGCTTTTGTAATCTATGCCTCAATTGATAAAGGCAAGTGTCCCATGTGCCTTTTCACCACCCTATTAACCTGCCCTTCTGCCTTCAGAGATCTATGGACAAACACGCCAAGGTCCCTTTGTTCCTCGGAACTTCCCAGTGTCAGGCTATTCATTGAATACTTCCTTGTCACATTACTCCTTCCAAAGTGTATCACCTCGCACTTCTCAGGGTTAAATTCCATCTGCCACTTTTCTGCCCATTTGACCATCCCGTCTATATCTTCCTGTAACCCAAGACACACAACCTCACTGTTAACTACTCGGCCAATCTTTGTGTCATCCGCGAACTTACTGATCCTACCCCCCACATAGTCATCTATGTCGTTTATATAAATAGCAAACAATAGGGGATCCAGCACAGATCCCTGTGGTACGCCACTGGACAATGGCCTCCAGTCACTAAATCAGCCGTCTGTCATCACTCTCTGTCTCCTACAGCTAAGCCAATTTTGAATCCACCTTATCAAGTTACCCTGTATCCCATATGCATTTGCTTTCTTGATAAGTCTCCCATGTGGGACCTTGTCAAAGGCTTTGCTGAAATCCATGTAAACTACATCAACTGCACTACCCTCATCTACACACCTGGTCACATGCTCAAAAAATTTAAAGCACTTGAAAGCAAATGCTTAAACACACCTACTTGCACAAGGGGTATCGTGGCTTTGCCTTTATTTAATGCATGGCACTGTGTGTTTCATTTATGCAACTAAACATAAGTTTGATGTCTTACTTCACCGTGTCCTGTGATTTTAACTCCCCCAGGGAGACATGACCAGATGTAGGCACGTGGAGATGGAGCCCATAAAAGGGGTGCGGGTGACTGTAGCGTGAGGATGGATGAAGGACTTGGGATGGGTTGTTCAAGGGGCCTGGGTCATTGTGATGGCATGGCATCCTATGCCACCCAGGCATCCACAGGGAGGCACTTAGCTCTGGTCCAGTGGCAGCATGGGTCCGTCAGCTAAATCTACTGTATATGAGGGAGTCCTGGGTTTCCCTGGGGCTTCCTGTGCATGGCCATTGTCTGCCAACTATATCTCCACTTCCCCCTCATCCTCCTCATCGGAGGAGGAGGCGCGCTCAAGAGAATCATCTGGCGCTGGTTCAATTCCTCTCTGCTGCACCAGGTTGTGCAGAGCACAGCAGACAACCACACTATCAGAAACCCTAGAGGGGCTGTATTGGAGGGCCTCCCAAGAGCGGTCTAAATAGTCGAAGCACATTTTCAGTTGCCTATTTGCCTGCTGAAAGTTCACCCTTGTAGTTAGATGGCAGCAGTTGTATGAATCCTCCACCTCGGTGTTGGGGTTCCACACTGCTGTGAGCAGCCACGTCATCAGTGGATAACCATTGTCACCCAGGATCCATCCATTCAGTGGAATGAACAATTAAGGCACCTGGGACTGTCTCAGAATGAAAGAGTCATGGCAGTTTCCCAGGAACCTAGAACACTCTTGAATGATTCTTTTGCGGTGGTTGCACATGATGTGCACATTGAGGGAGTGGAACCCCTTCCTGTTGATGAAAGCACCTGGCTGCTCCGAGGGAGCTTTGATGGCCACATGTGTGCAGTCAATGACCCCCTGAACCCAAGGAAATCCTGCCATGGCTCTGTAGCTGATGGCCTTCTCGGACTGACTTGCATTATTGGTCTGGAACCTTATGCATGCCCCTGTCCTTGCGAACAAAGCATTCATCACCAGCTTGATGCAATGAAGCTTTGCAAATTGCGAGATCCCACAAATGACCCCAGCTGATCCCCGGAACGAGTCTATAGCGAAAAAGTTCAGTGTCACGGTCACCTTCACTGGCAATGGATGCCCATCACATCCCAGTGGCCTCACCTCCTCCTCCAGCATGCTACATAGGTCAACCACCACATGTCTTGATAAGCAAAGTCTTCAGAGACGCTGGTGCTCTGACAGGTTCATGAAGCTGAGCCGTTGTCTGGAGATCCTGTGTGCTGGGTAGTGCCTTTTTTGAGCATCCGACTGCCTTAATGTCACAATGCTCCCTCTACATGTGTGTGCTAGCACAGCGACATGCCACTGGTGCTCCTCTGTCCGCTGCTGCCCCTCCCCATGCGGCTGCTGAAGTTCCTCTCCCTCGGTCACCTCCTGACTGGAGGAGGCAAACTCCGAGTGCAGAGCACCCATCTCCCTTTGCAGCTTCAACCCTCAATGGGTGTTAATCCCCTTGCCTTGCCTTGCTGCAGGGGCCCTGTGAAGAAAGCTTTCAATTACTGGCCTCCGCAGCGGTTCTTCCACACAGCAATCCCTTTAAAGCACACTCACTTCCAATGGCAGCCCTGAGCCTTCCTGCTTGGATACTCTACACTTCTTATTGCCCATCAGTTACAGGCAACAATGACTTCCTGCTGTGTTTTTTTTTTATTCGTTTGTGGAATGTGGGTGTTGCTGGCTCGGCCAGCATTTATTGTGTATCCCTAACAGCCCTTGAACTGAGTGACTTGCTAGGCCATTTTAGAGGGCATTTAAGAGTCAACCACATCGCTGAGAGTCTGGAGTCCCATGTAGCCCAGACCAGGTAAGGACAGCAGATTTCCTTCCTTAAAGGAATTCACAAACCAGATGGGTTTTTACAACAATCGACAATGGTTTCATGGTCACCATTAGACTAGCTTTTAATTCTAGATTTATTAATTGAACTCAAATTTCACCATCTGCCGTGGTGGGATTCAAACCCATGGCCTTGCAGCATTAGCCTAGACTCTGGATTACTAGTCCAATGACATTACCACTACGCCTCCACCCACGCTCTCGCAGAATTGCAGCTGGCGGGCCACTGAAGCTCCGTGGGACCCGTGCACCTTAATCAAAATTCCAAACCCCGCGCAAAAATCTCTTTTAATTATCACCTTAACTGCCTCAATTGGATGCCCACCACCAGCCAGCAGGCTGCCGTTACCACACCTCAACCACCCCAGGAAAATAGACGGGCGACGGGAAGACACGGGGAGCAGTCCCGGCGTGTTCGTCCACTATTTTCCCAACACCCCCCACCTCCAACCCCGTCTTCTTGGGGCCAGGAAAATTCAGCCTCACGGTTTCAGTTGGTATGATAAACTACAAGCTAACTCATGTTTTAACGATTACCTAAGTCTTAAATATTTGCATCAGGATAGTTTTTTTGTTCCACAGAATGAAGTTAGTAGGGGTTGTTTCTTTAACGATCATTGTAGTCACATCAGCAAGCAACATCTCACATCTTCACTCTCAGTAATATCCAATAACACATTAATAGTAGATGTTGTAATCTCATTCAACTTAGTAGTTGGCAGGAAAAAAGACAGAGGCGCAAGGGGAGAGCCAACTGTGCAACAGCCCCAACAAACAAATTTCTCTGCAGCACCTGTGGAAGAGCCTGTCACTCCAGAATTGGCCTTTATAGCCACTCCAGGCGCTGCTTCACAAACCACTGACCACCTCCAGGCGCGTATCCATTGTCTCTCGAGATAAGGAGGCCCAAAAGAATCTCATTCCTAATTCACCAATTGATCATCGGCAGATGTTTTGCTACAAAGTTGGTATACATTGACTGACTCCGTCCATTAATTTTAATGAAAGGATAGTCCCAGGGACGATGCCTGTGATTTCCTGAGTTATGCTTGTCACGAGCATCACTTCCTCCTGACAGCACCAGGATGTGGAATTACCCCTTAAACATATTCCTTATAGATGCATTATGCATTTCATTGTAAATAGTGATGGATCACAGGGAATGCAGATCAGACACTTGAGGCTATAATGTTACAACACTACCGACAATCCAAACTTCCTTCAAGTGTTACTTCCTCACCTGCAGCATACAATTAAATCTATATTATGCAAAGAATAATAGATATCAAGATGGGAATTGCAAGTCAGCAATGCAATTAAGAAGCCCATTTGGAGTAAAACGAGAAAAGTTTATGAAAATTATATAAACTCCAAAGACAGATTGCGCTGCCCTTAATGTTCTTCAACATTTTTTTGCTATTTTGCAAATTATTTTTGAGTTCTGGAGTGTATAATTCTAAAATGGTGAGGCCACCATGTTGGATCAGTTACCCAATGCACTGTTCAATGTATAGTGGAGCCATATGAGACCAATACCCAGTGTGTCCGTGTTGAGTTGAGTGATCACAGTTGGCTCAGCAACAGGGGGGATACGATTGGCCTCAGGGTCCCAGGAATAAGGAGAGAATTGTCAGCCTGAGTTCCCTGTCCTGATCACTAACCAGTGATCCCTGCTGGAAAGGGCACATGTTTTTTGGGTTTTTTATTTATTCATTCATGGGATGTGGGCGTTGCTGGCTAGGCCAGCATTTATTGCCCATCCCTAATTGCCCTTGAGAAGGTAGTGGTGAGCTGCCTTCTTGAACCTCTGCAGTCAATGTGGGGTAGGTACACCCACAATGCTGTTAGGAAGGGAATTCCAGGGTTTTGACTCATCGACAGTGAAGAAACGGCAATATAGTTAAGTCAGGATGGTGAGTGGCTTGGAGGGGAACTTGCAGGTGGTGATGTTCCCTTGCATTTGCTGCCCTTGTCCTTCTAGTTGGTAGAGGTTATGGGTGTGGAAGGTGCTGTTTAAGGAACCTTGATTCTTTGCTGCAGTGCATCTTGTAGATGGTACACACTGCTGCCACTGTGCATCGGTGGTGGAGGTAGTGAATGTTTGTAAATGGGGTGCCAATCAAGCCGGCTGCTTTGTCCTGGATGGTGTCGAGCCTCTTGAGTGTTGTTGGAGCTGCACCCATCCAGGCAAGTGTAGAGTATTCCATCACACTATACTAAAATCAAAATACTGCATATGCTGGAAATCTAAAATAATAACAAGAAATGCTGGAAATACTCAGCAGGTCTGCCAGCATCTGTGGAGAGAGAAACAGAGTTAACGTTTCAGGTCAGTGACCCTCCTTCAGAACAGGCAGATATAAGAAATGTAAAAGATTTTAAGCAAGTAAAGCGGTGGTGGCGCAAGAGATAACAAAAGAGAAGGTGTTGATAGGACAAGGTCACAGAACAGCTGACCAGAAGGTCATGGAGCAAAGGCAAACAATTTGGTGTGCCGAAAGACAAAACATTAGTACAGATAGGGTGTTAATGGACTGAAAGCTGAACAGCCACAAACATGAAAAAAAAGCACAGTGGATAGACACAGTAGAAACAAACTGAGCAACCTAAAATAAAATAAACACAAAAAATATAAAAAAGAAAAAATAACTAAAAAGAAAAGTAAAATGGGGGGCCCGTCATGCTCTGAAATTATTGAACTCAATGTTCAGTCCGGCAGACTGTAGCGTGCCTAATCGATAAATGAGATGCTGTTCCTTGAGCTTGCGTTGATGTTCACTGGAACACTGCAGCAATCCCAGGACAGAGATGTGAGCATGAGAGCATGTGTTGAAATGGCAAGCAACCGGAAGCTCAGGGCTATGGTTTTGGACTGAGCGGAGGTGTTCCGCAAAGCGGTCACCCAGTCTGCGTTTGGTCTCCCCAATGTAGAGGAGACCACATTGTGAGCAGTGAATACAGAATACTAAATTGAAAGAAGTACAAGTAAATTGCTGCTTCACCTGAAAGGAGTGTTTGGGGCTTTGGATAGTGAGGAGAGAGGAGGCAAATGGGCAGGTATTACACCTTCTGCGATTGCAAGGGAAGGTGCCATGGGACGGGGACAAGGTGGTGGGGGTAATGGAGGAGTGGACCAGGGTGTTGCAGAGGGAATGATCCCTTCGGAATGCTGACAGGGGAAGGGAGGGGAAGATGCGTTTGGTAGTGGCATCACGCTGAAGGTGGCGCAAATGGCGGAGGATGTTCCTTTGGATATGGAGGCTGATGGGGTGGAAAGTGAAGACAAGGGGAACCCTGTCGCGGTTCTGGGAGGGAGGGAAGAGGTGAGGGTAGAGGTGCGGGAAATGGGCCAGACATGGTTGAGGGCCCTGTCAACCACAGTGGGGAGGAATCCTCAGTTGAGGAAAAAGGAAGACATATCAGAAGCGCTGTCATGGAAGGTAGCATCTTCAGAGCAGATGTGCAGAGACAGAAATACTGGGAGAATGGAATGGAGTCCTGACAGGAGGCAGGGTGTGAAGAAGTGCAGTCAAGGTTGCTGTGGGAGTTGATGGGCTTATAGTGAATATCAGTAGACAGCCCATCCCCAGAGATGGAGACAGAGAAGTCGAGGAGCCCAAGCCGGGATATTGTCCAGGTCTTGCTGCATTTCTACACGGACTGCTTCAGTATCTGCAGGGTCGCGAATGGTGCTGAACATTGTGCAATCAACAGCAAACATCACACTCCTGACTCGTGCCTTGTAGATGGTGGATAGGCTTTGGGGAGTCAGGAGGTGAGTTACTCGCCGCAGGATTTCTAGCCTTTGACCTGCTCTTGTAGCCACGGTATTTATATGGCTACTCCAGCTCATTTTCTGGTCAATGGTAGCCCCTGGGATGTTGATAGTGGGGGATTCAATGATGGTAATGCCATTGAATGTCAAGGGGAGATGGTTGGATTCTCTCTTGTTGGAGATGGTCATTGCCTGGCACTTGTGTGGCACGAATGTTACTTGCCACCTATCAGTCCAAGCCTGGATATTGTCCAGGTCTTGCTGCATTTCTACACGGACTGCTTCAGTATCTGAGGAGTTGTGAATGGTGCTGAACATTGTGCAATCATCAGCGAACATCCCCACTTCTGAACTTATGATTGAAGGAAGGTCATTGATGAAGCAGGTGAAGATGGTTGGGCCTAGGACACTACCCTGAGGAACTCCTGCAGTGATGTCCTGGAGCTCAGATGATTGACCTCCAACAACCACAACCATCTTCCTTTGCACTAGGTATGACTCCAATCAGCGGAGAGCTTTTCCCCTGATTCCCATTGACTTCAGTTTTGCTCGGGCTCCTTGATGCCCTACTCGGTCTAATGCTGCCTTGATGTCAAAGGCAGTCACGTTCACCTCACCTCTTGAGTTCAGCTCTTTGGTCCATGTTTGAACCAAGGCTGTAATGAGGTCAGGAGCTGAGTGGCCCTGGCAGAACCCAAACTGAGCATCAGTGAACTGGTTATTGTTAAGCAAGTGCCGTTTGATAGCACTGTCGATGACACTTTCCATCATTTTACTGATGATTGATGGGGCGGTAATTGGCCGGGTTGGACTTGTCCTGCTTTTTTTGTACAGGACATAACTGGGCAATTTTCCACTTGCCAGGTAGATGCCAGTGTTGTAGCTGTACTGGAACAACTTGGCTAGGGGCGCAGCAAGTTCTGGAGTATCAAGGCGGTACTTCTGTCTGAAGATTGTTGCAAATGCTTCAACTTTATCTTTCACACTGATGTGCTGGGCTCCCCCATCATTGAGGATAGGGATATTAATGGAGCCACATCCTCCAGTGAGTTGTTAAATTGTCCACCACCATTCATGACTGGATGTGGCAGGACTGCATAGCTTAGATTTGATCCATTGGTTATAGGATCGCTTAACTCTATCGCATGCAGCTTCCACAGTTTGGCACGCAAGTAGTCCTGGGTTGCAGCTTCAGCAGATTGACACCTCATTGAGGTATGCCTGGTGCTGCTCCTGGCATGCCCTCCTGCACTCTTCATTGAACCAGAGTTGGTCTCGCGGCTTCATGGTAGAGTGGGGGATATGCTGGGCCATGAGGTTATAGATTGTGGTTGAGTACAATTCTGCTGCTGCTGATGGCCCACAGCACCTCATGGATGTCCAGTTTTGGATTAATAGATCTGTTCGAATTCTATTCCATTTAGCACGGTGGTAGTGCCACAGGACACAATGGATGGTATCTTCAATGTGAAGGTGGGACTTCATCTGCACAAGGACTATGCGGTGGTCACTTCTACCTATGCTATCATGGACAGCTGCATCTGCGGCAGGCAGATTGATGAGGACGAGGTCAAGTATGTTTTTCCCCTCATCACCTACTGCAGGCCTAGTCTAGCAGCTATGTCCTTTGGGGCTCAGTCAGTAGTGGTGCTACCAAGCCACTCATGGTGATGGACATTGAAGTCCCCCACCCAGAGTACATCTGCACCCTTGCCACCTACAAGTGCTGTTCAGCATGAAGGAGTACTGATTCAGCAGCTGGCGGAGGGCGGTAGGTAGTAATCAGCAGGAGGGTTCCTTGCCCATGTTTGGCCTGATTCCATGAGACTTCATGGGGTCTGGAGTCAAAGTTGAGGGCTTCAGAGTAACTCCCTCCCAACTGTATACCACTGTGCCGCCACCTCTGCTGGGTCTGTCCTGCCGGTGGGACAGGAAATACCCTGGGATGGTGATGTCAGGGCATTGTCTGTAAGGTATGATTCCGTGAGTATGACTATGTCAGGCTGCTGCTTGACTAGTCTGTGGGACAGCTCCTCCAACTTTGACACAAGCCCCCTGATGTTAGTAAGGAGGACTTTGCAGGGTCTGCTGTTGTCGCTTCCAGTGCCGAGGTCAATGCCGGGTGGTCCGTCCAGTTTCATTCCTTATTGACGTTGTCGCAGTTTGATATAATTGAGTGGTATGCTAGGCCATTTCAGAGGGCAGTTAGGAGTCAACCACATTGCTGTGGGTCTGCAGTCACATATAGGCCAAACCATCAGATTTCCTTCCCTAAAGGACATTAGTGAACCAGATGGGTTTTTACAAGAATCAGCAATGGTTTCATGGCCATCATTAGACTAGCCTTTAATTCCAGATTTATTAATTGAATTTAAATTCCACCTTCTGTTACTGTGGGATTTGAGCCCATGTCTGCAGAGCAGTAAGCTGAGTTTCTGGGTTACTAGTCCAGTAACAATACCACAACACCACCGCCTCCTCTGTGGGGACATTGAGGATGATTTTAGACATACACCCAAAATGGACATGAAGTCAACGGACTTCCACCTTGCCATCTACATTGAGGGGAGTGGGGGTAGTGGGGGGAGCGAGAATGATTTTCCTCAGTGGGGAGATGGAGGTTGACTGGCATGGGCAGAGTGCCCTATTCAGTTGTTAGGAGGAGGGGTGAGTTAGCCATGGGATATTTTTCTGCTGAGTTGGGAGGGCAGGTTAGAGGTATTCCTGCTCAGTGAGGGGAGTGGGGTGGGGGAAGCAAAGACGGTTTACCATTTTTGTTCGGTAATTGCTGGGCAATGGCTGATGGATGCATGGTATATGCAGGAATATACTGTTATGAACATGATGCTGGATTATGCTTCCAAACCATGAAATTTAAGTAATTACTACAATGTGATGAATGGTGACTTCTTCATCAAAGCTATTTCCTATTACAAAGATTTCAGGCATCAGAAAATTCTGCTTCAATTGCAAACTAACTGGAATTACAGTTGGGGATATCTGTTCACACTGGTCTTCCTGGCTGCTTCACTAAATATCACTCCTCCCAGCTGCTTAACTGTAAGGCAGTAAATATAAGATATTAATTCCAGACACCACCTTTTTTTTATCTGAATGTCTATGTGGGAGTTCGTTTAGTGAAATATAAAAAGTCAGGATTTCTACAATGAATACTTCTTCCAATTGATGGGAAAGGTCAGATCACTGGGGCTGGTACGTAATGTTAGCTGGGCCTCACTATACTTAATGGGTCGTATAACATGACTCTCACTGCACCGCCTACAGGCATAATACCAAGGGACTGTTATAGATATTCAACAACTTTTATACACAACAGATGAGTATTGCCATGTTGACCTAAAATAGTGTGTACTGCACAGAAAGTTGAGGGATAATTTATCAGCATTGCTATTTTGAATTGCATTTAAGATGTTTAATTTTTCTATAACACATGCAATGTAACGGCATCAAATCTTACAGCACAGAAGGAGGCCAGTTGGCCCATCCTGCCTGTGCTGGCTCTCTGTCAGAGCTATCCAATCAGTGCCATTCCTCAGTTCTTTCCACATAGCTCTGTAAAATGTTCTTTTTCAGGTATTATTCCAATTGCCTTTTTTAAGTTACAATCAAATCTGCTTCCACTACCCTTTCAGGCAGTGCTTCCCAGATGTACTTCATATATATGAGTGTTATAGTATTATAAATGCATAAGTGTTGCAACCGTAGGCATAAATACAAGATACTTATTGATAATTCCAATAGGGAAATAAGGAAACATTTTCTTTGCTCAGAGAGTGGTTAGAATATGGAACTTGTTACCACAGGAAATGATTGGTTGGCATCTTTCCATGTACGAAAGATGATAGACACGCAGCAAACAATCCATGATTGAGGCATTTAGATTAAATTCTTTTAAAGGGAAACTAGATGTGCACTTGAGAGAAAAGGGAATAGAAAATATGCTGAAAGGCTGAGATGAGGCAGATGAAATGGGAGGAGACTCACGTGGATTATAATCACCAGCATAGACTAGCTGGGTTGAATGGCCTGTTTCTGTGCTGTATATTCTATGTAATGCATTAATATACCATGTACGAAAGTGCAGCTATTGCACTATTATGCATGCATAGGATTGTTGCAACTATACACAGTACATTAGTATATATGTACAGGAGTGTAAGAACTACAGCACTGAATGTTATTTATGTACAGGAGATTTATGTATGATATATTTATAGGAGTGTTAAACTCTGGTACACTATGTTATTATATATGTATTATATGATATATGTATCATCACCTCAATCCATGACAATATGAAAAGCACAATTCAGCATAGCGGCACCTCATCAGACCCCTTTCCTATCCTGAGTGGCGTGAAACAGGGCTGTGTTCTCGCACCTACACTGTTTGGGAACTTCTTCTCCCTGCTGCTCTCACATGCGTTCAAGTCTTCAGAAGAAGGAATTTTCCTCCACACAAGATCAGGTGGCAGGTTGTTCAACCTTGCCCGTCTAAGAGTGAAGACCAAAGTACGGAAAGTCCTCATCAGGGAACTCCTCTTTGCAGACGATGCTGCAGTAACATCCCACACAGAAGAGTGTCTGCAGAGACTCATCGACAGGATTGCGGCTGCCTGCTGCGAATTTGGCCTAACCATCAGCCTCAAGAAAACGAACATCATAGCATAGGACATCAGAAATGATCCATCCATCAATATCGGCGACCACGCTCTGGAAGTGGTTCAAGAGTTCACCTACCTAGGCTCAACTATCACCAGTAACCTGTCTCGAGATGCAGAAATCAACAAGCGCATGGGAAAGGCGTCCGCTGCTATGTCCAGACTGTCCAAGAGAGTGTGGGAAAATGGCGCACTGACACGGAACACAAAAGTCCGAGTGTATCAAGCCTGTGTCCTCAGTACCTTGCTCTACAGCAGCGAGGCCTAGACAACGTATGTCAGCAAGAGCGACGTCTCAATTCATTCCATCTTCGCTGCCTCCGGAGAATCCTTGGCATCAGGTGGCAGGACCGTATCTCCAACGCAGAAGTCCTCGAGGCGGTCACCATCCCTAGCATATACACCCTACTGAGCCAGCGGCGCTTGAGATGGCTTGGCCATGTGAGCTGCATGGAAGATGGCAGGATCCCCAAGGACTCATTGTACAGCGAGCTCGTCACTGGTATCAGACCCACCGGCCGTCCATGTCTACGCTTTAAAGACGTCTGCAAACGCAACATGAAGTCCTGTGACATTGATCACAAGTCGTGGGAGTCAGTTGCCAGTGATCGCCAGAGCTGGCAGACAGCCATAAAGGTGGAGCTAAAGAGTAACGTTTGAAGAGACTTAGCTGTTGGCAGGAAAAAAGACCGAAGCGCAAGGGGAAAGCCAACTGTGTAACAGCCCCAACAACCAATTTTAGCTGCAGCACCTGTGGAAGAGTCTGTCACTCTAGAATTGGCCTTTATAGCCACTCCAGGCGCTGCTTCACAAACCACTGACCATCTCCAGGCCCTTACCCATTGTCTCTCGAGACAAGGTGGCCAAAGGAATATAATTATAGACCCATGCAGGGTAATGTGTTATTGTATTTATACACCAGCAATAATCCTTGTAACAATTTATATAATAATACTCTAAGCTACAGATGTATCACACACATATATTTAAAGAAACTCTGGTCCCAGACTATGCCATGCCTCTTGTGCATCACCTATTTTAATCGCAACGCTAATGGCAACCATGCTTTCAGCTGCCTAGGCCCAAACTTCTGGAATTCCCTCCTAAAACTCTCTACCTCTTTCTCCTCCTTTATGACATTTCTTAAAATCTACCTCTTTGATCAAGCTTTTGGTTATCTGTTCTAATATCTCGTTATGTGGTTACAGCGATTGTGTAATAATCGCTTCTGTGAAGCGGCTGGGATATTTTACTGTGTTAAAGGAGCTAAATAAATGCAAGTTGTTGTTGTTGATATGCAAGAGGACAAACGCTGTTACGTTTGTCTGAAGCTCCTCTTTGCTATATTAGTTTCAGTATTTACCCATTTTAAACATATCTCTGTTAAAATAATGGAGAGATAAGTGTGCTAGATTTCATCCATTAGTGACCCACAATGTAATTTCAGCACCTCTGTGTTACAGTAGTATACTGTGGTACAGAGATATCAAACACCTATGTATATAACATACCGTGCTGCAGAGATATCACACTCCTGTATATATACTAACATACTGTGTTAGAGGAATCAAACTCCTAGATGTATGACATACTGGCCCTGAATATGTATTGGGGACCTCTCAATCTGCTGCCATAATTTTGGCAGGAGATCAGGGGAATTCGGAGGATGGTGTCAATGTATGAAATGGTAATATTAGCAGCATGTGGCAGCAACACAAACTACATTTTTATCGTTGTTTAGTTTGGTTAATTTCTTGTGCATTAAAAAACTTGCATTTATTTAGTGCCTTTCACAGGATCGGAACATCCCAAAGCACTTCATGGCCATTAAATTACTTTTGAATTATAGTCACTGTTATAATGTAGGGAAACATAGTAGTTACATAATCGAGGCTGAAACTTCAGTGTAACACTCTCTCAGTACTGCACTGAAATATCAGCCTAGATTGTGTGTTTAGCTCTCTAGACTGGAGCTTGAACCCACAACCTTCTGTCTCAGAGTTAAGAATGTTACCACAGAACCAACTCTGACATTGGATTGCAGAGAATAATGAATCATTTGTATCTGCTGATTAAACTATGATTATATGTAAATGAGCTGACCTTGTATTATGACATGAAATGACCTCATTGTAATGCAAGCCCACATAGGCCCTGAAGATCAGTGTTCTGGCACCGCCATCCCTGACCATTGTGTCATACAGGTAAGACTTCTCATTTCATTTCCTTGCTTAAGAAGTTAGGCATCACAAACTTTTAATAACCTCTGGATTACTAATTTTTAAGGCAATTACATTGCACCAAATTGTAATAGTGCACACAATGGCCGAAGTGAGCAGTAACGGATCGGCCACCAGTATATACCCCGTCTGATCTTCCTTTCGACTGACTTCGATGTGGCCAATCCATTAGGCCAATCTTTTTTACTCTGCCGCCAAAATTGAAAGTTCCACCCAATGCCTGGTATGGATTCAAATCTGGCACTAGAAACAAAAGAACAATGTACAAATATGATGTGCCACATGGTGCACTGGCATTCAACCATCGTGGACTTTTACAGGCTAGAGGGGGAGGTTTATACAGAAAAGCAATGTAAAAGCTATATTGCTGCCTTATACAGACAAGCTGCATTTGAACAAAACAGCAGCCAGTGGGATTCTCCATCACTGCCAGCAACTGTTGGTGTTTGCAGCTGGCATTACTTTAGGATGTGATGTCTCAAGAGGTAGCTCCACCCCATATTATAACACTGCACCTGCAGTTAGAATTGCCTGCAGAGACAATGATGTAACATGAATGCTGGATGCCGAAGCAGTGTCACTTCACTGTGTGGCCAATAGCTTAGCATCAAAACTTTTGTAACTATCTGCAAATCTACACAGCCTGGACTGGACTTTATATAATGTGGAGTAAAGTTGAAACATGAACAGCACAAACAAATCCTCAGCCTTTATTACATTGCACTGCTCTAGGAAACCCATAACTGTTTATTTAGGTATTTGATCTTAGATCTATATTTATCTGGAACATGCTGTAACTGAAAGAAATAACTAAATCAGTTTTTAACCAGACAGCTATTGAAAATTTCCTTCCTTAATGAAAAGAACTAACAGTCCATGACTACAGCCTGATCTGCCACAGGTAAGTGTATATTTTCCAAGAGAGTTCCATGCACTTGAGAGATAATGCACAATCACATAACGCAATTTCACTGCTGAGTTGAAATTCTCTGAGGATATCTTGACTCATTGCAGAGTTTTTCTCAGCTTCTCTAGCTAGGTTTCAAGAAAATTCTAAAGTTTCCCAACTCTGCATTGGCATTCCTGTGTGATGAGCGATTCTTTTCTATTGTCTTTCATTGTGTATTCTTTGTAGCTGTCTGCTCTCAGATTAGGTAACATAGTTTTCCTCTCTGGTGCACTGACAGCCCTATGCTGACAGCAACTCTATCTTCAGGCAGCAACATGACTGTAGGAGAGAAACTGTGTTATGACTCCATAGATGCTGAGACAGACCCTGGCAACTGATAAGGCTGCAATGCCAATCAACATTTAGTGCCTTTCTTATGTAAGCTGAATGGTCAGGAGGGGAGGGGGATAAAACTGTCTATGGTCTTTTATCCTTTCCATTGACTGACCCTGCATAAAGTGCACACAATTGTCAAAATGATGACAGGATCATATTCAGCTGTGATAGGCCACAGTTGAACACCCACTTTCCAGGCTCACACGTAAAGAATGACAAGTTGGATGATGTATATGAGGAGAATGAGTCACTGCCTTCAGGAAAAGAAGGGCTAGAATGGAAAATTAGAAAAGGTGAGGAGGAAAAATTGTTTAGCATTTTTGTGATGTCTTGTAACATTGCCACAACAGAAAGCATATTTAAGGAGAAGCAAAAGTAAGGGTTCACTATAAAGTCATGTTGTGGTCGTTGGGAACAAATTATTGGAGGAAGCAATGCTATAGCCAAGCTTGGACTGTCCAAAGGTTTCATTTGCCAGGTCTTCAGATTTTTTTTATTTGTTCAAGGGATGTGAGTGATACTGGCAAGACAGCATTTATTGTCTACTCCTCATTGCCCTGAGAGACAAGAGGCCCCTTTTAATCAGTTTCCTTCCTCCCCTCTCTTCCTGTTTTCTTCAGAGGCTTTGGTTAAACTTCAAAAAAATTTAAATTTGCCTATCTTACATTTCCACTTTATATGTATTTCTCTTTCTGTCTCCCTCTCTCCCTCTGTCTCATAAATGTTAGAAATTAGAATTTCTGTCTCACAGGTGTCAGCGATGGTCATTGAACTTTTCTAACTATCAACAAAATGCAGGTGATATGATCAGTTAGCTTCTAAATTAAACTGTTTTTGAAAGTTAAGGTAACATTAAATTGAATAAAGATACATTGGAGGCCGCCATCCCACAAAAGTTATGGCAAACAAAAAGAATTCATGTGAAAATTCACACAGTTTTTTTTCTCCGGCTAACCTGAACTGTTTGGAGTGCGTTCACAACAAGGTGAAGGGAAATTTTTTTTTTGAGGTTGAAAATTATGGGCCCTCAGGGATGTTGCATCAGATCATGTACAGTGGTGCAGTGGTTAGCACCGCAGCCTCACAGCTCCAGCGACCCGGGTTCAATTCTGGATACTGCCTGTGTGGAGTTTGCAAGTTCTCCCTGTGTCTGCGTGGGTTTCCTCCAGGTGCTCCGGTTTCCTCCCACAGCCCAAAGACTTGCAAGTTGATAGGTAAATTGGCCATTATAAATTGCCCCTAGTATAGGTAGGTGGTAGGGGAATATAGGGACAGGTGGGGATGTGGGAGGAATATGGGATTAGTGTAGGATTAGTATAAATGGGTGGTTAATGGTCGGCACAGACTCGGTGGGCCGAAGGGCCTGTTTCAGTGCTGTATCTCTAAATCAAAATCAAATCTAAATCAAATCAAATCTCAGTCTTGGATGTTGAACACTGTCTTATTCTTTTATGCTGCTGGCCCTCTAAGGAGCTGCCTGTTCTCTTCGGCTGCCGTCTGCCTTTGTCACGTGCACTCTGCAGGCAGCTCCCACCTCCTGGAGATGCTCGATGCCACCAATTGCCCACCTAGGGAATGTACATTTCAAAATGTAAACATCCTGGGGGTTACCATTGACCAGAAACTGAGCTAGACCAAAGTCACATAAATACTGTGGCTACAAGACCAGATCAGAGGCTGGGAATTCTGCAGTGATTAACTCATTTCCTGACTCCCCAAAGCCTGTCTATCATCTACAAGGCACAAGGAGTGTGATGGGATACTCTCCACTTGCCTGGATGGGTGCAGCTCCAACAACACTCAAGAAGCTCGACACCATCCAGAACAAAGCAGCCCACTTGATTGACACCCAGTCCACCACCTTAAACATTCACTCCCTTCAGCACCAATGCACACTGGCAGCAGTGTGTCCCATCTACAAGATGCACTGCAGCAACTCATCAAGGCTCCTTCGACAGCACCTTCCAAACCTGCAACCTCTACCATCTAGAAAGACAAGGGCAGCAGATGCATGGGAACACCACCATCTGCAAGTTCCCCTCCAAGCCAAACATCATTCTTACATGGAACTATATTGCCATTCCTTCAACTGTCACTGAGTCAAAACCATGGAACTCCCTTCCCAACAGCACTGTGGGTGTACTACACCCCAAGGACTGCAGCAGTTCAAGAAGGGAGCTCACCACCACCTTCTCAAGGGCAATTAGAGATGAGCAATGAATGCTGGCCTAGCCAGCAACGCCCACATCCCATGAACGAATAAAAAAATAGTGTCTTGTGAGTGACGCAGTTGAGGCATGGGATCGTGCCTGGAAATTATCTGGGCATTGGGTTTCTGACGCCGATTCGAAAATCTGGCCCACAGCCTCTCTGCTCTTTTTTTTAAAAAATCTCAATACAAATCTTATCACAACAATTTTTTTCTTGAAATTTTCCAGCTTGTTTTTCAAAATTATCAGAAGAAAAGCCATAAGTAGAAAGAAGTAAAGAAACATATTTCATCAGTAGAGCTGACTGATCAGTACAGTCTAGGAAATGAGGTACACTGCATATACAATCTAAAATCAGCTCACAGAGTCATAGCTCTAACCAAAAATATCAAGTTTAACCCCAAACTTTAGGGAGAGGCTGAACCCTTCCAATAAAAACATAAAACATTAAAAGACAGGACAGAAATTTGATGGATGAATTTATTATGAAATATGTAATTTTTTGATTTCACTGAAATAATTATTGTAGGCATTGGAAATTTCAGTTACTGAGAAAAAATATGCAAAGAAAATAACTTCAGAAAGACATTTCTTGGGAGCCCAGTAGCCAGATTATGCAATCACAGTGAAATATACTCTCACTATAAATAGCAACTGTTGTGCATCACACAGTGTGACGCCTTTAGCACTGAAAATACCTATCATGGTTTCCCCTATTGGGTAAGAAGTACTCCAGATACCTGAAATAAATTTTCAATGAAACATCTGCCTCACGTATCAAACTTAATATATAACCAGTAGATATGTGGATACACATATCTCTGTAGTTCTGTATGTACATGCCATTTTATGTAATGATTTATTTAATTATTTGAAAATATTTCAGCTGAAGGAAATCCATTGAGGTATAACATCTTTTCTGTGCCAATGCAGTAGAAATTCTTGGCCACAATCTAAAACTGCAGTATAGCAAAATGAAAAGAGTTTCTATTTGTAATAAATAACAGTTAAAGTGTTGGCCCGTACAGTAAAGTTTGTCAAGCTAGAACAAATGGTCTCACTTAAATTTTCACATTTTTAAAGTGTTTCATTTTCTGTTTAAAAGATAGAAATTGTGCCTTGACATTTTATTTGGGCCATTCCTGATTTATTAACATTAAGGTAGTCGATCAAACTGTCACACACACTTCACTGGACATTTACTGCACACACACTGTTTTCATTCAAATTAATTTGTCCTTCAGGCAATTTATAATATATTCTCCATTAGAAGGGAATGTAAACTGTTCTACAGTTGCTTCCTCAACTAACTTTCTCGGAATTGTTTAACCAGTGATAAAAACAAAGAAATCTGTATTCTTCTGAAACCAGCTAAAGGAAATCTGGGTGGAACTTTCTGTCAATTGTAGAGACAAATTGTTGAAATGTGGACTTTCAAACAATTGCATAAAAAGCATTCAGGACTCCACTTGTTCAACATTCTGCATAATTATTTTTAATATATTTTCAATGTATCCCCACTGCAAAATTAATTAGAACTAGAGTGAGTCTGGAAATGCAGTAATAATTAGGTGTCGAATTAGCATATCCCAGATAAACTGAATTATCTAACATTCCATCGCTTACATATTCCTGAGACACGGGGATGAGATGTGAGCTTTTCAGTCACAAGCCACACCTCAATTACAGCAGCAGAGAAGGCACTACAATTCACCTTAATGCCTCTTTATTTTATTCATTCATTGAATGTGGGCGTCGCTGGCCAGGCCAGCATTTATTGCTCATCCCTAATTGCCCTTGAGAAGGTGGTGGTGAGCTGCCTTCTTGAACCGCTGTCTAGCCTCACCCCTAAAGAATGGTCACTTAAGTACTGGAGTATGGCTGGCACTTGTGAAACCAAGCCACAGCAAATGAGAAAGGGGAAAAAGCTTGCAAGAAGCAGCCTCCTCCATTGCAGATACATTTTTGGGAAAAGGCCATTTGGGTGGCTTGCTAACATGAGAAAGGACCCTAGGCAAGATTGATTGGACCAGAACTGGAGGGTACATGTTCTGAAATTGCTATCACGACAGTCCCAAGGCTGAACAGCAGCATTGTCAGGGTTAAAAGAGCGATGGCTGGCAATGTCTTATTAACCAAAGGGTAAAAGAAGTAACAATTCTTGCTACATATATGTCAAGTTATTTTTTCCTTTTATAAATTCCATTTCATCAATTTTTTTTATTCATTCATGGGATGTTGGCATTGCTGGTAAGGCCAGCATTTATTGCCAAATCCCTAATTGCCCTTGAGAAGGTTGTAATGAGCTGCCTTCTTGAACTGCTACACTCCATCTGGTGTAGGCACACCCACAATACTGTTAGATAGGGAGCTCCAGAATTTTGACCCAGCGACAATAAGGAATAGCGATATAGTTCCAAGTCAGGATGGTGTGTGACTTGGAGGGGAACTTGCAGGTGGTGGCATTCCTATGCATCTGCTGCCCTTGTCCTTCTAGGTGGTAAAGAAAATGAGTTTGGAAGGTGCTGTCGAAGGAGGATTGATGAGTTGCTGCAGTGCATCTTGTAGATGGTATACACTGCTGCCACTGTGCGCCAATGGTAGAGGGAATGAGTGTTTAAGGTGGTGGATAAGCTACTGATCAAGTGAGCTGTTTTGTCCTGGATAGTGTCAAGTTTCTTAAGTGTTGTTGGAGCTGCACTCATCCAGGCAAGTGGAGGGTATTCCATCATACTCCTTACTTGTGCCTTGTAGATGATAGACAGGCTTTGGGGAGTCAGGAGTGAGTTACTCACTGCTTAATTCCCAGTCTCTGACCTTCTCTTGTAGCCACAGTATTTATATGGCTCATCCAGTTAAGTTTCTGGTCAATGATAATTCTCCAGGATGTTAATAATGGGGGATTCAGCGATGGTAATGCTGTTGAACGTCAAGGGGGGATGGTTAGATTCTCTCTTGTTGGAGATGGTCATTGCCTAACACTTTTGTGGTGCAAATGCTACTTGCCACTTTTCAGCCCAAGCCTGAATGTTGTCCAGGCCTTGCTGCATGTGGGCATAGACTGCTTCAGTATCTGAGGAGTTGTGAATGGGACTGAACATTGTGCAGTTGTCAATGAACCTCCCTGCTTCTTATCTTGTGATGGAGGAAAGGTCGTTGATGAAGCAGCTGAAGATGGTTTGGCCTAGAACACTGCCCTGAAGAACTCCTGCAGTGATGTCCTTGGGCTGAAGTGATTGGCCTCCAACAACAACAACCATCTTCCTTTGTGTTAGGTATGACTCCAACCAGTGAAGTTTGCCCCTTGATTCCCATTGACCTCAATTTTGCTAGGGCTCCTTGATGCCATACTCGGTCAAATGCTGCCTTGATGTCAAGGGCAGTCGCTCTCACCTCATGTCTGGAATTCAGCTCTTTATTCCAAGTTTGGACCAAGGCTATAATGAGCTCTGGAACTGAACAATCCTGGTAGAACCCAAACTGAGCATCAGTGAGCAGGTTGTTGCTGAGTAAGTGTCACCTAATAGCATTGTCAATGACGTCACTTTCCTGATGATCGAGAGTAGACACATGGAGCAGTAATTGTTCAGATTGGATTTTTCCTGCTTTTTGTAGGCAGGATAACCTGGGCAATTTTCCACATCGTTGGGTAGATGCCAGTGTTATAGCTGTACTGGAACAGCTTGGCTAGGGGCGCAGCTAGTTCTGGAGCACAAGTCTTTAGTACTGCTGCCAGGATGCTGTCAGGGCCCATAGCCTATGCTGTACCCAACTTTTTCAGCCGTGTCTTGGTATCAGATGAAGTGAATCAAATTGGCTGAAAACTGGGATCTGATGCTGGGGACCTTAGGAAGCGGCCAAGATGGATCATCCACTTGCCACTTCTGGCTGAAGATGGTTGCAAGGCTTCAGTCTTGCCTTTTGCACTGACGTGCTGAACTCCCTCATCATTGAGTATGGGGGAGCTTGTGGAGCCTCTGTAGTATAAGGGTCTGAAAGGGTTAATGTTGAGAAAGTGCAACGAATACCTCCTACCATGATGATATAAGTGAGAAAAACTTGAAGAGAGATGCAGTGTGGCTTCTGAGGAGTCACACAGGCTGATGTGGAGCTGTACATAGTTATAATGTAATGAAGGTTAATGCTTTAAGTACTCAAGACGAGGGAATCTTTCTAAGCTAGACTAGCTAAGTATATTAAAGTGGTAGCATACCAACCAAATGTACAATATGGTGAACAGCGGTGAGATTGTGAACAACAGTGGTGCTTACCATGCAACGCCCAGAAGAAGAATTTGAAGACATACTTTGAAGAGGGCTGACCTGAAAAAGCACCAAAACTGTAGAACTCAAGAAGAGGCTGTGGAAAAGTTCCAGAGCTGCTCCGTGGATGAAGGAGACACGGAGAATCAGGGAATTGGTTTGTAGAAATCCAGTCCAGCAATCACAGGCTTCAAGTCGGAGAACCAAGCAACAATCGGGGATCTGGTGAGCAACCTTGAAAGGGGGTAAAAATTTGTTCCTAACAGCACTAGGCAGGCAGCACCAGGAAAATCAAAAGTCCTTAGTGAGGGCAGATCCGACGTCGATGCCATTACACGTGATGACTGGAGCGAGCAATAAAAAAAAATGAGGCTGCAACTACTCAATGCTCTAAGAAAAGGAAGTTAAAGGAGTATAGCAGTCATGTTATGAAACTGCGTGTAAAACAAGGAGGAAATAAATCCAAAGTTTAGCGGCGACATTTGACAGGGAGAAATGGTGGCCGTAGCAGGAGTCAGCGTGGAGCTGAAAAGCACAGGAAACTTCTGCTACTGGAGGGAAAAGGTCGAGACTGCAAGTCTACCAAATAGAAGCTATGGATCTTAAATTCACAATACCAGAGAGGTTTGGACACATAGGAGGACCAAATCAAACCCAAAATTGGTTACTCTGGAGAAAAAGATTTCAAATTAGACAGCCAGTCGAAAGCAGAGCAAGTTAACACATTGCTGTATTCCACTGGGGCAATAGCAGATGATGTTCTTGCAAGACAAGGCATTAATGAGACATCAGCTAAATTTGATGACGTTTTAAAAGCCTTTGATAGCTTTTTCAACCTGTGGAGCAATAAAATTTAATAGAAAGATCCAGAAACCAGGTGAAACAGTTAATGCTTTTATTGATGACCTTTACGGACTAGCTGAAGGATGTGAATATGTTGATCTAAAAGCAGAATTAATAAGAGACCGCATTGTAGTAGGTGTTACTGATGAATCCCTATCTGATTTATTGCAGTCTAAAGAAGACCTCACCCTGGACAAAGCAATTCAGCTGGTGAGACAAATGGAGGTCTGAAGGAACAACAGAGCAATCCTGAGAGGTGAAGAAAGACCTTGGGCTGAATTTTACACCATCCTAGCGGGTCAGATGGTGGCGTGGGGGTGGCATAAAAATGAGCGGGAGGCTCCGGGATGCCTACCCGCCCCGCTTCCGCCTCCAGTCAACTTTACAGCGGTCGGACGGTGGGGGGGAAATGGCCCGTTGCGCCCCCCCACCGAGGCCAATCAAGGCCCTTAAGTGGTCACTTAACGGCCACTTAAGGGCCCTCACCCATCTCCACGGGTATTTTGCGCGGGCGTGCTGGAGATGTGAAAGACTGCCCAGCGATTTCTGCCGGCCTTTCCGCGTACCGGGGAGGGGATGCATGACAGTTGGGCACAGGGTGCCCGATTGAGAGCTGCCCCCACCTCCCAACCCACCTCCGGGACCCAAGACGGCCCCCTCCCCACAAATGACCACTTCAGCCTCACCAGAGAAGGACCGATCTCCCTGGTGAAGCATGCCCAACTTACCTTGTCTCTTGGCTCCATCTGGTCGGCTGGGCTGCAGTCCCAGCAGTGGCCAACACTCCCAGTGGCGTTGCTGGGACTAAGAGCTGCCGGCCCACTGATTGGCTGGCAGCTCAATGAGGTGGGACTTCCTCCCTCAAGCAGGTGGAAGTCCTGCCTTGGGACAATTAAAGCCCAGGGACCCGTAAAATGCAGGACTTTTACGTCGGTGGTGAATTCCCGTCCACCTAAGGTAAAATCCAGCCCCTTAGCTCAGGAAACCTCCACCCACTGTACAGTTCCTTAATCAGAAGCATCAGAAGAGAAGATACACAGTTGCAGTGGGTGGGGGGGAGGGAGGGTGGAGGAAGGGTTGTGGGAAGTGCAAGATGCCATGAAACCCTGCCAGCGCTATGGCACCAAAAAGACCCACGGGCACAAAATGTGTCCTGCAAACAAAGCAGAATGCTTCCACTGTAAGAAAATGGGGCATTTTGGGAAAATGGGCCAAATTAAAATCTCTACTCCCACAAGTTCGAAAGAAAAAGCATTCAAACATAGAGTGGTTAAACAACCACCATCAGAGGAAAAATCAAAAAACTTTCTTGGTGAGATCAATGATCCTAATCAGGCATTTTGATCTGCAGACATGGACATATCACTAATTTTTAACAGGACACTGGAGCAAGTGTAATGGTCTTATAAGAAAAAGAGCCTTGATTATCAACGCATTGCCAGCAACCAACAGAAACTCAGTTACATGGCGCAGGAGGGATTGAACTCTAAGTTAAGGGAAAGCTACAGGCAATGCTCCAGTACAAGGGAAAGCAGATTTTAGAAACACTGCATGTTCTAAGGAATCAGGAATTCTCTCTCTTAAGTAGAAGAGCTTGTATTGACCTTCAACTTATAAGGAAAATGGAAGAAGTTAAGCAACAAGAATCCAGGAGTCTCTTCCAAAACGACTTCCCGAAATTATTTACTGGTCCAGGGAGACTGAAGACCAAATATGATATTACTTTGCGAAAAGTTGCTAAACCAACATGTCTTTTCACACCTCGGAAGATACCACACCGACTAATCAAGCAAGTCCAACAGCAACTAGAAGACATGACCAGGACGGGAGTCATTTCTCCTGTCACTGAATCTACAGAGTGGTGTTTGGGAATGGTTCCAGTTCCTAAACCTAACGGTGATCTTCACATTTGTGTAGACTTAACTCAACTTAATAAGGATGTGACAAGAGAAGTTCATTAGCTGTCCTCAGTGGATGAGAGCTTGGCAAAGTTATCCAAAAGTACCATGTTCACGAAGCTTGGCATGAATAGTGGCTTTTGACAAGTTCCATTGGATAAGAAGTCAAGGTTATTGACAACCTTCATTATTCCTTTTGGAAGATTTTGTTTTATTCGTCTACCATTTGGTATAACATGAGCACCGGAAATATTCCAAATGTCGAACTATGTCCACGGGGCCTTAAAAATGCAATATGCCTTATGGACGACATCTTAGTTCACGGTGAGTACATTGAAGAACACGACCTGAGGGTTAGAGCAGTTTTGAATTGTCTGCAAGATGAAGGCCTAACACTTAATGAAAAGTGTGAGTTTTCAAAAACATCTATTTGTTTTTTAGGACACATTGTCAGTAGCAAGGGCATAATGGCAGGTCTTCAACAGACGAGAACCATTTGTGAATTCGCACTTCCTACTACTGTCCAAGAAATTCTTCGTGCTCAGCTGCAAGATGAAGAATGCAACTATATCTGTCAATATTGCAAGCAAGTCTGGCCGCAGCAGCGTCCCAGTGGTAAGAGGATGAAAATCTTCTTCGATCACACTTTACAATAGTGGATGATCTGCTGGTATATGAAGAGAGACTGGAGATTCCAAAGACACACCAGTAGACATCTTGGAGAAAATACACCAGGGTCATATGGGCATAACTAAATGTAGAGCAGGGGCTCAGGTGTCCATGTGGTGGACGGGAATATTGAAAGATATACAAGAAAGGGCGGCACAGTGGTGCAGTGGTTAGCACCGCAGCCTCACAGCTCCAGCGACCCGGGTTCAGTTCTGGGTACTGCCTGTGCGGAGTTTGCAAGTTCTCCCTGTGTCTGCATGGGTTTCCGCCAGGTGCTCCGGTTTCCTCCCACCTCCAAAGACTTGCAGGTTGATAGGTAAATTGACCATTGTAAATTGCCCCTAGTGTAGGTAGGAGAATGGTGGGGATGTGGTAGAGAATATGGGGTTAATGTAGGATTAGTATAAATGGGTGGTTGTTGGTCGGCACAGACTCGGTGGGCTGAAGGGCCTGTTTCAGTGCTGTATCTCTAAAAAAAATAAATAAATAAAATTGCCAGGTATGTGTAGTGCACAGACAGGATTAGAGGGAACCCTCTTATCTCAACCCAATTCCCAACCAGATCGTGGGAATGTCTGGTGACGGATCTAGTCATATTTATTGGAAAAACCAACCTGATTGTCATCGACTATTTTTCAAGGTGGATTGAGGTCAAATGTTTGTACCCAATGACAACTGAAGCTGTCATTCAAGTGTTACAAGAAATCTTTGCAACACATGGTATACCTGACTAGATAATACAAAGAACAAAGAACAAAGAACAACGAAAATTACAGCACAGGAACAGGCCCTTCGGCCCTCCAAGCCTGCGCCGATCCAGATCCTCTATCTAAACATGTCGCCTATTTTCTAAGGGTCTGTATCTCTTTGCTTCCTGCCCATTCATGTATCTGTCTAGATACATCTTAAAAGACGCTATCGTGCCCGCGTCTACCACCTCCGCTGGCAACGCGTTCCAGGCACCCACCACCCTCTGCGTAAAGAACTTTCCACGCATATCCCCCCTAAACTTTTCCCCTCTCACTTTGAACTCGTGACCCCTAGTAATTGAATCCCCACTCTGGGAAAAAGCTTCTTGCTATCCACCCTGTCTATACCTCTCATGATTTTGTACACCTCAATCAGGTCCCCCCTCAACCTCCGTCTTTCTAATGACAATAATCCTAATCTGCTCAACCTCTCTTCATAGCTAGCGCCCTCCATACCAGGCAACATCCTGGTGAACCTCCTCTGCACCCTCTCCAAAGCATCGACATCCTTTTGGTAATGTGGCGACCAGAACTGCACGCAGTATTCCAAATGTGGCCGAACCAAAGTCCTATACAACTGTAACATGACCTGCCAACTCTTGTACTCAATACCCCGTCCGATGAAGGAAAGCATGCCGTATGCCTTCTTGACCACTCTATTGACCTGCGTTGCCACCTTCAGGGAACAATGGACCTGAACACCCAAATCTCTCTGTACATCAATTTTCCCCAGGACTTTTCCATTTACTGTGTAATTCACTCTTGAATTGGATCTTCCAAAATGCATCACCTTGCATTTGCCCTGATTGAACTCCATCTGCCATTTTTCTGCCCAACTCTCCAATCTATTTATATTCTGCTGTATTCTCTGACAGTCCCCTTCACTATCTGCTACTCCACCAATCTTAGTGTCGTCTGCAAACTTGCTAATCAGACCACCTATACTTTTCTCCAAATCATTTATGTATATCACAAACAACAGTGGTCCCAGCACGGATCCCTGTGGAACACCACTGGTCACACGTCTCCATTTTGATGTCCGATAGTAAACCACAATTTGCGAATGACTACTTCACGCATTTTGCGGAAAAGGTGGAATGGTACATCTTACAAGTTCCCCTAGATATCCTCAATCTAACGGTGAAGCTGAGCAAGGAGTCAGAACTATCAAAGATTTAGTAGAAAGGTCTGAAAGGGTTAATGTTGAGAAAGCGTAAAGAATACCTCCTATCATGATGATGTAAGAGATCATATGTGAGAAAGACTTGAAGAGAGATGCAGCATGGCTTCAGGGGAGTCACACAGACTGGTGTGACGCTGTACATATTTATAATGTAATAAAGGTTAATATTCTGAGTACTCAAGACTAAGGAATCTCTCTAAACTAGATTAACTAAGTAGATAAGGTGGCAGCATACCAACGAAACACACAACAGCCTCCTACTCTAGTTAGTTGTTTAATTGTCCATCACCATTGACAACTGGATGTGGCAGGACTGCAGAGCTTTGATCAAATCTGTTGGTTGTTGGATCACTTAGCTCTGTCTGTAGCATGCTGCTTCCACTGCTTAGCATCCATGTAGTCCTCTGTTGTAGCCTCACCAGGTTGGCATGTCATTTTTAGGTGTGCCTGGTGCTGCTCCTGGTATGTTCTCCTACACTCCTCCCTGAATCAGGGTTCGTCCCCTGGCTTGATGCTAATGGTGGAGTGGGGGAATATGCTGGGCCATGAGGTTACAGGTTGTGTTTGAGTGCAATTGTGAGTTACTAGATCGGTTTCCCACTGAGTGTCCGATATTTCATATCAGGATTTCAAGCCAAAATAAAGCTGTCAATGATTAAATGTGCTGTATGTTTTAAATTTGCCAGTACATGTCATTAAACAATTTAATGAATGTAAGAGGTGGTCACAAAGCAAACTAGGAAGTTAATAATTAACTTCCAACAGTATTTTCTTTCCCAGGAACCAAAGTGCATCTGCAGTTGCACAGGTATGCAATATGCTCACATAATGGGAACAATAAATATACTTCTGTTCCAAAGGATCAAAGTACTTATCAATTTAATCCCTTAAAGAGGAAGTAAGCTACAATGGAAACTTGTCATTTCATTGCATTAGTCACTTTTATCTATCGGTTTAATTCCTTTGATCTTTTCTCAGACATTCTTTAATCTTTGGTTAAAGTGTTCTGTACTTACTTATGTAGACCACCTGGGATGGTGTGATAAAGTGAGGTGGTAAGGATGTCTAGAAATCCAAGAGTTAATTGCCAATTTTCCCCACTTATCTCTGCACTCATTCAAAGGTGTTGGAGTAACTTGGTGAAGTTCCTCTCCCAATGTGACAGAAACACAATAATGGAGTTAGGGCTACAATAAATATTGCAGCACTAATTTTCTGACCCACACACAGTGCTAGTGAGATTCCATGCTAGAAGTGGAGCCTCACAATATGATCTCCATTGTCTCATTGACAGGGCAATTCTCCAGTACCTCACTCATCTAGCCATTCTTTCTATGTGTCAGTAGAATATTTGACCATGAAGGCATTGTAGCTGAACCTAATCCTATCCTCACTTGTTGTCCATCCTTTGTACTTACCAGCAAGGGTCACTGAATTGCACTCAGGAGTGAGAAAATTGGCTGATCTCTCTTCTTCAATGTTAAATGTTACAATGCTACACTCATCCTAGTTAAAATCAGACAGCTCAGCACAGACTAGGGACCAAGCCAAATGATTTTCCTGGCCCATGCAGCTTGATATGACAACAGACATTTAGCCAGTGGCATTAGAACACAAGAACACAAGCAACAGGAGCAGGAGTAGATCATATGGCTCATTGAGCCTGCTCCGCCATTCAAAACGATCATGGCCGATCTTAGGATTCAATTCCACTTTCCCACCCACTCACCATATCCCTTGATTCCCTGAGAGCCCAAAAATCTGTCTATCCCAGCCTTAAATGTATTCAACGATGGAGCATCCACAACCCTCTGGAGGACAAGAACACAAGAAATTAGAAATGCAAAAGGCTGGACATGACAGTTGGTAAAATTTTTGATGAACACTTAGCATGTTTGTACAACGTTTTCAGTTTACTAGTTTAATGGTGCAATCAATCTGTTAGAAATAAACAATTCAATGCCACCAGTAGAATAGTAAATGGAGAAATGTTATGCCAACATGTTATGATTTATCTGCTAATATTGTCAGACTGAGAGTGAACAAAGTATGCAACAGACGTCCAGGAACAGCAGTTGAGGTAAAAGCCCTGGAATCTTTTAAGAAAGAATTGAATACTGAAACGGCTTAGATTTTAGAACCTTTCTGGATAAATGAATTAAGATGGAACTAATAGCCTTCCTAATCCATAAACAACTCGTGACCTTGTGAACAGTTATTTCTGGGCTTAAATGTGTTCAAGCTCAGGTTTTTTTTGGAGATGATCATTGCCTGGCACTTGTGTGGCACAAATGTTACTTGCCATTTATCAGCCCAAGCCTGAATGTTTTCCAGGTTTTGCTGCATGCGGGCATAGACTGCTTCAGTATCTGAGGAATTGCGAATGGTTCTGAACACTGTGCAATCGTCAGTGAACATCCCCACTGCTGACCTTATGGTGAAAGGAAGGTCATTGATGAAGCAGCTGAAGATGGTCGGGCCTGGGACACTACCCTGAGGAACTCCTGCAGCAATTTCCTGGGGCTGGGCGATTGGCCTCCAACAACAACAACCATCTTCCTTGTGCTAGATATGAAACCAACCAGTGGAGAGTTTTTCCTCTGATTCCCACTGACTTCAATTTTGCTTGGGCTCCTTGAGAACCAAAAAGAAGGAAAAACCTATTTTTCCTTGCCCTCGCCAATCTACGTGTCGCAGATGTATCTGTCCTTACAGCAATGGTAGGATTGACCACCACATAGTCCTTGTGGAGATAAAGTCCTGTCTTCACACAGAGGATACCCTCCATCATGCTGTGTGGCACCACCATCATGTTAAATAGGATAGATTCAGATATGGCAGCTCAGAATTGAACATCAATGAGGCACTGTGGGCCATCAGTTGCAGAAGAATTGTATTCAACCACAATCTGTAATTTCATGGCCTGGCATATCCTTCAATAAGCATTATTATCAAGCCAAGGGATCAACTTTGTTTCAATGAAGAGTGCAGGAGCAGCACCAGTTGCCAATCTGATGAACCTACAACACAGGACAACTTGCATGCCAAATAGCAGAAGCAGCATGCGGTAGACAAAGCTAAGTGATCCCACAACCAATGGATCAGATCAAAGTTCTGTAGTCCTGCCACATTCAGTCGTGAATGATGGTGGACAATTAAACAATTAACCAGGGGAGGAGGAGGCTCCAGAAACATCCCCATCTTCAATGATGGGGTAGCTGAGGACATCAGTACAAAAGATAAGGCTGATGCATTTGCAACCATCTTCAGCCAGAAATGCTAAGTGGATGATCCATCTCAGCCTCAACCTGAGGTCCCTAACATCACTGATGCCAGTCTTCAGCCAATTTGATTCACCTAATATCAAAAAATGGCTGAAGACACTGGATACAAAGGCTATGGGTCCTGACAATATCCCAGCTGTAGTACTGAAGTCTTGTGCTGCAGAACTAGCCATGCCCCTAACCAAGCTGTTCCAGTACAGTTATAACACTTGCATCTACGCAAAAATGTGGAAAATTGCCCAAGTATGTCCTGTCCATAAAAAGCAGTACAAACACAATCCGGCAAATACCGCCCATCTGTCTACTCTCAATCATTAGCAAAGCGATTGAAGGTGTCGTTGACAGTGCTATCAAGCGACACTTACTCAGCAATAACCCACTCAGTTTAGTTTCCACCAGGGCTACTTGGCTCCAGACCTCATTACAGCCTTGGTCCAAATATGGACAAAAGAGCTGAATTCAAGACGTGAAGTGAGAGTGTCTGCACTTGACATCAAGGCAGAATTTGACTGAGTAAGACATCAAGAAGCCCTAGCAAAATTGAAGTCAATGCAATCAGGGGGAAAGCTCTCCACTGGTTGGTGTCATACCTAGCTGGCTGTTGGAGGCCAAACATCTCAGCCCCGGGAAATTGCTGCAGGAGTTCCTCAGGGTAGTGTCATAGACCCAACCATCTTCAGTTGTTTCATCAATGATCTTCCCTCCGTCATAAGGTAAGAAGTGCGGATATTCATTGACAATTGCATAGTGTTCAGTACCTCAGATACTGAAGCAGTCTATGCCCACATGTAGCAAAACTTAGACAACGTTCAGGCTGGAGCTGATAAGTGGCAAGTAACATTTGCGCCACACAAGTGCCAGGCAATGACCATCTCCAACAAGAGAGAATCTTATCATCCCCCCTTGATGTTCAACATCATTACCATCGCTGCATCCCCCACCATCAACATCCTAGGGGGTTACCATTGACGAGAAACTTAACTGGACCAGCCATATAAATACTGTGGCTAAAAGAGCAGGTCAGATGCTGGGAATTCTGCAGTGTGTAACTCAACTCCTGATTCCCCAAAGCCTGTCCAGCATCTGCAAGGGACAAGTCAGGAGTGTGATGTATCAGGAAAATCTATATGCCAAATGGGAAATATTAATTTCATCGGCTGAAAGCTTACATTAGACTTTTAATGGAAAAAAACCCTACAGTAACTTTTAAAAAACTAGTAGCCAAGATGGCCACTGCCAGTTACATCTGAAATTCCAGGAGATTGAACCGGAGACAAAAAGTCTAACAAGAAGCCCAGCCAGAACAATGCTTTAACTAACTGAGTAGTGGAACATTCCAAACCATCTCGAGACATTCATAAATGGAGACGTCCCTCCAAGGTGTAAACACTGCCATCCCCACCTAAGAGAAGTTTTGGGTTTTAGACTTCAGACCTCAGTAAAAACAAAGGGGTGTGAGAGAATCATGTGACCATTTACTTATCTCTGTAGAAACTGGAAGTTTGTCACACAGACAAGCAGACAGGTAGTACCTGAGTGTACAACAGCACAGAAGGCTGCTACTCCCTTGTCTCTCTCTTCTCACTCTTACCCCAGAAAACATCAAGTGAAAACTGTCTGCGACTGGGGGATCCTCCAAGCCTACAGACTGCTACAGCCAGCAACCAGAGGAAGAGAGCCAACTACAGATTCTGCCTTCAGGAAAACCCTGATCAAAGCAAGCCAGCCAAAATACACTTTGACCAACCAAGTACTTCAAGAATACAACTTCAGCTGAAGACTACTGGACCATCCACTTTACAGAGTGTATTTAAGTTCCATTTATTCGGGACTTTAAACCAACCACCAAATCTATCTTCCCTCCTGTAATCTACTTGTGTGTGTGTGATTCTCGTGTGAATGTGTGGGTGAATGTGCAGCATAGTTTTAGTATTTTTAAAATCAGGTTGCAGTGTTAAGTAGAGTAAACTTACCTCTTTCTTGTTTAAACTCAAGAAAATCTGTTCAATTGGTTCTTTCACAATCACAGGAAAGGAAAAAAATAAAACACTCACAGTGGTGGTAAGCACAACCACTGTTTAAAAAGAATAAACCCTGTTGCTGTCAAATCTTGAGGAGATGCTGAACTCTGTGTTTTTTAAAAGAAGTCACCATACGGTTCCTGGATTTGGCTTGTAAACAAGCTCTTACTGGAAGGCACCTGTCTGTGGATAATCACCCAGCAGGGATTGTTTTTTGGCGGCACAGTGGCACAGTGGTTAGCACCGCAGCCTCACAGCTCCAGTGACCCAGGTTCGATTCTGGGTACCGCCTGTGCGGAGTTTGCAAGTTCTCCCTGTGACCTGGGTTTTCACCGGGTGCTCTGGTTTCCTCCCACAGCCAAAGACTTGCAGGTTGATAGGTAAATTGGCCATTATAAATTGCCCCTAGTATAGGTAGGTGGTAGGGGAATTGAGGGAAGGTGGGGATGTGGTAGGAATATGGGATTAATGTAGGATTAGTATAAATGGGTGGTTGATGGTCAGCACAGACTCGGTGGGCCAAAGGGCCTGCTTCAGTGCTGTATCTCTAAATAAAAATAAAATAAAGAGGAAGGAGTAAGAGGGGAGGCTGAGACCCCCTCCTCACCTGGCCATAACAGATAGAATACTCTCCACTTGCCTGGATGAGTGCAGCTCCAACTACATTCAAGATGTTCAACATCAACCAGGAAAAAGCTTCATTGACACCCCACCCACCATGTTAAACATTCACTCCCTCCACCATGGGCACCCAGTGGGAGCAGTGTGTAGCATCTACAAGATGCACTGCAGCAACTCACCAAGGCTCCTTCAACAGCATCTTCCAAATGCACGATCTCTATCACCTAGAAGAACAAGGGCAGCAGATGCATGGAACACCACCACTTGCAAGTTCCCCTCCAAGTCACACACCATCCTGAATTGGAAGTATATTGCTGTTCATTCACTGTCGCTTGGTCAAAATGCTGGACCTCCCTTCATAATAGCCTTGTGGGTGTACCTACACCATATGAACTGCAGCGGTTCCAGAAGGCGGCTCACCACCACCTTCTCAAGGGCAATTAGGAATAGGCAACAAATGCTGGCCTTATAGAGGCACTCACATTCCATGAGCTGATAAAAATTAATACCCTTGTATCCTCAATAAAAACAGGAAGTGCTGGAAATACTCAGAAGGTCTGGCAGCATCTGTGGAGAGAGAAACAGAGTTAACATTTCAGGTCTGTGATCTTTCATCAGAACTGGCAAGGGTTAGAAATGTGATAAGCTTTGAGCGGGTGAAAGGGGGGAAGGGGGGGTGTGGGGAAGAACAAAAGGGAAGGTCTGCGATAGGGCACAGGGCAGCAGAGCTTAAGTGACAAAGATGTCATGGAATAAAAGGCAAAGGGGGTAGTAATAGTGGTAGTAAAAGGCAAAGCATTTGTCCAGAGAAAGTGTTAATGGCAGAATAATGAACAGCTCTATCCAAAAACAAAAACATGAAAAACTAGTTTAAGATGGATACATAGCAAAAACAATGAAAATGGTGGTCATGGTCTGAAGTTGTTGAACTCAATGCTGAGCCTGTAGAATACCTAATAATTATTTTATTTACCCTTGTATCCTTATTTGATTTCAAGTTATTTGGCCATATTCTCCAGATTTTGAATGTGATGAGTCTATTAGTACTCCCAAGTCCATTTCTAAGTCTCTGTGATCATTTAATTTCATTCCTTGCATAAGCATAACAAGTGTTTTCAATAAATGTGCATTGCTTTACATTCATCAATTTTCAAATCTGTTTGTTATTTGTCTGCCTAATTGTACAACCCATTAAAATCTGTCTGTAAACCTTCTGTTGCATTCTCATGCTACTTAATGTTGTCAACAAATTTGCCAAGCTTGCATATTGGCATCCAAGTCTTTTATGCAGATTAGAAACGCTTCTCTCGCTTCTTTATCTGTCACTATATTTGTTCCATATGCTCCATATATTGACAGTGTTACATTGTGATGTTTGGCACATAATATTTGAAAAATGTGTTTACTGAGGATTTTTTACAAGTATTTTCCCACATTTGTAATTCCTGGACGAAGACATAAAATAAATATATTTTTAGAAATGTTCTTCCAGTGCCTTAGTGGGTACTTCTCGTGAACCAGGAAGATCCTATATTCAAACTCCAAAATTACACTCACCTCAGACAAAAATGCCAAATGGATGATCCAAATGAATGGCACAAAAAATGCTCGGCAAAGAAAAACTCTAACATGAAAATGACCAACCATCTCCCCTCTTATCTTAAATGCTGCCACAATCATCACATTGCCCACTACCAACATCTCAAGTGTCACCATTGACCAGAAGCCTGACTGGACCAGGACAGAACGTTCTCTGATTGGTGTCCCGGCCACTGGACTCAAAATCAATTCCAAGTGTACTAAGCCTGCGGTGTGTGCTATCTATAGGATGTACTGCAGCAATTCACCAAGCTTACTTCAGCAGCACATCCATGTTCCCACAACCATTAATATCAAGAAGGACAAGAGTAGCAATGTGATGACATCACCCACAACTTTCCATTCAAGTCATGTGCCCCTCTGGCTTGGATATCTATCACAGTTCCCCCACTGCTGCTGAGTTGAAAGCCTGGAGTTCTCCAGATAACACCATTGTGATAGCACCATCACCACAAAGAATGCAGCAGTTTCAGGAGAATTTCCACCACCAGCTTCTCAGTGAAACTAGAGATAAACGATAAATATGATCTTGGCAGCATCACCTATTTACATCTTGAGCAGCTCGGATTAAATTTTCATGAGGGTTCTCCTAGGGGTCTAGACAGAGTAGATAGAGAGAAACGATTCCCATTGGTGGAAGGATCAAGAACCAGAGGACACAAGTTTAAGGTGATTGGCAAAAGAACCAACAGGGACCATTGCCTGAGAGGGTGGTGGAGATGGATACAATCATGGCTTTCAAAAGGGAATTAGATAAGCACCTGAAGAGAAAAGATTTGCAGTACTACGAGGAAAGGGTGGGAGAATGGGACTAGCTGAATTGTTCTAGCAGAGAATGGAAATGATGGGCCAAATGGCCTCCTTTTGTGCTGTAACCATTCATTGATTCTATGATTCTAATTGCCTGCCATAGCCAAAAATGATGGCTAATCAGGATAACACCCCACTTCAACCCTTTAGTTTCACACACTTCTTTCTATTTCATATCTGAACTCCAAGTTTCAAGTAAAATTTATATAAAAGCCAAAAATCTGGAGTAAATTTGGATATGACCCAATCAGCTGCAAGCGTGACATAAAGCATTTGACAAGATTATCCTGGGATTAAATGTGAAGTGTAGTGTGAAAGACATGAAATGTGTGCCAGACATTTTTATTACATTACTAGTCAATCTCCTGTGGCATTGCTCACAATGAGTCGAGTGTTACACTGTTTTCTAGCAATATGGATGTTATGCCATGCAACACACAGGGGATGTGCCCCCCCCACCCCAGCTGACCCCAGGCATGGGGTAATTACCCTGCATATAAATGGTGAGGTCTGTGGAGCCCCTGATATTGGGCCATGGACCGTATTACAATGAAGGAGGAGGAGGCTGTACAAGGTAAGTGTCACAAGATTGAGCCACTGTGCTAGCAGAGGAGTGGTCGAATCTTCGAGTTTTGAATCACAGAAGTCAGGGAGCGAGACAGGGGTGGTTTTTATGGTAACTACTTACTATTCTTTTAGGTACACGATGTCTGGGGTTTGTTTTTCCTGAAGCTGCCAACGTTGGCATTGGCAGCCTCAGAGCCAACCAGTGTTGGAGCAGGGACCTGAAGCAAGCATTAGGCCCCTTATATATGCAAAGGGACTAACACCAGCTTAAGACACAGGTACAGGATGCCTCTTGTCCTTGTCCAATATGGCGGGCGGTGCACATTGGCCAGACATGCATGCACATGCTTCCTTTCTGCCATTTTGGGGCTTTAGAAGGCCGCATAGTGCCTAAAAAACAGGCTTTACGCAGCCCAATTTAACCCCAATGGTGCTGTACTATTAGACCAGTAATAATGGTGCTGAATGAGCCAGGTTTCATGTCTATTACATGGTATTGTGGCATTTTTGTCATTGTTTTGGGCGGTGAATTTTGTGACCCTGTCCATTTTTAATGAATTGAGTTGGCTTGATAACATTCTGGCATCGAAATTGGATTGCACTGCACCCATTAAACAGGGTCCAATATGATGGGGTTTGATACACGTTCATTCTGCGCCAGAAGTGCACTGCTCACCATATTGGTAAAGGTTCTTCCGTAGGTGGACAGAACACACACCTATATCGGGCTTAGGTATATTCAAATAAGAAGCCTAGCGCCTGTTTGAAGTGCCCTTTGCAAAACCTGATTGCGCGAAAAGCGGCCACAGGTGGATGCCAGCACAAAGGTACATCTGATCTTTTTACTTACCTTATTGTGGAGCCTGGAGGAGCAAGAGTCCTTCTCCCTGGCCCATATAAAATCTGCTGACCACTGCCAGCCATCGCTTCACTAGGCTCAAAAACTCCGAGGCTGTCTTAAGACCTCAGCTGGTGTCTGAGCTGGTCAATCTTGGTGCTTCCCCACGTCACAACTCCCCCCAGGAACACCAAGTTGCCTCTGGAGGTACAAATGGCAAATGAGGCCGGTGGACCAATTTACCGTAGTCCTTTCATTGCAGCAGCTTATTCGGAAGCAGAGAGTGCTGAGCGAGTGATCAGCTGGGAAGGTCAGTTTCAACTTAAACTTAATTTTCCTTTTGTTTTCGGTGGACCGGGGGCTTCTGGGTAAGTAAATACCTATATATTTGGGCTGTTTAAAATAACTTGCCTTTCACTGCAGCAGCTTATTCGGAAGCAGAGAGTGCTGAGCGAGTGATCAGCTGGGAAGGTCAGTTTCAACTTAAACTTAATTTTCCTTTTGTTTTCGGTGGACCAGGGGGCTTCTGGGTAAGTAAATACCTATATATTTGGGCTGTTTCGGAACCCGAGACACTACACCCAGTAGTGTCTCCCACCTACCCTCCTCCTCTAACCAAAAAAAAGGACTTGGTGGTCTGTAGATAAGGTAAGGCTTTTTCTATTTCTCTTTTTTTTTATCGTGAGATTGGTAAAAACCTTTTGTTCCTTTTTCGTTTATTTAAGTTAAGACGAACCTAAGCTTAAGATTAAAAATGGCAGGAGATCTCAGACCTGTGTTATGCTCCTCTTGCTCAATGTGGGAGCTCAGGGACACGGCTGATGTCCCTGACTCCTTCACGTGCAGGAAGTGTGTCCAGCTGCAGCTCTTGTTAGACCGCATGACGGCTCTGGAGCTGCGGATGGACTCACTTTGGAGCATCCGCGATGCTGAGTAGGTCGTGGATAGCACGTTTAGCGAATTGGTCACACCGCAGATTAGGATTGCTGAGGGAGAAAGGGAATGGGTGACCAAAAGGCAGTGAAAGAGCAGGAAGGCAGTGCAGGTGTCCCCTGCGGTCATCTCCCTCCAAAACGGGTATACCGTTTTGGATACTGTTGAGGGAGATGGCTCACCAGGGGAAGGCAGCAGTAGCCAGGTTCATGGCATCGTGGATGGCTCTGCTGTTCGGAAGGGCGGGAAAAAGAGTGGAAGGGCTATAGTCATAGGGGATTCGATTGTAAGGGGAGGAGATAGGCGGTTCTGTGGTCGAAAACGAGACTCCCGAATGGTATGTTGCCTCCCAGGTGCACGGGTCAGGGATGTCTCAGATCAGCTGCAGAACATTCTGAAGGGGGAGGGTGAACAGCCAGTTGTCGTTGTGCACATAGGCACCAATGATATAGGTAAAAAACGGGATGAGGTCCTACAAGCAGAATTTAGGGAGTTGGGAGCCAAGTTAAAAAGTAGGACCTCAGAGGTAGTAATCTCAGGATTGCTACCAGTGCCACGTGATAGTCAGAGTAGAAATGAAAGAATAGTCAGGATGAATGCGTGGCTTGAGAGATGGTGCAGGAGGGAGGGGTTCAGATTTTTGGGACATTGGGACCGGTTCTGGGGGAGGTGGGACTATTACAAATTGGACGGTTTACACCTGGGCCGGACTGGAACCAATGTCCTTGGGGGTGCTTTTGCTAATGCAGTTGGGGAGAGTTTAAACTAATGTGGCAGGGGGATGGGAACCAAATGAGGAGGTCAGTGGACAGTAAGGAGGTAGTAACTAAAGCCTGTAAGGAACTAGGTAATGAAGTCAGCGTGACTAAGGGGAAGAGTAGGTAGGGAGCAGATGATGTACGCAAAGGGACTGGTGGTCTGAGGTGCATTTGTTTTAATGCAAGAAGTGTAGTAGGTAAGGCAGATGAACTTAGGGCTTGGATTAGTACCTGGGAGTATGACATTGCTATTACTGAGACTTGGTTGAGGGAAGGGCTCGATTGGCAACTAAATATCCCAGGATATCGATGCTTCAGGCGGGATAGAGAGGGAGGTAAAAGGGGTGGAGGAGTTGCATTACTGGTCAAAGAGGATATCACAGCTGTGCTGAAGGAGGGCACTATGGAGGACTCGAGCAGTGAGGCAATATGGGCAGAACTCAGAAATAGGAAGGGTGCGGTAACAATGTTGGGGCTGTACTACAGGCCTCCCAACAGCGAGCGTGAGATAGAGGTACAAATATGTAAACAGATTATGGAAAGATGTAGGAGCAACAGGGTGGTGGTGATAGGAGATTTTAATTTTCCCAACATTGACTGGGATTCACTTAGTGTTAGAGGTCTAGAAGGAGCAGAATTTGTAAGGAGCATCCAGGAGGGTTTTCTAGAGCAGTATGTAAATAGTCCAACTCGGGAAGGGGCCATACTGGACCTGGTGTTGGGGAATGAGCCCGGCCAGGTGGTTGAAGTTTCAGTAGGGGACTACTTTGGGAATAGTGATCACAATTTCATAAGTTTTAGAATACTCATGGACAAAGACGAGAGTGGTCCCAAAGGATGAGTGTTAAATTGGGGGAAGGCCAACTATACCAAAATTCGGCAGGAGCTGGGGAATGTAGATTGGGAGCAGCTGTTTGAACGTAAATCCACATTTGATATGTGGGAGGCTTTTAAAGAGAGGTTGATTAGCGTGCAGGAGAGACATGTTCCTGTGAAAATGAGGGATAGAAATGGCAAGATTAGGGAACCATGGATGACAGGTGAAATTGTGAGACTAGCTAAGAGGAAAAAGGAAGCATACATAAGGTCTAGGCGGCTGAAGAAAGTCGAAGCTTTGGAAGAATATCGGGAATGTAGGACCAATCTGAAACGAGGAATTAAGAGGGCTAAAAGGGGTCATGAAATATCTTTAGCAAACAGGGTTAAGGAAAATCCCAAAGCCTTTTATTCATATATAAGGAGCAAGAGGGTAACTAGAGAAAGGATTGGCCCACTCAAGGACAAAGGAGGAAAGTTATGCGTGGAGTCAGAGAAAATAGGTGAGGTACTTTGCATTGGTATTCACCGAGGAGAGGGACATGACGGATGTTGAGGTTAGGGACAGATGTTTGATTACTCTAGGTCAAGTCGGCATAAGGAGGGAGGAAGTGTTGGGTATTCTAAAAGGCATTAAGGTGGACAAGTCCCCAGGTCAGGATGGGATCTATCCCAGGTTACTGAGGGAAGCGAGAGAGGAAATAGCTGGGGCCTTAACAGATATCTTTGCAGCATCCTTAAACACGGGTGAGGTCCCGGAGGACTGGAGAATTTCTAATGTTGTCCCCTTGTTTAAGAAGGGTAGCAGGGAAAATCCAGGTAATTATAGACCGGTGAGCCTGACGTCAGTGGTAGGGAAGCTGCTGGAGAAGATACTGAGGGATAGGATCTATTCCCATTTGGAAGAAAATGGGCTTATCAGTGATAGGCAACATGGTTTTGTGCAGGGAAGGTCATGTCTTACCAACTTAATAGAATTCTTTGAGGAAGTGACAAAGTTGATTGATGAGGGAAGGGCTGTAGATGTCATATACATGGACTTCAGTAAGGCGTTTGATAAGGTTCCCCATGGTAAGCTGGTGGAGAAAGTGAAGTCGCATGGGGTCCAGGGTGTACTAGCTAGATGGATAAAGAACTGGCTGGGCAACAGGAGACAGAGAGTAGTGGAAGGGAGTTTCTCAAAATGGAGACGTGTGACCAGTGGTGTTCCACAGGGATCCGTGCTGGGACCACTGTTTGTGTTATACATAAATGATTTGGAGGAAAATATTGGTGGTCTGATCAGCAAGTTTGCAGACGACACTAAGATTGGTGGAGTAGCAGATAGTGAAGGGGACTGTCAGAGAATACAGCAGAATATAGATAGATTGGAGAGTTGGGCAGAGAAATGGCAGATGGAGTTCAATCAGGGCAAATGCGAGGTGATGCATTTTGGAAGATCCAATTCAAGAGTGAACTATACAGTAAGTGGAAAAGTCCTGGGGAAAATTGATGTACAGACAGATTTGGGTGTTCAGGTCCATTGTTCCCTGAAGGTGGCAACGCAGGTCAATAGAGTGGTCAAGAAGGCATATGGCATGCTTTCCTTCATCGGACAGGGTATTGAGTACAAGAGTTGGCAGGTCATGTTACAGTTGTATAAGACTTTGGTTCGGCCACATTTGGAATACTGCGTGCAGTTCTGGTCGCCACATTACCAAAAGGATGTGGATGCTTTGGGGAGGGTGCAGAGGAGGTTCACCAGGATGTTGCCTGGTATGGAGGGCGCTAGCTATGAAGAGAGGTTGAGTAGATTAGGATTATTTTCATTAGAAAGACGGAGGTTGAGGGGGGACCTGATTGAGGTGTACAAAATCAAGAGAGGTATAGACAGGGTGGATAGCAAGAAGCTTTTTCCCAGAGTGGGGGATTCAATTACCCGGGGTCACGAGTTCAAAGTGAGAGGGGAAAAGTTTAGGGGGGATATGCGTGGAAAGTTCTTTACGCAGAGGGTGGTGGGTGCCTGGAACGCGTTGCCAGCGGAGGTGGTAGACGTGGGCACGATAGCGTCTTTTAAGATGTATCTAGACAAATACATGAATGGGCAGGAAGCAAAGAGATACAGACCCTTAGAAAATAGGCGACAGGTTTAGATAGAGGATCTGGATCGGCGCAGGCTTGGAGGGCTGAAGGGCCTGATCCTGTGCTGTAATTTTCTTTGTTCTTTGTTCTTTGTTCTTTGTTCTTTGTTCTGTCATTAGGTGTATGTTTCATGGACTGCTTCGGAATCATGCTCAAGCCTCGGTATTATAAATTCCATTGCCTATGTACTCACCTTTTAACTGTTTTCGTTTTGAAGCCCAGAAGACAGAACAAGATGATGAGGTTGGAGATATCTACCTGTGCTTTATTGGCACTAAGTAGGGGCCCATTGAGTTTGGTAAGGGTGTGTTCCTGGGCTTTTGGCTGCACTGGAGGGAACTCTGGAGTTTACTACTAATGAAAAGGAGGTCCCAAGCTATGGTCGCACTGATAGAAAGATCAATAGCTCTGTCATCTCAGGAGTGAGGTCCCAGGATCTGTCAGCACTGGGAGGAGCCTTTGGTATATCAGCACAGTGAGATGTGCCTGGCTCTATGCCAGACCAAATATTACTGCTCCGTCCCTTTTCCAACATAACTAGCCTGCCTCAACCCTGTCATTTTTATGTCGCAAATACAATTAGAAATGTCAATTGCTGAGAAAAAAAGGAATTTTGAAAAATAACTTTAAGCAATTTAATTGGTTGAGTCTGGTAAGTTTTCTTTTGATTCTGCAAGATTGCAAGTGAATTGGGACAATTAAGAGTTGTGTTATGATTTGTAAGTATTTTCTTTCCCTGTGCCCATCCAGAAATGTCTGAAGGTGGCCTCACTAAAATGTTCTGCTCTTCCTTTTCCACCTCTTTCCAATGACATACTCCCTTCTTTGCTGCCTCTTCCCATTCCTCCACTTGAAGATATTTTTTTAAAAGTGCAGCATCAGCCCTGCATTACAGCTACCTGACAGATTACTCATTCTTTCTAACCATTCACCTGCTGTTCCCCCAGTCTGCTACTACATTCCTTCAGCCTTTCTAAGCTTTTTAAATTGCAATTGATCATTTCCAAATCCTGCCTCTGCGTAGCATCCTTCTGTGAACTTTGAGTTGTACTCAGCCAACATCAATAGATTTGTAAATGAGTTGACCTCCACGATTTACAGTCAGGTCAGCACTGGAGAGGATCAGCAGCACAAGACTGGGGCAGGCCTAGTCTCCTTCATGCTCTTGAGGTCTGTGATTTTGAATTATTTGCTCATACCTTAAGCTACTGCAGTGAGAGCTGTTTTACTAGCAGTCTGCGTATATCCTTTTATTTTAATGGGGGCCAATACCTCAGCCCTAGTTTCGAAGCTGATCCCAAAGCATTCAAGCCAGTATATGTTAAAACTAAAGTTTATCCTAACAGGTAAGGGTTAGTTTATTCAATTCATTTAAAAAAATACAGATGGAACAATATCAGCATGGAAAGAACTTTATCTTGTTCCCCCAGCTGTTCTTTCTTCTTTAAGTAAGGAGGTAAATGGAAGGAATTGAATAGCTCACGAGAGACGACTTAAAATCCAACCCGAGTCGCACACCTATATCCTGTTGAAAGAAATAGTTGTATTCATGATTGCTATCTACTCAAATTGTTTTGATCTTATTAACAAAGCATCAGACTGCTATGAACTTCATATCTGTAATGTGTTCTATTGACTGAGAAATTGCCAAGCTAGCTTGGCACTACTTTGTAGAGACCTCAGAAGGAGTTGCACTGATAGTCAACATGAAAATGGAGACCTCTGCATTTTGTTAGATATCTAACACAGAATGAAGTCCAATAATATATTTCGAGCTAAATTGATGATAAAAGTTTTAATCAACAGAAATTACATCACTGGAGGATGCAAATGCTTGGTTTCATATGAAATTCATTATTTTCTCTATTTTCTTCCTTCCCAGTTCCCTAAAACTTCTAACCTCAATGTCTGCTCATAGCCAACAAAGCAAGCAAGTAATCTTCAAACCCTCACTCTCATCCTATGCCAGTGTTGCATTGTGGCTTTTTGTCCAATGCTAAAATGCATTGTGCCAGTTTTCTCACTCAAGGATTGTCCCATAGACAACCAATAATATGGATTATTTTATCTGAGGTTCATACTACAGCTAGTAGCCCAGGAAAAATGGCAAAATGCATCACAGATCTGGTCTGAGTGTTTAACTTCCACCAAAAATTTACACCCACAACGTAACTTGTTTTATCTCTTTACAGGTGCTGGTGGACCTGCTGTGAATTTCCAGCATCTTCTATTTTTTATTCATATTTACAACATTTGCAGCTTTTCCTTTTAATTTTACTGTTCCACAATCCACACCCTGATGGCTTGTGTCTACAAGGAACTAAACTGAGAATTTAATGTATGTTCCTTTCATTGGATCACATGAATTTCTGCTATGCTGCACTCTTCCTAATTTCATTTATCTCTTGAAGCAGTCAAACAGCAACAATTACAAATTATGCTCCATTCAATTCTCTTAAACTTTGGTTCGCGGGTTGTGGGGAGGGGGGTGGTGGTTTTGGCTCACGCATCACGGGGCTTTAGATTACGGGGCAGTCAGCAGATTGTGAGGAGGGAGGCAGATCAGATTGAACACAGAAGGGACTGCAGCCTGCATTGCAGGTAAGAGAGAGGGCATTTACATCTGGAGGTGCTCTCGCAGCAACTTTAACAAATTCAAAATAAAAGATGGCCACAGCGGCCAAGCCCCATTGTGGAGAGGGTGTGGCCAGGTAGGCTGGGGGGTGGGGCATCCTAGACTGCTGGTCCCACCCCCTCCCCCCCCCCCACCCCTCAGTCTGTCACCAGGAGGCTGCCTGCAGGCAACTGCCAGGCTCCCGACGCTGTAGGCCTTAGTTGGACTTTGAATTATTTTAACAAGCTACCCATGTTGTGAGTGCATTTATTAGTATGTTAAATATTATAATTTTAATATATATTTATGCTAATATATATGCCATCACAGAAAGTGATGCACTATGAAGTGATTCAGTTCTCTTGCACAGTTAGTTAGCACGTGTAAGCTGAAGCAACAACAAGTCTTCATAAAAGCTTTGCATTCGAAACCTTTAGGCCTGCCCTTCAGCTTCATTTGCTGTAGTCTAGAAAGAGATAATACAATATGGTGACAGCTGTAGTGCATGAACAGCATTGATCAGCAGCTGAAGACGACTAATCATGTCAGAAATCCTACCTGAAGCACTGCGACTGGATCACAGCTCTCACATCGGGACAGCAATGATGTGAGTAGAGATTGAAGGTGATTTGAGGGCACTCCCAGTTTTGCCTTAAGCCAGCAAGAAAATTATTGGTAGTTTCAGCCACAGAGATCAGTGCAGTGTCATGTTTTGGAGCGGATTCCTTTCCGCCATCACCGCACTCGCACACCATTAGCCGACCCCGACGCCAGGGCCCCTCCCGCCTGCAAGCTCACAAGCCCATTCTGCAGCAACACAGCTCAGGGCATGGCTCCTGCTCGGCTCTGCAGACATCACAGCTTGCTGCAACTCCCCTCGGTGGGGAGAAAAGAGTGAAAGGCTTAGGCAATGGCAGCCATATTTCCAGAGATGGACTGGAAAGCACCTAAGGAGTATAGAAAGTGCAGGGGTGAAGTAAAAAGGGAAATTAGAAAAGTAAAGAGAGGACATGAAAAATTATTGGCAGGTAAAATCAAGGAAAACACAAAGATGTTTTATCAGTACATTAAGAGCAAGAGGATAAACACGATAAGCATAATGAGAGAGGAAGTACTAGAGGGTCTGACATCCTTGAGGAAGGATAAATCGCCAGGGCCAGATGGATTGCATCCCAGATTGTTAAAGGAAGCCAGGGAGGAAATAGCAGATGCGCTGAGGATCATCTTCAAATCCTCACTGGATATGGGCGAGGTACCAGAGGATTGAAGGTCTGTGAACATTATACCATTATTTATAAATGGTGTAAGGGATAGGCCAAAAATTATAAGTCAGTCAGTCTGACCTCAGTGGTGGGTAAATTATTAGAATCAATTCTGAGGAACAGGATAAACTGCCATTTAGAAAGCACAGATTAATCAGGGATAGTCAGCATGGATTTGTTAAGGGAAGGTCATGTCTTACTAAATTGATTGTGTTTTTTGAGGAAATAACAAGGAGGATTGATGAGGGTAGTGCAGTGGATGTGGTCTACATGGATTTTAGTAAGGTATTTGGCAAGGTCCCACGTTGTAGACTAGTGGGAAAAATGAAAGCCCATGGGATACAGGGGAATGTGGCTGGTTGGATCCAGAATTGGCTCAGTGACAGGAAACAAAGGGTAGTTTTTGCGAATGGAAAGCGGTTTCCAGTGGTGTTCCACAGGGCTCAGTATTGGGTCCCTTGCTGTTTGTGCTATATATTAATGATTTGGACTTTATTGTGGGAGGCATGATTGGGAAATTTGCTGATGACACAAAAATTGGCCGTGTAGTTGATAGTGAAGAGGATAGCTGTAGACTCCAGAAAGATAGCAATGGCTTGGTTGAGTGGGCGGATTAGTGGCAAACGGAGTTCAATCCAGAGAAGTGTGAGGTAATGCATTTGGGAAGGCAAACAAAGCCAGGGAATACACAATAAATGGGAGGATATTGAGATGGATAGAAGAAGTGAGAAACCTTGGAGTGCATGTCCACAGGTCCCTGAAGGTGGCAGGACAGGTAGATAGAGTGGTGACAAAGGCATATGGAATGCTTTCCTTTATTGGCTGAGGTATAGAATACAAAAGCAGGGATGTAATACTGGAACTGTATAAAACGCAGGTTAGGCCAGTTGGAGTATTGCGTACAGTTCTGGTCACCACATTACAGGAAGGACATAATTGCTCTGGAGAGAGTATAAAGGAGATTTACAAGAATGTTGCCAGGGCTCGAAAGTTGCAGCTATGAGGAAAGATTGGATTGGCTAGGGTTGTTTTCCTTAGAACAGAGGAGGCTGAGAGGTGACTTAATTGAGGTATACAAAATTATGAGGGACCTGGATAGAGTAGGCAGGAAGGACCTGTTTCCTCTAGCGGAGAAGTCAATTACCAGGGGCACAGATTTAAGGTGATTGGTAGAAGGATTAGAGGGACATGAGGGAAAACTTTTTCACCCAGAGGGTGGTGGGTGTCTGGAATTTACTGCCAGGAGCGGTGGTGGAGGCAGAAATCCTCAACTCATTTAAAAGGTACCTGGACTTGCACCTGAAGTGCTGTAACCTGCAAGGCTACGGACCAGGTGCTGGAAGTTGGGATTAGATTGGGCAACTAGATTTTTCGGGGGGGTGCAGACACGATGGGCTGAATGGCCTCCTTCTGTGCCGTAATCTTTCTATGGTTCTATGGTTCTGTCCGTGGTGAGTTCATATGGTTTAAGCAGAGGATTGAACTATGCTTCCTGGACCATGGGGTTGTGGATGCAGAAAAGCAGGCGACAAAAACTAGGATCGCCAAAGGAAACTAATGTCTGCACAGAATCAATACCTGTGATTTATCTGATGCTTACCAGAAGGATCCATCAAAGCTGTGGGCAACATTAGAAAATCAGCTTATGATTAAACTTCATTTCAGAGTACACTTGTGCAGTATAGACAGAAAGCCAAGGAGAGCATGGACAACTTTGTTAACCAGTACAGTGAGAAAGCAAAAGAATGCGACTTCTCTGATACTGAACTCTCAGAATGAATTATGGAGTTGGTGATCGTCTCCACTCCTATTGAGGCATTCCAGAAGGTCCTCCTGGAAAGGCTGAAGAGAAACAGCGTGGAGAATATGCTACAGAACGGGAGTAGATACAAGGCAATTATCGCAGGGAAACAGTGTTTGCCAGCCTCAGGGTCCAAAACGCCTGTTGGTATGATATCCAAGGCACCCAGGCAGAACAAGGTGTGCAGTAACTGTGAGCTCTCCCACCAACTGCTCAGATACCTGGCATATGCAGACATCTGCATGGTTAGCGGGCTTAGCGGGCACTGGACCAAACTTTGCAGAAGATCCAGCTGTAAGAACGCGGGAAGAAGTCAGTGTGGGTGGTGACCAAGCAGCAGAAGTACACCACCCAGAGATGAAGGGAGGCAAGACTTTTCCTTGCATCGCCAAATGCATCGACCCATCCATGAAATGAGGGAACGTCTGATCAAAATGAATCAGATGGATCGAGATGGCAACACTACAGGTGAACAGCTATTTCACACAATCATCCTCGTGGAACTGGTCCATTCCACGAACAAAATGGAAGCTTTTGCAACCCTCCAGATCGTCTGCCCAAATGAGGCTGGATGGCATCAACTGAGGGTGAAGATTGATACAGGTGCAAGTGCTAACACTCTTCCTTTCTGCATTCCCAAGGACATGTACCACAAGGCATCGAAGTCTGTGGTCCAACCCACAAACATGAAGCTTACGACATACAATAGCTCGACAATAAAGTGCCTAGGTTCCTTAGACTCAGAATAAAAACAGAAAGTGCACAGACCTGAAACGTTAACTCTGTTTCTGTCTCCACAGATTCTGCCAGAGCTGCAGCATCGGAAGGGCCTGGGCATGCACCAAAACCTGGAAGGAGCGAGTAGCCAGGATACACCATAGGCTGAGCATGTGGGAGCAGCGATCTCTCTCCATTATGGGTAAGAACCTGGTCATCAGGTGTGAGGCGCTCACGTTGTGGCTGTAGGTGGCGCAGGTCTGGCCCATACCCCACTCCTGCACTGTGGCGGTCACCCGAGCCATTTTCCGCTTCATCTGGGGATCCAAAATGGACCGGGTCCGGAGGTTCACGATGTTCAAACCTCTGGATGAGAGCGGGAAAAATGTACCCAACATCGCCCTCATCCTGATGACTACCTTCATGTGCGGCTGCATCAAGCTGTGTGTAGACCTCCTGTACGCAGACTCCAAGTGCTGAGGTTCTATCTGTTCCCGGTGTTGCGAAGGATGGGCCTGGTCACGTTGTCACGGAACGCTCCATCCAGTTGGACTGTGCCGTACCACCTATCCTTCGTGGAGCAGTTTCTGCGGAAAAAACACCTTTGACCACCAATCCATCAGGCAGTGGTCTGCAAGGAATATCCTCAAGGCCCTACGGGAAAAGGAGATGGTGGATCCTGTCGGATGGTTCCCTGAGCAGACTGCCAAAGTCATTTGGCGGAATGCCTCATCACCAGAACTTTCAAACAAGCACCAAGATGTAGCTTGGCTGGTGGTGAGAAGAGCCCTCCCTGTCAGATCCTTCCTGCACGCCCGAAGTCTCACCCACTCCACACAATGCCCTCGAGGTGGCTGTGGTGGAGAAGAGACGGTTGCCCACCTCCTTCTGGAATGTGTCTTTGCAATGCAGGTGTGGAAAGAAATGCAGTGGTTTTTGTTGAGGTTCATCCCAAGCAGCTCTGTAACACAGGAGTCTGTGCTCTACGGGCTGTTCCCAGGGACGCACACCGAGACAAACATCAACTGCTGCTGGAGGACTATCAATTCAATGAAAGACGCCCTTTAGTCTGCCCAAAACTTGCTGGTCTTCCAGCACAAAGAGTTGTCCACGACCGAATGTTGCAGACTGGCACATTCCAAGGTCCAGGACTACATGCTGAAGGACGCACTAAAGCTTGGGGCAGCCACAGCAAAGCATCAATGGGGAAAGACCACTGTGTAAGGTCCCCCCATCAAGCTGAAATGAGGGGCTGGATCCATGGAAAACCCCTTGAACTGTATCCGGAAAATATTTGTTTGCTGTAAAATGTACATGGCATGTAAAATGAAATGGAAGGGTTGTGAGGCAACACACTCCTGTATTGAAGGAAACTGATCTTCTTTGCACTCTTTGTATTGTTTGACTTGGTGCTGTTTGGAACTGTTTTGTAATGTATTTTTTACAGATTTTTATGAATAAAATATAATTTGAAAATTTTAAAAAAGCTGCCAGACCTGCTGAGTATTTCCAGCACTTTCTGTTTTTAATTCAGATTTCCAGCATCCGCAGTATTTGGCTTTTATCCTTCGACTTGGAAAGCAGGTACAAAGGGTCAACATGGTCTATTAAGATATTCTACATAGTGGATGTGTCAGGACCAGCAATAGCAGGGTTGCCAGCGTGCAATGAACTTGACATGGTCACCATCCATGAGCTGGCCCAGTCAGAAGACCACAGAAGTCAAAATAGGTGCAATCCCATTGGATCGGTACAAGACCTTCAGAGGTTGTACCTGGATCGGTTTGACACAGTTGGGAATTTCCACGCAGATGCAGTTCTACACCCTAAAGAAGGTGCAATGCCATCAACTGACATGCCGCAAAAATGCAGCATGCACATTCAAGGAAAGTTGAAGATGGAACTTGATGGAATGGAAAAACAAAGCATCATTTGACGAATGCAACATCACACAACTGGTGCGGTTCCATCACTATGACAATCAAGAAGGATGGTTCAATTTGACTATGTTTAGACCCAAGAAGGTTAAACAACACCTTAAAGAGATGTCCTCACAAGATATCAATACTAAAAGAGATAATCCAACATTTTCTGGAGCAAAACTATTTTCCAAATTAGCAGCAAGGAACGGATATTGGCCCAAATGCTTGTCAAGAGCTAACAATGTTCAGAACTCCTTTTGGCAGGTACTGTTTCCTCCATTTACCATTTGGTCTGTCGGTCAGCCAGGATATATTTCAACAGCATACGGACCAGATAACGGAAAGAGTCCTGGGTTGTGTGTGTATTGCGGATGACATCGCCGTAGTAGGACATACAGAAGAAGAGCATGACAGAAACTTATACTTATTAATAGAGACCACCAGACACGAAGGTGTGATTTTCAACAGCAAAAAGTGCTCCATTAAGACTGATCACATAAATTTTTCGGTGCCATTTACTCAAGCTCAGGCATCTGCCTGGGAAGATCTAAGACATCCAGTCAATGCTGAGACAGCAAAACAAGGACAACCTACAAAGGTGTCTAAGTCAATTCAAAGTCCTTACTGCATACATACCAAGCTTTTCGGAGAAGGCATCTCCACTAAGGGAATTGCTGAAGAAAAACATGCCATTCCTATGGCAGGACCATCACCAATATGCTTTTAATGCGTTGAAACAAACAGTGTCAGCTGAGTCATCAGTACTGATGGTATGTCTTCAGCACTATGACCCTTGGAAGGCAACAGCATTAGAAGTGGATGCATTGCAGAAAGTTCTCTGTGCATGTCTTCTTCAAGATGGCAAACCTATCACATTTGGTTCAAAAAGTCTGTCACCAGCACAAGCAAATTACTCCAATATTGAATGAGAGACTCTCGTTCTTGTCTTCAGGATCACCAGGTTCCACATGTACTTATTCATAAAAGACTTCACAGTCGAGACAGATCATAAGCCGCTGGAGATGATCTGGAGAAAACCGCTCATGAGTGCACCACCTCGAATCCAGAGGTTACTCATCAAGATTCAGGGCTACAGCTGTGATGTCAGATACAAACCCAGTAATCGGATGATCTTTTTGGACACTAAGTAAACTGCCCAACAAAAGGAAGGTGCGAGAAATGCAATTTGACTTCCAGATCGATGAAGTCTGCACATGTTTGGAGGATGTCTACGATGCAGATCTCATGTGCTTCGGTCAAAACAAGATCGAGGAACTCCAAAGGGAGACTTCTCAAGACCCCAACTCTGAGCTCTATGGGAAGTAGTTGTAGAGGGTTGGCCAGAGACCATTCAGAAGATCCGTACGGATCTAATAACATATTGGTCATACAGAGACAAAATCAGTATATCCAATGGAGTGCTGTTCAAAGGATGCCAAGTACTCATCCCAGCAACACTTCAGTCTGGCATACTTGACCAGGTCCACCAAGGACACATGGGAATAGCAAGAACAAAACAACTCGCCCACGAGTCAATATTTTGGCCCGGCATCAACAAGAACATTGACCAAATGGTGATATCTTGTGATGCATGTCAGGAACACCAGGCTAGTCAACAGAAAGAGCCTGTCCAACCACATACCATCATTATCATGGATCAAGAAAGCAACCAATCTGTGCTTTATGGGCAGAGAAGACTATCTGCTAGTGGTTGATTATCACTCCAAATTTCCTATTGTGCAGAAGCTTTGAGATACACCAAGTACAGCAGTGTCCAACATTGTTAATGCCATCTTTAGTCTTTTTGGTGTCCCAGTAGAAGTGGTGTCTGACAACAGCCCATAATACACCGGAAAACCGTTCCAGGATATGTGTGAACGATGGTCCATCAACCATATCACATCATCACCCAGGTATCCTTGTTTGAATGGGATGGCTGAATATATGGTCCGGGCAGTCAAATCGCTGATTTAAAAGTGTTCAGAAACTGGTCAGGATATCCAAGTTACATTATTGCAGCTTCGCACATTGTCATTAGACTCCGGATTGTCATCACCTGCTGAGATTATGTTTGGTCAACCGCTGAGAACCACAATACCAAGTTAACATCTCACCAAGTCGTCCTTGATCACAGACCAGTTACGTCAGAAACAAGACAAGCTGAAAGACCCAGATGATGTGCAGAATTACTGCCACGTTGGCCAGAAGGTGAGGGTCCTTCACCAACAAGAACAGCCATGGATCCCAGCAGATGTGTCCAAGTTGTGCAAAGAACCATGTTCATATAAGGTGACAACACCAAATGGTGTGGTACTGCGAAGGAATCGATCTCACCTCAGGGGACTCTCTGCTAGCTATGCACAAGGCAACCAACCAGCATTGCCTATGCATACCCGCATACGTTTTGAAGAAGAGGAGACAACAAGCAACATACCGACAACTGAGGACAATCCTCCCAAACGCAATCCTCAGGCGGAGAGGATGGACTGTTCGACAATAGACCCACAAGTCATTGTCACAAAGTCTTGTTGAGTCAGCTGATGACCAGTACGGTTCCAAACAAATACTACACCTTGAGGTTCCAAATGTTCTTGTTATGGTTGAATGTTTTATGTAAATAATGTTATAGTTGTCACATTTCCTATATCTGATAAGGGTTGCTTATTCATATACATATTTGTTTGTTCGTTAGTGTCATCTTCTTCCCAGAGGTTGACTGCCGTGGATTTTCAACTCTGTTTGTCCTGTGCCGCTCTTACACATTCTGCAGAGGTCAGCTGCATCCAGTCCATTATTTCCACCATCCATTTTCTTCTCTGCTTCCCTCTCCTACATTTTCTGTCAATGTTTCCTTCTAATTATTGTCTCTGTCTACCTCCTGCTCTAATGATGTGACCAAAATATATCTTTCTCTCTTTTGATGTTATGCACTAATTTTCTCTTTACTCCAGCCATTTCCAGCTCTTCCTCATTAGTCTTTCTGTTTGTGTAGAATATGCGGAACATCTTCCTATTTGTCCACATCTCGTATGCATTCAGCTTATCAATACTCTCTTTGTTGTCCATGGCCGGGATTTTATGTTGGGCAGACGGGAGCTGGCCACCAGCTGAAAAGTCAGTGGCGAACCCACTTCCCCTTCGCCTGGGGATCCGTTCCGTATTTTACGGATCGCCAGGCTTTAATTGTTCCGAGGTGGGACTTCCACCCGCTTAAGGGAGGAAGTCCCACCTCATTAAGCTGCCGGCCAATTGCTGGGTGCAATCGGTCGGGCCCCGGCGAGGCAAGGGTGGTCGGATGGGGGGAAGGGCGGGTGGGGGCGTGCTGGGTGCTGGGGGTGGTTGGGGTAGCGGAAGTGGCCCTCCATTGGGCACCCTGTGCCTGATGAGCAGGGCACCCCCCCCCCCCCACCCCGGGACAATCAGCAGCTGCCTAGTTTTCCCAGGTGGCTTTTACTGGCTCCAGGATGCCCGCTTGCCACGCGTAAAATCGGCGTGGAGGCAGGTGAAAGCCCTTAAGTGGCCGTTAAGTGGCCTGGGGCAGGTGGACCGTTTTTCGCCCCCCACCTCCTCCACCACCCCCCAACCCCGCCATGCGTAAAGGGTGGAAGAGGCGGGAGCGGGTCAGGAATGCCTCCTGGAGCCTCCCGCTCCATTTTACACCCACCCCACTCCGCCACCATCCCACTTGTTGGGGAGGCTTAAAATTCTGGCCTTTGTCTCCAAGGCATATAACATAGATGGCAGACATTTAAAGGAATATTTCCGAATGCACAAAATAGATACATTTCAACGAGAAAAATAAATGCAAGGGTGGGACCAGCCATCCGTGGTTAACTAAAATAGCTAAAGATAGTATCAAATTTAAAGAAAAAGCCTATAATTGTGCAAAGATGGGAGGCCGGTCAGAAGATTGGACAGAATATAAAAAATAGCAAAGAAGGACTAAAAGATTGATAAGGAAGGAAAAATTAGAGTACGAGAGAAAGCTAGCTAGAGATAGAAAGACAGATAGTAAGAGTTTCTATAGATATTTAAAAAAGAACAGTTAATAAAGTGAGCGTTAGTCCTATAAAAAGTGAGTCTGGGGAATTGATAATGGATAATAAGGAGACGGCAGATGAATTGAACAGACATGCTGCATCGGTCTTCACTATTGAGGATACAAGTAACATCCCAGTATTAGCTATAAGTCAGGAAATGGAAGGGAGGGAGGAACTCAAGAAAATTGCAATCACCAGGGAAGTGGTACTGAACAAATTGTTGGAACTGCAGGCTGACAAGTCCCTGGGTCCTGATGGACTTCATCCTAGGGTGTTAAAAGAAGTGGCTAGTGAGATAGTTGATGTGTTAGTTTTAATTTTCCAAAATTCCCTAGCTTCAGGGCAGGTTCTGTTAGATTGGAAAATAGCGAGGTAACTCCTTTATTCAAAAAGGGAGGGAGACAGAAAGCAGGAAACTACAGGCCAGTTAGCTTAACCTCTGATTTAGGGAAAATGTTAGAAGCTATTTTTAAAGATGTTATCGCAGGGCATTTAGAAAAATTCAAGGTAATCAGGCAGAGTCAACATGGTTTTGTGAAAGGGAAATCATGTTTAACCAATTTATTGGAGTTCTTTGAGGGAGTTACATGTGCTGTGGATAAAGGGGAACCGGTGGGTGTATTGTACTTAGATTTCCAGAAGGCATTTGATAAGGTGCCACATCAAAGGTTATTGCAGAAAATAAAAGCTCATGGTGTAGGGGGTAACATATTGGCATGGATAGAAGATTGGTTGGCTAACAGGAAACAGAGAGTAGGCATAAATGGATCATTTTCTGGTTGGCAAAATGTAATGAGTGGTGTGCCACGGGGATCTGTGTGGGGCCTCAACATTATATAATTGATATAAATAACTTAGATGAAGGGACCGAAGATATGGTTGCTAAATTTGCTGATGACACATAGGTAGGAAAGTAACTTGTGAAGAGGACATAAGGAGGCTACAAAGGGATATAAATAGGTTAAGTGAGTGGGCAAAGACCTGGCAAATGGAGTATAATGTGGGAAAGTGTGAAATTGTCCACTTTGGCAGGAAGAATAAAAAAGAAGCATATTATCTAAATGGTGAGAGATTGCAGAGCTCTGAGATGCAAAGGTATCTGGGTGCCCTAGTGCATGAATCGCAAAAGGTTAGTATGCAGGTTCAGCACGTAATTAGGAAAGCTCATAGAATGTTATCGTTTATCACGAGGGAAATTGAATACAATAGTAGGGAGGTTATGCTTCAGCTATACAGGGCATTGGTGAAACCACATCTGGAATACTGTGTACAGTACTGGGCTCCTTATTTAAAGGATGTAAATGCATTGGAGGCAATACAGGGAAGGTTTACTAGACTAATACCTGGAATGGGTGGGCTGTGATATGAGGAAAAATTGGACAGGCTAGGCATGTATCCGCTGGAATTTAGATGAGTAAGAGGCAACTTGATTGAAACATATAAGATCCTGAGCAGTCTTGACAGGGTGGATGTGGAAAGGATGTTTCCCTTTGTGGGAGAATCTCGAACTAGGGGTCACTGTTTAAAAATAAGACAGAGATGAGGAGAAATTTTTTCTCTCTGAGAGTCATGAGTCTTTGGAATTCTCTTCCTCAAAAGGCAGCAGTAGCAGGGTCTTTGAATATTTTTAAGGCAGAAGTAAATAGATTCTTGATAAGCAAGCGGGTGGAAGTTTATCGTGGGTAGGTGGAAATGTGGAGCAATCAGTTCAGCTATGAACATATTGAATAGCGGAGCAGGCTCGAGGGGTCGAGTGGCCTACTCCTGCTCTTAATTCGTATGTTCGTACGACAAAATGTAACACCTCAGCATTCTTTTCCTCAGAATGAGGTTCTGTTTCTTTGATGTTAACAAGTCCTTCATTCTGACAAAGCTGTTCGTGGCTATCTCGATTCTCCTTCGGATCTCACAATCACATCTCCCATCATCTGTGATAATCTGCCCAAGGTATGTGAACCTTTTCACTTGTTCCAGGACTTGTTCATTTACTTCAATTTTCTTCAACTTACTTCTTGGTTTTCTTCACATTCTTTCTTAATCCATGTTCCACACTCCTTGCATTTACTTTGTTTACAATTTCCTGCAGTGCCTCTTCTGACTCTACAATCAATGAAGTGTCATCTGTGTCTCTCAAGTTGTTGATGTTCAACCCACCACTATTGCAACCTGGTAGATCTTCTATGTCTCTAAAGATAACTTCACTGTACAGGTTGAATAGTTTTGGGGACATAACACATTCCTGATGCACTCCTATTTTGATTGGGAAGCTGTCTGACATGTTGCTATCAAGTCTCATCACAGCTAATTGGTTCCAATATAGATTCTGAATTATCTTTTAATCATTTCTGTCAATTTCTAGTTTGTTTAAGCACTCCATTATTTTCTGATGGTTGACTCTATCAAATGCCCTCTCGTAGTCTATAAAGCATACATACACAGGTTTTTGCACTTCCAGGAATTGTAGGTTAGTACGGAAGTATGAATTTGGAAAATGGCGAGAAGCGAGGCATAATTATTAAATAATGTAAGATTCCGATGTATGGAGGACAGTGGAAAGAAATGTCAAGCTGTTTTAAAAGCTTAGGTCAGGAAATATTCTGACCTTTGGCTGCTTAGAAGCTTGGATAAGCGTTTTTGTCTGTCGAACTCTATAATAAGACCATAGCAATAGATAGAGAACTATGTTATGTTAACTATGTTAGATAAAGGGTCTCCTGTAGTAAGCAAAAACAACATGCAAGAGGGACATGTAAGTTTGCAATACAGTAACGGACACTAATTAAATAATGGCAATCTAATCAGGTCAATAATAAAATAATCGTAAACTGATCAGGTTGGCTAAGATGAGGTTTCGCCCTACTCAAGGGTAAACTAATCAGTCACCTAATACGGCACAAGGCTGGACTCAAAACAGGTATAAGATGAAGAGGCTTGTGACCTTCAACACACAACCAAGAGAACAGGAGTTAGACTATGGTCTATCAGACAACAGAGCAGGAGACAGCACCCCAATCAACTGAAGAGTCCGGAGCTGGTGTTCGTAAGAACAGAGTGTGACTACTGCCTTGCTAAGTACCATTTTGTTTTACTACTTGTGCTTCCACTTAATAAAGTTACTACTGCTTGTACCAAATGCCTCGTACCCAGAGTGGTCAGTGACTAGTCAGAACTAAAGGTCCCAAACGTTGACTCGAACTTACAATATCTTTCAACAACTACTCTCAAGTTAAAGGTACCCTTTCTTGTTCCTTTCTTTGGTCTGAATCCGAACTGACTATCATCTATCTCTGCTTCTATAGACTGGTCATTTCTTTCCAAAATGATTATTAAGATCATTTTCATCACATGGCTCATGAGGCTTATTGTCCTGTGCTCTAAACACTCAAGGATTTTTGGTTCCTTGGGAGCTTAATGAACACTGACTACATAAGATCTACAGGTGTGAATCCTGTAAATTTTGTTGCAGAGGTCTGTCAGTTTCCCAATGTTATCATGTCGGGCTTTCAGCCATGCTGTTGGCATTTCATCGATTCCTGGTGCTTTCTTTGCTTTCATCTTTTTGATCGCTGCACTGACTTCTGCCTCTATTACCTCTGGTCCTTCTTTTCCCTCTGATGGTAGTAATTCACTTCTGTCTTCATTGTCATACAGCTCTCTGATGTACTCCACCCATTGTTTCTCTACCCTTTCTTTTTCAGAGAAGTTCACCTTCTTTGCTCCTTATACAGCCACTATTTGTAGTTATTCTTTTCTTCTTATCTGTCAGTGCTTTAACTTTCTCATGCAATGCTCTCATATTGTGCCTTTTCTCTAATTCTTCTATTTCCTTGCAACGTTCTTCATACCACCTTTCCTTGGCTGCTCTACATGTTTTTCTTATCTGCTTTTCTATTTCGTCATATTCTTCTTTATTGTTCTTATTCAGTCTCCTTTTCTCCATCATATCTAATATTTCATCAGTCATCCACTCTTGATGTTTCCTTTTCTCTTTCTTAGGGACTGTCTCTGTTACTGTGCGCTTCATGCTCTGTTTTGACCTTGCCCAATGCCTTTCTGTCATTTCCTCCTCACTAAGATCTTGATCTGTCCCTTCCTGAAGTAAAGCTTCATACTTTTTAATAACCTCCACGGCATACTTCTTCATCATATTTTCCTCACTCAGTCTATCTAGGTTGCCTTGATCTTTCAGAAGATTTCTTTTCAGGATTTTCAGCCTGATCTTCATCTTCATTACAAGCAGGCAGTGATCTGAATTGATGTCTGCACTTGGGTAAGTGAAGGTATTTTTGATGCTGGTCTTTACCTCTCATTGATCATCAGAAAATCTATTTGATTTCTGTGAACATCTCCTGGACTCCTCCAGGTGTTGTTTGAAGAGTGTATTCAAGATGACCAAGTAGTTTTCCTCACAGAACTGTTCACCTCTGCTCTTCTTCATTCCTAGTCCATAAACTTCTATCACATTTCCACACCTCTCTCCCACAACTTTTGTTTTCAAATTACCTATGGCTCTCAAGATGTCTCCACTCTTCACATGCTTCAATGCTTTTTGCACCTCCCCATAGAATACTTCCACTTGATCCTGCACGGGCACATACAGTTGTAAACATACAATGTTCATAGGTTTCACTTTAAATTTTGCCATAATCACTCTCTCTGATATTGGCTAATACCCCTGCATTGTTCTTGCTTGGGTTTGAGACTGGCATTATCAGATTGTGGTCTTCTGAGTTTTGTCAGCCCTCATTATTCACCCGGCTATCCCTACTTCCTAGTAAGTCCTCTTCTTCCCTGTTCCTATTTACAGAAGAAATCTCCACAGGAGACTCGGATCTGCCTATTTTACGACTACTGTCCACACTAGATTCTGTAACAACTACTTGGTGAGTACCCTGACTGTTCCAAGGTAACTGGCCATTTGTCCTTAAGCGTCATGGCACTGCCCTAGATGTGTCACACATTTTGCTGTTGCACCTTGTGAGCCATTGACTCTGAATAGTGGGTTCTTCTGCCTCAGCCACCAGTTCAGGCTTTGTGCACTTGAAAAGAGTGATGCCCCTTGTACAGCATCTTGCAAAGTTGCTGTTTTCCTCAATTAGTCAAGCACCCCAGGCGAGGCGAGGTCCCAGGGTGTGCCCGCTGGTGTGCACTACCAGCTCCTTGGAGGCATAAGTAAGAGTTGTGTAGCAGTGGGAAACCAATGATCCTTGTCCACACCCATTCTGTCATGGATGCGCAGCTGACAAGGGTACAAAGGGACTACTCTTCACATACTACACCATACACCCTACGTGTTAATATTATACTACATGGGATTGGTATTTAAGGGAAGGGGGATATAATATTCACTTTTCCTTCCACAGTTACCTGTGCGGCATTTTTTGTTTTCCATACCATCCATCCTTAAGGCTGTTGTACTACCCAATCACTAAGACCTTGGGTTTTCTAAGGGAAGGACCACATGCATTATTTGTTCTCATTATGGATCATGGAAATAAATTCACCCATTTCATGCAGAAGCAGGTTATTTGTAATCTCATTCAAGCCCTCCTCTGGCAAGCGGCTTATTAAATTCAACATGGGGCGGGGGGGGGGGGGGGGTGGGATGGGCAGTGGGGGTGAGGTGGGATTGTTCACCTCATTGTTGGTAAATCTAATATGTCTGTTAGAGCAGATGTGGAAAACCGCTTGCCACTTTCTTCCTCCTCAGCATCATTTAGTTGTGGGTAGAGAAAAAGAAAGTGAAGAGATTTTATAACATGTGATATTTACTGTGATATTTACTCCATAGCTCTCAAAGGTGTCTGATCATGTTGATTGCTAGTGTGTTTGTGTTCCCACATCTTTATACAGGCCAGCTCCGGATGGTCCAGACAAACCTTCCACTGCTATTGGCCGTCCTAAGCCTTCATCCCCCCCAAAAAATTTAGCTATATGGCTCCCCAGCATCTCCATGGCTGACATCAGTTACTTGGATAGACTAGAAAAACTGGGGTTGTTTTCCTTAGAGCAGAGAAGGGAATGGGGACATTTGGTAGAGGTGTTCAAAATCATGAAGCATTTTGTTAGAGCAAATAAGGAGAAATTGGTTCTAGTGGCAGGATGGTCAGAACCAAAGGACACAGATTTAGGGTAATTGGCAAAAGAACCTGACGTGATATGAGGAGCAAAAAAATTACACAGTGAGTTGTTGTGACCTGGAATACACTGTCTGAGAAGGTGGTGGAAGCAGATTCAATAATAACTTTCAAACGGAAATTGGATAAATATTTAAAGGGGGAAAAATTACAGGATGATAGGGAAAGAGAAAGGAAGTGGAACTAATTGGATAGCTCTTTCCAAGAGCCAGCACAGGCATGATAGGTTGAATTGCCTCCTTCTGTTCTATATCGTTCTATGATTCCATGGTTTCCCTTAATAGGTCCGGATCTATTGACAGAGGATACAGCACCAGTAGTCTGAGATTCTCTGTGGTTTTAGACCATCTTCTCCTCTAACAAAGAGGACATGACTATTGCAGTAAAAGCTGAGCAGTCTTTTTTACAACAGTTTGACACATATAGTTATTTGAGCAGCAAAAAGCCAGAAAGCTGTGGTGAGTTAAGGGAAGTTTGCTCATGCATGGCACACTGTGAGAGAAGTTTGATTTGCAGGTGGCGGGTGACGGAGGATGAGAAAAAGTATCAAACGTTCAGACTATAGTCTCAGACTACCATGAGGGTAATGAATGAATGCATGCCACAAATATAAAATAGTGCAAAGAAGGTCCGGTGGAAGCATCTAGCTTATCTTGGCTGATCTGGTGAGGTCATTAAGCTCCTTCTTACACTTTGCATGACTCATGGGTGTCAAGGAGATGGAACACACTTCCATATCCATCTTGATCCATGGAGTTCATGCAAAATGTTTTATGGGTCTGTGCCTCTAATCCTAAACGGCCGATCCCTTCTGCTTTGCGTCTCCATAAAGAGAACATCTAGGACTCTAGCTGACATCCTTCTTGCCCAGGTTTCCTGATTTCCCCAGTGCTGCCATTGGTCCTTTAAGCAAGAGCAGGTTTTATCCCTGCTGCTTTATTGGGCCTCCATCTCTTCTCCAGGTATTTTCAAATCCACAGCTGAGTCTGACTTCCATTATGAGCACTTTGGGACCAAACTCCAAGTCCTTCACAAATACTCCACTCCATTTGGCCTAGTTGAGACTCTGCAGGCCAGATTTACATAACCTGCACATCTCTCTGCATTTAAATTAACTAATCCTGCAATGTGGAGCAAGCAGAATTGCTGCCCCAGCTCACTGTCGGCACTGTTATGATGCCATCAGAATTTCAGGCCTAATGATTCTACAAGACATTTGTATTAATGCAGCAGAATGAAGTTACTCTTTTTTTGTCTTTGGCAATCTTATTGCCTCCCTGAAAAGTTTTGACTCCTTGCTTGGGTATGGTTCCATAGGTGGCAATTATCCACCAAGTGACCATTAGAAAGAAAGATTTTCATTTATATAGCACCATTCATGACCTCAGGACATCCCAAATTGATTTACAACCAATTAGATACTATTTTTAAAGTCTACTCATTGTATATATGGAAACGTGACTGAACTCTACCTCCCTTGACCCACCCTCCCCCTCCCCCTCCAACCCTGCTGTCTCTAATTTGTCAGACTGATTGTCCAATTTCCAGTACTGGGTGAGCAGAATTTTCCTCCAAATACATATGGGGAAGCCTGAAGCCTTTGGGCTGAACTTTACCAGCTCTTTGGGGATGAACTGGGATAAGGGAAGGCTGGCAAAATGGCAGGGGAAGGCGTTTGTTGGGTGCCCGATGTCTTCCTGCTGTCATGCTATTTTGCCAGCAATGGGAAAGCTAGCAGACAGCCCGCCCACCCAGAGCCCAATTGAGCCACTTAAATGGGGTACCGCCTTTTTGGGCACTCTTTGGCCCACAGAGGCACCTCCCCCATCACCCGCGGCGGCAATGGGCACTCCAACGGCCTGTCCTCAGCGAACCCCAGTCCCCCACCCCTCGCCAATGCCCGCCTTACCAACTCTGGTGTCCCCAGATCCCACTTAGCTGACTTTGAGGGTGCACAGCCATCAATGCGCCCTCATCCTCCAGGTGCAGTCCCAGCAGTGGCCATCATTAGCAGTGGCGCTGCTGAGGTTGCTGAGCTGCCGACTTTCTGATTGGGTTGGCAGCTCTTCACGACAGGCCACTGTCCTTAATCGAGCCCTGCAACCCCAGCGGCAGCCACTTACTTGGCTGCCACTGGCAAACTGTGGCCCCGGGTCCCGCTGCCAGCCAAAGCGGGGTTGTGCTACCGCTTTCGGCCCCAGTGGTAGGCCCCCGCCACCTCTGCTAAATTCAGCCCATTGTCTTTGGTCCCTGCCACAAACCCTGCTCCCTAGCCACCAACGCCATTCCTCTCCCTGGTAATTGTCTAAGGCTGAACCAGACTATTCAGAACCCTGGTGTCTTATGTGACCCTGAGATGAGATCCAAACACATATCCACTCCATTCCCAAGACCACCTATTTCCACCTCCATAACATCAGCCGACTCCATCCCTGCCTCAACTCATCTGCTGCTGAACCCTACATCCATGCCATTGTTAACTCTAGACTTGACAATTCCAATGCACTCCTGACTGGCCTCGCACATTCTACCCTCCATAAACTTAATGTCATCCGAAACTCTGCTGCCAGTGTCTCAGCTCACACCAACTCCAATTCACCCATCACTCATGTTCTCGGTTCCTGGATAAGCAATGCCTTGATTTTAAAATTCTCATCCATGTTTTCAAATCACTCCATGGCTTCACCCCTCCTTACCTCTGTAGCCTCTGCCAGCCCCACAACCCTCAGAGATATCTGAGTGAGACAATAAATAGACACAGACAGAAACTGTGGTTGTTGAGGTTAGGAGGGGAATGATTGAAATGTGTAACCTGTTAATAAATGTTTATAAAAGTGTGTAAAGATTGGCTCCAGTTCTATTCTTCACCAACTGGCTTTCTGAAAAGGAACATGGTAATAGAGTATGGTTTCTTAAAGGTGAAGATTGGAGACTGAAAAAGAAACTATGTCAGCCACAGCGCATTTGATAGAACTGTCACCTCTGAGTCAGGTTCTGAGATTCAAATCCCACTCCAGAACTTAAACATAAAAATCAAGGCTGAACCTGCAATGCCCTCGTGAGGAAGGTGCTGTTGCTCAGATGAAATGCTAAGCTGAAGCCCTTTCTGCCCTTTTTAGATGGACATAAAAGATCCCATGGTACTATTTCAAAGAAAAGCAAGGGAGTTATCCCTGGTGCCCTGGTCAATATGTATCCCTCAATAAACATCATACAAACAGATTATCAGGTAATTATCACATTTCTACTTGTGGGAGCTTGCTGTGTGCAAATTGGCTGCTATGTTTCCTACATTACAACTGTGACTATACATCAAAAGTTCTTAATTGGCAAAGCGCTTTGAGACGACCGGTGTCTATGAAAGGTGCTATATAAATGCAAGTTTTTTAAAAATCTTCATTCCCCTGATTCTAGTCCCTTGAGCATTCCCAATTTTAATTGCTCCAATAGTGGTGGCCCAACCTTCATCTGCCTAGACCCTAAGCCCTTGAATTCCTTCCCTAAACCTGTTCACTCTGTCTCGCTTTTCTCCTTTAAGATATGCCTTAAAACCTAGAAATGCTGGCTATACTCAGCAGATCTGGCAGCATCTGTGGAGAGAGAAACAGAGTTAACGTTTCAGGTCAGTGACCCTTCGTCAGAGCTGGCAAATATTAGAAATGTAAAAGGTTTTAAGCAAGTAAAGCAGGGGTGGAGCAAGAGATAACTGACCAGAAGGTCATGGAGCAAAGGCAAATGATATGTTAATGGTGTGGTGAAAGACAAAGCGTTAGTACAGAGAGGGTGTTAATTGACAGAAAAATGAACAGCCCTGGCCGCCCCCCCCCCCCCCCCCCCCCCCAAGCACAAACATGAAAAAAAAAGTGGCTAGGCACAGTAGAAACAAACTAAACAAGCCAGGGCTGTTCATTTTTCTGTCAATTAACATCCTCTCTGTACTAACTCTTTGTCTTTCACCACATCATTAACATACCGCTTGCCTTTGCTCCAAGACCTTCTGGTCAGTTATTCTCTGTGACCTTGCCCTATCAACACCTCTTTGGTTATTTCTTGCCCCACTCCTGCTTTACTTGCTTAAAACCTTTTACATTTCTAATATTTACCAGTTCTGAAGAAGGGTCACTGACCTGAAACGTTAACTCTGCTTCTCTCTCCACAGATGCTGCTAGATCTGCTGAGTATTTCCAGCATTTCTTGTTTTTATTTCAGATTTCCAGCATCTGCAGTATTTTGCTTTTATTTTGCCTTAAAACCTACCTCTTTGACCAAGCTTTTGGTCATCTGACCTAATATTTATGTGGCTCGGTGTCGTATTTTGTTTTATAATGCCTCTGTGAAGCAGTTTGGAAGCAACAAGTTGCTATTGTAATGTAGCAGAAATTATTCAGACATGAGCCTTGAGAGTGACAGTCAATGAGTTATTTATTTATGAGGCAACAAATCCATTGCCTATCTTGTAATCAGTTACCACCCAGTCACACACAGTTTCAGCATGTGGCTTTAGATCACAATTAGAAGCAGAAATCCTGAGGTCTTTTCCTCTCTTATCCCTACTGCTGTTCCAAGTAAAATCAGTTAATTCAGCACAAACCCAGAGTTAAACCTAGGACTTTACTGGCTGAGAATAGTTCAGCTTAGCTGATGGATACTGTGGATTTTGGTGCCAAACTCAATGATGCAGTTTTCACTAATTTTTGCAGCTACATATGGCCACATAGTCTAAGCCATCCTTTAGCACCTGCCATCCATCTGTTGGAAAGATGCTATCCTTCTCTGGTGCTATTGCTCCAGCAAATCATCATGTCCTATCTGAAAATCAGAATAATTGAACAACTGCTTTCTGACTTGTCTGAAAACATTAGTGTTTCTCATGTGCACCCAGAACCAGCAATAGCCCCTTAAGTGGTTATGCTGTCAAGAGCTAGGCATGGAATCTTCCACACCCCCTTCCTTAGTTCCTCCTTCTTATTAGTTCTGGCCACTTCCCTCAATGTCTGATTGTCATTTTTCTCAGCTGACGATAGGCAGTCTGCTCAACTTTTCTCATTGCCCTCTTCCTAGCTTATGAGAGAAGACCAGCAATGCATTTCAACTGTTCCAGAAGACAGAGGATGTGACACTTTTTCATCTGTGAACAAATACATGCGAAGGAGATGATCGCAGCACAAATGGTATTACATTTTAATGATGAACAATAAGATTCAGTTTTTCATTACATCCTGCTACTTGCTTAGAAGTATTTATTAGAATTGATTGCATTAAACATCATTTTTAGGAAGAGAAGAAAAAGCCTTTGGACCCAACAAGGCTACCCTTTATTGGCAGTTCGCAATCCCAATCCTCGGTGGCTTCCCTTAGCCTCCCTGTCCCCCAGTGCATTGACTTTTAAATCTTCACCTTCATTTTCAAATCCCTCCATAGTCCCACATTCACTCTTCTGGCTCTTGTCTCCTATTTATCTAATTCTATCTATTCAGAGCTCGCAGACATCACACACTTGTGAGCTCTGGAATTCTCTTCTTAAAATCCCTCCACCTGGCTACTTTTCAGCTTTAAAAAAAAGCTTCCTGCAAACCTACCTCTTTGATTGTGCTTTCAGCCATCTTTCTTTGGGCCTCCTTGTCTCGAGAGACAATGGGTAAGCGCCTGGAGGTGGTCAGTGGTTTGTGAAGCAGCGCCTGGAGTGGCTATAAAGGCCAATTCTGGAGTGACAGGCTCTTCCACAGGTGCTGCAGAGAAATTTGTTTGTCGGGGCTGTTGCACAGTTGGCTCTCCCCTTGCGCCTCTGTCTATTTTCCTGCCAACTACTAAGTCTCTTCGACTCGCCACAATTTAGCCCTGTCTTTATGGCTGCCCGCCAGCTCTGGCGAATGCTGGCAACTGACTCCCACGACTTGTGATCAATGTCACACGATTTCATGTCGCGTTTGCAGACGTCTTTATAGCGGGGACATGGACGGCCGGTGGGTCTGATACCAGTGGCGAGCTCGCTGTACAATGTGTCTTTGGGGATCCTGCCATCTTCCATGCGGCTCACATGGCCAAGCCATCTCAAGCGCCGCTGACTCAGTAGTGTGTATAAGCCATCTTACCTAATGTTTATCCCACTCCTGTTCATGACCTCTGGCTCCCCTGTAAAACATCTTGGAAACATTCTGTTACATGTTCCTATAAAAGTGCAAGTTATTGTTGCAATTGCTTCTTAGCCCCATTTATACTCTACTTCAATTGCCTTCCTGGTAACTTATTCCACAAGTTGATTAGCCTTTATGTATAAAAATGTTGCGCTTGACTTCCTTTCTTGCTCCTAACTTTCTAATTTTTAACTTCTGTCCCCTTTCAGTGTAAACAATTCGCCTGAATTACCTCTGTTGACCCCCATTAGTTAAGTCACCTCAGAATCTCCACTTGCTCAAAGAAAGCAAGCCAAACCTCTTTAACCTTTCCTCATAACTTCAATCCCTGACACCCTGCTTACCTGTACTTTCTGAGAGGCAATAATATCCTTCCCATGATTAGACAACCAGAACTGCACATAGTACTGTAGGTGGAGTCTAATCAATGCCTTATTTTAATGACAGGTTCCATTTTCCTTTCCTGAAACTGGATAGAATCAGCTGTGAGCAAATAACTATTTTCTTGGGTCAAAAACAAAACAAAATGTTCATAATCGGAAAGCATTTTGGCTGCCCCATAGGTGATTCCAGTCCCACACCAATGTGACTGATTCTTAACTGCCCTCTGAGGTGACCTACCAAGCCATTCAGTTGCACGAGGGATGGACAATAAATGCCAGCCTTGCCAGCAATGCCACGGCCCAAGAATGCTTTAAAGAAGTAACATTGGGAAATCACAATCAATAAAAAAGCCCAGAACACTCAACGCGGCAATGGCAAAAATCTGAATCTATGAATGGGAATCTATTTTTGCAATGTAGGGAGCCATAGCACATGCCATGCAACATGAATCATTCTACTAATTTAAGACAAGAGAAAGGCAAAGTCATTAGGGGCGGCACAGTGGCACAGTGGTTAGCACTGCAGCCTCACAGCTCCAGGGACCCGGGTTCGATTCTGGGTCCTGCCTGTGTGGAGTTTGCAAGTTCTCCCTGTGTCTGCGTGGGTTTTCTCCGGGTGCTCCGGTTTCCTCCCACAAGCCAAAAGACTTGCAGGTTGGTAGGTAAATTGGCCATTATAAATTGTCACTAGTATAGGTAGGTGGTCGGGAAATATAGGGACAGGTGGGGATGTTTGGTAGGAATATGGGATTAGTGTAGGATTAGTATAAATGGGTGGTTGATGACTCGGTGGGCCGAAGAGCCTGTTTCAGTGCTGTATCTCTAATCTACTTATCTTAACAATTTTCTTTAGCTTGAAGGCAATGAATGTGATATTAACGGGGAGTTAGGAAGGGTGCAGGAGAGCCTGTTACCAAGCAAAGAACCTGGCAAGGCCACGAACATGGAGGCCCTGACAATCATTTCCTGCTTGTTGGAGAGGATTTATAATTGAGCCCAATATTTGCATTTTTGGAGCTTTTCAGACTTCACCTGAATTTTGAAATTAATTCTTCTGTTAATTATAATATATTCAGAATAGTTAACTGTTCTGTCTGGTTAAACCCTATATCAAAGCGCAGTAACAACACAAGTTCCAGTAATTTGGTCTGTCCCTCCGCTAGTGCAGCAAGCACCTTATTTGTCTTTATTTAATGAATCTAAACACTGACATGACAGTTTCCTAAATTTATCCAACCAAAACCCCAAGGATGAGAATGATATTTTACTGTTTAGCACATAACTTGTCTTTTTTTGGTTCTTTGCTGTAATCCAATTATTTTACACACATGGATATTTTCCATCTGTTTCTTGGAATTGATAGGGACAGGAGGGGGAATGGGGAGGAGGGAAGTGACAGGGAGACAAGGGAAGAGGAGCAGAATGGAGCAAGGAGATAGTGGGAGTAAGTGGATGGGGAAGAGTGAGTGGGGAGGGGAAATGGAAAGGAGAATAGGATCAGAACAGAGGAACAGAAAGGGGTGGTGGATGGAGCAGGAGAAGGGAATGGGTTCAGCAGCAATAAGGGCTGGAAGGCACATTCCTCCAGGGCCTAGTTATACGCTCAATGGGGTGGGATTTGTTACCATCTCCATCTTTCTGCTAAATACGAGGAGGCTACCATCAGCATTGTCACAGGCTGCAGTGGGAAGGTAAGCTTCAGTGGTGGGGATGGTGTACACGGGTGGCAACAGATTTTGATTGTTTACTTCACGATCAGCGGACTGTCACACTAAAAATAAATTCTGTGGAGTTTCCCACATTATAAAAATGTTACAACTTTGGACTGCTCACAGGGAAGCTCGGGGAAATGTCTGGGGACTAGTGGGAGGAGTTGATTCATGGACTGGAGAGACAAATCAACAATATTCTGGCATGGAACTGTCAGCAGTGAATGCATGAGCCAGGAAGTAGCTCAGGGAAGCCATGTGTGTTTTATGTGAAATTATCCCTTCAGGCTTTGTCAATGTATCGTTTATAAGTATAATGCTTAATGGCTTCTTAAAAACCTGACATAGCACAGCATAGTCTAAATTTCAGTTGGTGATCACTTACTGCTGCTGAAACACATACTGCAATCCTGTACAAATGTGCTGTTATATTCCTAGAATTACTGTGACAGGGATTTAACACTGTACATGCCAATCATAACACCACCTGCAGGTGTAACAAATAGTGCAGGTAACTGTAGACACTTTTAAAATGTTTTTTTTGCTATGTAGTGTCAATGTACATTGCATTTAAAATGGAATGGCAAGAATCGTGAGGCACTTCATGTTTTCTGTATCGAAGAAATCTGAACTCTATTGTACTTCCCAAAATGTGACATTTGAACTGTTTTGAACTGTTCTGTAATATATTTTTACAAATTTTCATGAATTAAGTATATTTTTGGAAAAAGAACATGGGTTTTATACACCAGGTGGTGAGTAACACCGTTAGGGTGACGGTGAAAAATAGTGAAGGAGGCGAAGGTGACCTTGAAGGTAGACACCAACAGAGCCATCTCCAGCTTTGCTATAGGAAGTCAGGGATTCTTGGTCTACACGGGGCAGTCCAGTGTTTGTCGTCACGTTGTTGCTGTACGTAGCGCAGGTCTGGCCCATACCCCACTCCTGCGCTGTGGCAGTCACCTGAGCCATTTTCCGCTTCATCTGGGGATCTAAAATGGACCGGGTCCGGAGGGACATGATGTTCAAATCTCTGGACAAGGGCGGGAAAAATGTACCCAACGTGGCCCTCATCCTGACGACCACCTTCGTGTGCGGCTGCATCAAGCTGTGTGTAGATCTCCAGTACGCAAACTCCAAGTGTCACTACGTGCTGAGGTTCTATCTGTCCCCGGTGTTGCGAAGGATGGGCCTGGTCACATTGCCGCAGAAAGCTCCATGCAGTCGGACCGTGCCGTACCACCTATCCTTCACGGAGCAGCTTCTGCGGGAAAACACCTTTGACCACCGATCCAACAGGCAGTGGTCTGCAAGGAATGTCCTCAAGGCACTACGGGAAAAGGAGACGGTGGATCCTGTCGGGTGGTTCCCCGAGCAGACCGTCAAAGTCATTTGGCGGAATGCCTCATCACCAGAACTTTCAAACAAGCACCAAGATGTAGCTTGACTGGTGGTGAGAAGAGCCCTCCCCGTCAGATCCTTCCTGCACGCCCGAAGTCTTACCCCCTCTGCACAATGCCCCCGCGGTGGCTGTGGTGGGGAAGAGACGGTTGCCCACCTCCTTCTGGAATGTGGCTTTTCAAAGCAGGTGTGGAAAGAGATGCAGTGGTTTTTGTCGAGGTTCATCCCAAGCAGCTCGGTAACACAGGAGTCTGTGCTCTACGGGCTGTTCCCAGGGATGCACACCGAGACAAACATCAACTGCTGCTGGAGGACTATCAATTCGGTGAAAGACGCCCTTTGGTCTGCCCAAAACTTGCTGGTCTTCCAGCGCAAAGTGTTGTCCATGACCAAATGTTGCAGACTGGCACATTGCAAGGTCCAGGACTACATGCTGAGGGACGCACTAAAGCTTGGGGCAGCTGCAGCAAAGCCTCAATGGGGAAAGACCACTGTGTAAGATCCCCCCACCAAGCTGAACTGAGGGGCTGGACCCATGGGAAACCCCTCGAACTGTGTTGGGAAAATTTTCATTTTCTGTAAAATGTAAAAATGTAAATGGCATGACAATGAAATGGAAGGGTTGTGAGACAACTCATGATTTTATTGAAGGAAACTGATCACCCTTGCACTGTTTGTATTTTTTGACATGGTGCTGTTTGAAACTGTTTGGTAATGTATTTTTTTTGATTTTTATGAATAAAGTATATTTTGGAAATAAAAAAAACCTGTGGCAAATCTGGTCATATGGCAGCCAACTGCAGCACAGTGCTCTGCAAGCAGGAAGGCCATCAGACAAAGGACTGCAAGCAGCGTAAGTGCTGCAACCTATGTGATGGAGCAGGCCACCTCTACAGGACCTGCCCGAAAAGCTGCCTCAGTTATGCACAGGCAGCAAGAACCAAGGAGGGGCATGAGGATGGGACGGTGAACGTGGCTATGCTGCAAAGAAGACCAGCAAGCCTCTCCCCACCAAACATCCCAGCAAGGAAAATATATCTAAGGAAGACAAGGAGAAGAAAGAAGAGGCAGCTGCAGCAATCTTCCAAATACCAACCCTGTGCCCAGAGCCCTCCTCAGCAGACAGAATCAATGGAGGAGGAGGCAACAGTGGGGACAACTAGGTGACGGGCAAGTGTTTAAGAGGAAAACCACAAAGAAGGCCCAAAAAAGGGAACAGGTCACCATCCAAACCAATGGCAAGAGGAGACTAACGTCTGAGACGGACTACAGCAGCTGCTCCTCATCGGATGAGGAAGGGCAGGAAAGATGACAGCAGCAAAAGAAGCAGCAGAACGCAAAGAACTTGGAAGAGATGGCCCACCAACTCCAAAATACTGGATGCCACGATGGGCCCAGTGCACTCCAACCCCAAATTGTTACAGGATGGAACTACTCAGCATTGATCTGCTTTCAAGCTATTTGTGCTGGTTTAAAGTTAAAGCATTGAATTCAAATTAATCTGGTCACCATGTTGTTACGACTGAGGCAGGAGGAGTGCACTGTTTATTCTCGTTCCACCTCTCCACAGGTCACAACATATATTTAAATTTTTTCCCACTTACCAATACAGTCAATCATAGACTCTATTTTTATCCCAGAATAAAACCCACCAACCAAGTTTCTTTAATAAACAACAAAATCATCAGTTTATTATAAAACAGGTCTTAACCAGTAATGAATTAAAGCATAAACACACAAATTGAAATATTAAAGTTCCTTTTTTTTACCTTAGCCCCTCATGCACAAACACACATACACATACACCTGTTAACTGGAAAAATAAAAGGTATTTTTGTTTCGAGCTCTGTTACAATAAAAAGACAAAAACAACACTTAGGCTGAATATTTGCTCATTCTTGAAGAAAAAGAGAAGATATGGAAAGATGGCCTTTGTTTTGATTTGGCATCTCAATTGCATATAGATGTCTGTCACTCGAATTTTCTAGAACAGTTCTTTCCAGGCGATGTTGAAGAGCAGTTTGGGTAGGCTTTCCAAGAAATGCAGCTACAGAGGCTTCAGATAGCCCTTACAGCAGAAATGCGGAAACAGGCGTTTCAGTTCCCATACGTTCAATATGCAAGGTTTCTTCAAATACAGGAGGAAAGAGGAGACTGACTCACGGGATATGCAGGGTTTCTTTTCAAGAGAGATGAGCTTGGATTTTCTTGGCAGGCAACAAACAACTGTCCTTTATAGCAATTCAAAGTGAAACCAAAATTATTCCAGAAGTCAAGCCTCCTGATCTCCATAAATCTTGACCTGTCGCTTCTTTGTAAACATCTCCCCAAGTCAAAACAACAAGCTCTCTGCTGCTATTTTACCTGAAAGCAGGTGCCTTTCAGTGAGGACTTGTTTACAAGCCAAGTCCAGGAACCTTTTGATGACTTCTTTTTAAAAACATCAAGTTCAACATCTTTTCAAGCTTCCAGATGAATCAATGTCCATAATTCAACTATAAGTCCTTAAAAACATATTTTACAAAAAATAGAAGCACTTTTGTAACTATGTGCATCAACAGTCATAAAGTCAATGTCATTTACAGCACAGAAGGAGGCCATTGAGCCAATCGAGTACATGCCGACTCTCCATGGAGCTATGCAGTCAGTCCAGACCTTGGAAAGAGTTCCTCTGTTTGGTATTTCTAGTGAATTGGTAAATGTGCATTCTTTCAGAATATGTGATTTCATTGTAATTGCAAACAGACAAAATTTTTAAAAGCATAATTCTGACCAGAGGTGCTCTTACTGTTTGTAAAATGGAAATACAACATAGATTTCTGTCAAGTCTGTCTTTAGCAAGTTAGGTGGAAACTTGAGCTTAATTGTTTTATTGATAAAGAGCATCTCATCTTGGAATGTTGTTGCTTGCCTACTGTAGTAGATTTAAATACAGAATTAAACACAGTTAAAAGTGAGGACTGAAGATGTTGTTCTGAGAATCACTTTTGACAGAAGTTAAATAATAACAGCATACCAGCGGGTGTACAAATTAGGTTAATATTTAACTAGGCACTTTACGTGTAAATAATTCAGCCAGTCTTACCACAATGTGGACTTTATTCTCCATGCAATCACATCATACAAAGGAAAAGCATGCATTTTATAGTTCTGTATAGCATTGCTACAACATTTGGCAAAGTGTTTTAGATATTGCTGTGTTTCTACCAGATTAGATGACACTTTGTTTAAATTTACTAAATACCACTACCTGCAATTAATGAAATGACTCATTTCTAGTTCTACTGATACAGTTATTTAGACCAATTTCTATCATTAGCAGGGCAGCTTTACTCAGCAGATAAATGAAGTCCATAGCTGCAGATTTAATTGTGTTTCATTATGAAAACAAGTGACAGAGGAAACACATCAGATTACAAAAATTTCAAACACTGGTAAGGCAGTTTCCAAACCTCCAGACAGTTGACAACTTTCTGATGAGCAATAGCAAGGTACTTGCGTTTAATAATTTCTCCACATAAATGAATTCACTTAAAGTATGACCCCACCCCAACCGGGGCTCACCCCAGTAAGCTTTCCTGCTAATGAAAAAGAGTCACACGATCAGTCAACACAATGCTGCTATTAACAAGACAATTAAATCTGTTTGCAGAACAGCCTTTGTCTATTTGGTAGCGAAATGTGTTAATTATTCTTGTCGGTAAGGTGCAAAATAATCATTATCACATAATAACTAAGCGTAAACTCCCGCAGCTTCTTCCTTGTGGGAAATCTATCCGTGCTTCATGGCGGAAAATGTTTCTTCTTAACATTTATATAATGTATTGGAAATTGCTAATTGTGGGATGCTCCGTTCCAATTAATAAGGATTTTGTTGCAGGAGTTTTTCTCAGCACTGTGTGTTGGCGTTGCACTGCACTGTTGGCAGTGAATGCCATGCTAACATGTTTGGCATGACAATGCCCAAAAGATGGTATAATAGCCTGTTTATAATGTGGAAATATTTTGAGTGAAAGCAATTCCATAACATGTTATGCCTGCTGGTGCTTTGGATTCGCTCCATTTATTTTAGGTGGTAGAATGTAAAGAGAGGAACACTTGTATTTGCATAGCACATTATTGTGTCATCTAAGTAGCACCTGCACTGTTCCTCTAAATCTTCATACTTTCCCATGTTAATAGCAGGCCTTGTCTGATGCCAAGGGAAGCTGCATAAAGTCCAAGAGGAAAGAAAGGATATGTATTTATATAGCACCTTTCATAATCTCAGAACTGCTCAAAATGCATCAAAGTCCCTGACAAACTTCTGCAGTCACTGTTGTACTGTAGTGTAACAATGTGAAAATTGTATTGCTGCTCTGTATGTATGTGTGTGAGTTCAGGCCACCTGTTAAAGAAATAAAGATTTGCATTTATATAGTGCCTTTCATAACTTCAGGATATCCCAAAGCATGTTACAGGCAATGGAGTACTTTTGAGGTGTAGCCATTGTTGTAATGTAGGAAACATGGCAGCTAATTTGTGCCCAGCAAGATCCCATGAACAGCAGTGTGATAATGACCGTGCAATCTGTTTTAGTGATGCTCATTGAGAGATAAATGTTGGCCAGGACAGCAGGAAAACTCTCCTGTCCTTCTTCAAAATAGTGCCATGGGATCTTTAACATCCACCTGAGAGGGCAGCTCTCATTCAAAAGGCAGCACCTCTGACAGTGTAGCACTCCTTCAGTACTTCATTGAAGGGGCTATGAACCTACAACCTTCTAACTCAGAAACAAGAGTGCTACCAGCTGAGCAACAGCTGCTGCACTTTTACCAGAGTAAAATGATGCATGTGCAGCTACCATTTATCTTTATTGCCTGTCATGCTTTTTCCCGGAGACATAGAGCAAAACCATTTTGGGACGAATGCAGCAGTACCTCTTTTCTATGAACAATACTGCCTCTAAAGATAGCATCATATCAATGGGGTATAATACACATTTACACACTCACGCACACTCACATCGATAAAGATGTTATGCATGCCATTGTCTACTATTTCAAGATGGCACCAAAGCAACAATTAGTCCAGTCATGATACAAAAAAGGTACAACAGCAAGAAGGCAATCAAAGAAAGCAATTAAAGATGCAAACAGATTTGATGCTGAGGACCAGCCCAAAGTGGTGAATATTCCAAATGATTGTTTCTTCCAAGTATTCACAAGTGGAGATATAAGCAACATGCCCTTCCAAGCAAAGATATCCCAAGTACAAACAATGACTTTGTTATAAATTAAATGGAAGTTCTGGCTCAAAAAAAAATAAATCCTCTTGGAGAGATGGCATTTATCCCAGAGTGTTGAATGTGATGAGGCAAAAGATTTGTGAAGCTCTGACATTATGATGGAATCACTGGACACTGAGGAGCTACCAAAAGATTGGAAACAGACTAATGTGCTGCTCATATTCTAAAGAGGTGACAAAACAGGTAGAGGCAACTACAGACCCATTTGTTTTCCTTCCATTCTATGTAAAATATTGGGAATCGATTATCAGGAGTAAACATGAGGACTATCTGTACAATAACAATCTGGTAAACAGCAGTCAGCATGGAATCAGATAGAAAGGATCCTGCCTGGCTGATTTCTTTGTGGAAGTGGCAGCCCAAGTGAACTGTGGTAAACCTTGATATACCATAACTTCCAAAAGGCTTTTGACAAACTTCCAAATGAAAGACAATTAATTAAGCTTAGAGCTGTCAGAATTCTAGATAAACCTGGGAACGGATGAGAAACTGGTTGAAGGGTAGGAAACAATGAATACTTGTAAGAGGCAGTATGGCAGAGTGGGGGGCCCTCAGGGCTCAGTGCTGGAACCACTCCTGTTTCCAATCTAAATAAAAGACTTGAATTTAGAAACTCAATGAAAAGTAGTCAGGTTTGCAGACAATGTAAAATCAGGAGGGGCAGTGGAATAAGAAGATGCAGTTCAGAAATTATAGAATGAAATGGATCATGTTTGTATGGCGCATGAAAATTACTGCAGACATATGTCCAGTGCTACATAGGAAGGAAAAACACATGACACAAGTATTCCATGACTGGTGCACAAATAGCTAACAATAAATATAAGTTGGAGAAGGTATTGATCAAAATATATTTTTCTGGTCAGACCATACCTTGAATGTTGCATTCAGTTCTGGTCACCAAGAAACAAGACAGATATTCAAGTGCTAGGGAGAGGGTAGAGACCAGCCATGAGGCCAAGCCCAGGGTTAGCTGTAGGAGTTATGGGAAAAGGCTGAGACACTTAGGTTTTTCAAGCCTGAAAAGGAGGTGTCTGAGAATTCATTGAGGGTGTGGGAATAGTTAACCCAGAATATTACTTTAAATTAAACTGAAAGAACAAAAGGACACAGGTACACCCTAGAAAAGGGGTACTTTTAGGACTTATTTCAGGAATAAATTTCCAGATAGAGTAGCAGGGGCATAACTCGTAGAATTGTTTAAGGAACAACAAAATACTACAGAGGGAGGGAATGTTACAATGGGCAGAATTTTAACCTTTGGACCAACTTACAGCAGAGAAATTGACAACAGGTCGGAAACCTGAAAGTTCATTGAGCAGGTTTTGCCATAGCTCTTTAACTCAGCCGTGGCATTAACATCCCGCTTTCGGGTTTCCAGACCAATTGGAGCTGGTGAGCGTGATCACAAGCCACACCTGACTGTGTACTCCTCTGCTTCACACGTTGGCTCTGTTAGTACCTCAAATGGAATGTTTGTGATGAAAAAGGCTCTTCAAATAAAGAATTTTAAACCACTGGTGAAGGGAGAGAAGTAGGGGCAAAATACAGTTGGGGGGTCAGAAAATTGCTTGATTAGTTTAAAATCCTAAAACCATGGGACGATAGTTTCCTTCAGCTCCTTCCCTGCTCAGGTCTCCCCAGCAGCCCAGTGAGGCTTTCCTTTCAATAGTTGAGCCAAACAAGCTAGGGAGGATCCCTCTTATCAATTTTTAGTTTGGGTTGAGATCGGTGTTTTTTCTTACCCTTCCTGCACATATCGTTTTCCTCTCTTTACTTTTCTTCCTTCAGCAGCAAATGGTCGCACTTTAGCAACATGTGGCAGACTCCAGCTTCCTCTCATTAGTCACAATGACACACCATCTTCCATATTACAGTTCATAAAAACTGTTCATAACATTTTATGACATTAATCCAACATGGTCAAGGAATGGAGGTTAAAATAAGTTCAATCTAGTCCACATCACAACAAACTTATACAAAAGCAAAATACTGCAGATGCTGGAAATCTGAAATAAAGACAGAAACTGCTGGAAATACTCGGCCATTCTGGCAGCATCTCTGGAGAGAGAAACAGAGTTAACATTCCAGTTCTGAGACCTTTCATCAGAATGGAGGCGGCAGGGGGTGCCGGGAAAATAGGGGGAAGCCACGTCATGACCACTCCCTGACACATTCCCACCACAGGGGAATCTTTCCAGAGGTAGGGGGCTCCTCGAAGAGGGGTCGCTGGCAGGACATGCCACACCCATGGCCCAAATGATTCCTCCAGAGGGGTTCCTGACCACTCCAAGGCACCCACCAGCTTCGGGCCTCATAATTTTTGAATTGGATCCATACCCCCGAGGGCACCTCCATGTTGCGGTCCTCGATCTGTCTCAGCAACACCCACCTCTTCCAGTGGGCCTACATAGGCTCCAGAGCTGCCAGTCCTCTGCAACATCGAGAGCCCACCTACCGTCCTTAACTGGAGGTGGGTTTGAGTCAGGAAAGAGATTTTTCACACTTTAACTTCCCCACCTTCCCCAAACCCTTTTTAGGTGAAACTTCCCCCAATCTCTTTGGAGTGATGAATAAGATGGGATAAAAAGGCTGCCTTGTGATCAATCAGTTTACCCATACTCATCATCAATGACTACAAATTACATATATGTAGCACCTTTAAAGTACAAAATATCCTGGTCAAAGCTGGAATTTAAGGGTGCTTCTAGGAGGAAAGAGAATCGGAGAGATGCAGGACTTCAAAAAGAGAATTATTGAGTGTGGGGAAGGCCAGCAGAAGATTTAGCTGCCAATGGTTGCACAAAGATTTTGGGGGCTGGTGAGGGAGATGCTCAAGAGACTTGAGTCAGAGGAACAGAGAAGGTGACTTTGGGCTGGCAAGATAACAGAGTTGGAGAGGTGATGAAACACAAGAGAATCAGAATTTTATATTGGAAATGTTTCGGGGAGCAGAAGCTAATGTAGGTCAGCAAGCACCAGAGTGGTGGATGAACAGATCTTGGTGCAGGGTAGTAGGATACAGAGAGCAAAGTTTGGATCAGCTGAAGGTTGCTGTGAGTGAAAATGGAAGGCAGGCCAGGACAGCATTGGAATAGTCAAATCTGGAAGTATCAAATACATGAATGTGGGTTTCAACAGCAGATGGACTGAGATAAGGACAAAGCAGGGAAGTAGAAGTAGGTGGTCTTACTGTCGGAGGGGAAATAGGACCGAAAGCTCAGTGCAAGGTTGAATAGAATGCTGACTGCAAGCAATCCTATTCAGCTTAATATAGTGGTTGGGGACGGGAGTGGAATTGGTGGCAAGGGTACAGAGTTTGTGGCAAGGACCAAAGACAATGGCTTTGTTTTTCACAATTGCTTAACTGGAGGTAATTGAGGCTCATCAAGACTGGATGTTGGACAAACAATTTGACAGCACAGAGACAGTAGATCGATCGAGGGAAATGGTGGACAGGTAGATCCGGCTGTCAACAGTATACTTGTGGATGCTATTGATGGATGATATGGCCAATGGGCAGGATGTAGATGAAGAAGAGGAAGGAGCCAAGGATACATCCGAAGGGAATCTGGAAATAACGTTAATTGGGGCAGGGAGCAGTGGATGGAAGAAGTAGCCATTACTGGAGGTGTTGGGACTGCAATTGGATAGGTAAAAGTTGATTCAAGCGAGGGAAATACCATTGAGCTAAATAATGGAGGAGAGGCATTGAAGGAGGATGGTGTTGTCCACTGTGTCAAAGGCTGCAGTGAGGTCAAGGAGGATGAGAGGATTAAGGCACCACAGTCATTGTCACTGAGGATGTCATTTGTAATTTGGTTAGGGCCCTTTCAGTGCTGTGGCAGGAGCCACAGAGATTGGAGAGATTCAAACATGGATTCACAGGAAAGGTGGGCACAGACTTGGGAGGTGGCAACATATTTGGAAAGATTGGAGGTGGGACAGTCATTTGGCAAAAATAGAGGAGTCAAGGATTTTTTTGAGATGGTGTTTTTAGGATGGTTTTAAATGGAATGGGGACAGTGCATGTGAAGAGAGAACCATTTAGCATGGGAGCTAGGAAGGCGAGTTGAGTGGTTAGCAGGCTTATCAGAATGGGCTGAAGGGAGCAGGGGATGGATCTCATGGCAGTGAGTTTACAGAGGGCAAGAGGGGAGATTGGAGAGAAACGGGAGAAAGACACGGTTTAGATCTAAGGCAGCGAAAAGCTTTGGGGAGATTTGGTTTAAGACAAGGTATGGGGGTAGGGGTGATGGTGGTGGTGGCAGTGGATGGATTTACACAGCTGAAGCAATGGAATGGGTGGACTAAATCGTTTTGGCAAAAAGCCTATGAGCTTCTTATACTTGTTGGAGGTGAGAATTGAGGGGGGTGGGGAGAGGGTTTTTCATCTGTTTCAGATGAATATGTTGGCAGGAAAATGATAACACTTGGGCAGCTTTACATGAAAACTTGTTTAATTAATTCTGTAAACGTAGAAATATTTCACTTTCTTGCTTAAAATAAAAACTCGTTTAATTCTGTAAACATAGAAATATTTCACTTTCTTGTTTCATTCAGTAAAGAATTATACTTTATGCATGCAACACAAATGTTCCCTTATCAACACTCAAAATATTAGTATCATAAGAGAAACAGCTTTTTAAATTGTTGCAGTGTGTATTTCATGTTTGATTAAACATCACAAGAAAAAAGAAGCAAATAGTGTTGTCAGCCTCTGTAAACTTAACGACTTTATTACAGCTAAGCTCATTTACTGTTCTGATGATCACATCATTGTTGATTTATCCAGCAATACAGAATAATGTTCAGAATTTTCTTTCAACTAAACCATTCATTTGGAAAAACAAGCAACCTGAGTGTAATACGGAAGAGACACAATTCCTGCTAAAAAAAAAAAGACCGAAGGAATTAATCGACAGGGAAAGGTGGAACACAAATTTTATCCAAAGCTTTGTGATTTTTATTTTAAGGAATGAAAGCATGTAGAAATCCCAGGAAGTTTGTAAACACAGATCAGCTAAAGTTGAAGAAAGCTTCCACCAAATAAACTGCTAAACCAAAGTCTCGTAAATTTACTCCTTCCAGAGAAGCCTTAGATTAAGCTTCTCTGCATGCATTCTTACTGCTTGTGACAATAGCAACACTTCCTTTTGGGCTAATGGCTCCTGAGCCTTGTCTATTGTTTGCTGATTAACTGGTCCATTCATTGCTCTGACCACTAATAGCATACTCTTCATAGTTTTCCTGCATTACTGTAAGCATTAATGAGACACAATTACAGCTCACAGTAATTCTCAGGCTGAAGCAATTCTAAAGTGCTTTTTTTGCTGAATGAGAGTTCCTTCAGCATATTGGGTAAATTCACTTCATTGTTGGGCATAGCCAAGGAGTTTTTGTTTAGAAAAATGTATTTATTTGAAGGTGCCTAATAATTAAGATCTAAAAGAATAGAGATTAGATTTGGAAACTAGTTTTCAATTGAGATAGGCTGTAAACAAAAGATGGGCTTGCAATTTAATTATGAGAAAACAAATTGGTGTAGAGAAAAGATTTGAGGCAGGTACAGGAGAGAGGAACACAGGACAGTTATCCTGAATTAACTCAACATCTCAGCGGGACATCATTTAAAAGTAGTTAAAGTTCTAAAAAGGTTGAAAGGTATAAAGAAAAAGACTTGCATTTACACAGCACCACCGGACATCTCAAAGCGCTTTACAGCCAATTAAGTACTTTTGAAATGTGATCACTGTTGTACTTTATGAGAGCAAAATCCATTTGGTTAGAGCTGAGAAGCAAAAAGGGTATAATCATGCTACAAGGGGTATTCCATAGGCCTCCAAATAGTGAGAGAGAGATAGAGGAGCAAATCTGCAGGGAAATTACAGAGATGTGCAACAACTATGGAGTGGTGATATTGAGTTTAGTTACCCAAAAACAATTGGGATAATTTTGGAGTAAAGGGTAAGGAGGGGGAGGAATTTCTAAAATGTATTCAGGAGAACTTCCTTGATCAGTATGTTCTCAGCCCAACTAGAAAAGAGGCATTACTGGATCTGGATCTAGGAAATGAAGTGGACCAAGTGGACCAAGTGTCTGTCGGGGAGTACTTGGGTAAGAGTGATTATCGGTTCATAAGGTTTAGACTCGTAATGCCGAAAAGCAAGCAACAATATATGATAGAATGGCGAGATTGGAAGAGGACTAATTTCAATGCGATGAGAAAGAATCTAGCCAGGGTAGAATGGAACCAAAGACTGACAGGAAAAAGTGTAACGGAACAATGGATTATCTTTAAGGAAGAGATGTTTGAGGTATAGGCTAGGTACATTCCAACAAGGGTGAAAGGAAAGGGAACCAAAAATAGGGCTCCTTGGATGACGAGGGAAACAGAGATTATGATGAAACAAAAAAAAAGAGGGTGTATGACGCATGTCAGGTGAATTCTTCAAGTGAGAACCAGGCCAAGTACAATGGACTGAATTTTATGGTTCTTCCAAGAAGGGTTCGGTGGCATTAAGCCAGCAGCGGGGTCTTCCGCCATGTGGGGAGGTCACCCAGTGAAACAAGGTGACCTCTCTGTGGGCTTGGGGGGAGCATCCTCCTCCCTGGGCAACCTGTGGCCCACGGAGGGCCTCCACCAGCAATCAAAACACCTCCCGGTACCCCCCCCCCCCCCACCACCCCACCCTCCCCTGCACTCAACGCCCACCCTCCCTTCCCACTTCACTAGGGCCTTCTGGATTGGCCCCGGAAACCCTGGATCACTTACCTGAGGTCTGGACCTCCAGCGCTGGGCCTGTGTCCAAGGCCTCTGCAGTACCAGAAGTGGCCACCACTCCCAGTACCACTGAGCTGCCGGCCCTGTGATTGGCTGGCAGCTCTTGGAGGCAGGATCCCAGTCTTTAAAGGAACAGGGATCCCAGCGTCGGGCTGTTAATTGGTCCAGCAATGTAGAATCACTCCAGGTTGGGGAGCTCCAGCTGGCTTAGGCGGGACTCCCCCCCACCTTTCTGGCCCGGCACCAGGAGCCCCACCATGGGCAGAAAATTCTGCCCAATAAGTTGAGAGGGGAGGTAAAGAGGAAAATAAGACTGGCAAAGAGAGAATATGAGAATAGAATGGCAGTCAACATAAAAAGGAGCCCAAAGATCTTCTACCGGCATGTAAATACTAAGCAGGTAGTAAGAGGTGGAGTGGAGCCTATTAGAGACAAAGAGGGTAAGATATGCTTAGCGGCACAGGGCTAGGCTAAAATATTGTGCTTTGTATTGGTATTTACAAAGGAAGACGAATCTTACAAAATATCGGTAGAAGCAGAGGGAGCAGAGGCAATGGATAGGGCAAAAATTGAGAGGGAGGAGGTGCTGGAAAGGCTGGCTATGCTTAGGGTAGATAAGTCACCTGGTTCGGATGGCTTGCATCCCAGTTTGCCAAAGGAGGAGGGGGTGGATATAGCGGAAGGGCTTGCCACAATCTTCCAATCTTGCCTGGATACGAGGGAGGTGCAGAGGACTGGAGAGTGGAAAATGTGACACCCTTATTCAAGAAAAGGTGTAAGGACAGTCCTAGCAAATACAGGCCAGTTAGTTTAACATCAGTGGTGGGTAAGGTTTTAGAAACAACAATTAGGGGAAAAAATCAACAGGCACTTGGAGAGATTTGAGCTAATTAAGGATAGTCAACACAGATTTGTAAAAGACAGATCATGCTTCACTAATCTAATTGAATTTTTTGATGAAGTAAAAGAGATAGTTGATGAAGGGGATGTGGTGGATGTTGTCTATATGGATTTTCAGAAAGCGTTTGATAAAGTTCCACATAAAAGGCTGGTTAACAAAATTGAAGCTCATGGAATAGGAAGGTCTGTGTCCAATTGGATTTTAAAAATTGGCTTCAGGGCAGAAAACCACGAGTCGTGATAAATGGTTTTTTTTGCTATATATTGATATTTGGATCTTTGAATACAGAATAGAATTTCAAAATTTGCCAATAATACCAAATTTGGAGGAATGGCAAATACCGAGGATGATATGAGCTGCCTGCTATAGGACATTGATAGGCTAGCAGAATGGGCAGACAAGTGGCAGATGGAATTTAACACAGACAAGTGCGAAGTGATGCCTTTTGGCAGAAGGGATAGGTGAGGCAATAAAGACTTAATGGTGCCATTCTAAAGAGTGTGCAGGAACAGAGGAACCTGGGGGTGCCTGTGCATCGATCTTTGAAAATGGCAGAACATATTGAGAGAGTAGTTAGCAAAGCATATGGGATCTTGGGCTTCAAAATAGAGGCATAGAGTACAAAAGCAGGAAAGTTATGCTGAACCTTTATAAAGTTCTAGTTAGGCCCCCGCAACAGTATTGCATCCAATTCTGGTCATCATACATTTAGAAGGATGTGAGGGTCCTTGAGTGGGTGCAGAGGAGATTTACCAGAATGATTCCAGGGATGGGGGTTCTTAGTTACAAGGTTAGGTTGGAGAAGCTGGGGTTGTTGTCCCTAAAGCAAAGGAGATTGAGGGATTGAAAGTTTTGGGCAAGAGATACAGGGGGAATGTGAGGAAGAACTTTTTTATTCAGTGAGTGGCAATGACCTAAAACTTGCTGCCCATGAGGGTAGTGGAAGCAGAGACAATGAGTGATTTCAAAAGCAAACTGGATGGGCACTTGAAGAAAATAAAATTGTAGGGCTACGAGGATCAAGCCGGGGGAGTAGGACTGACCGGATTGCTTCGCAGAAAGTCAGCATGGTGCAATGGGCTGAATGGCTGCCTTCTATGCCATAAATGACTCTGTGACTCTAAAACATCTAAATGTCACATTATTGATGGGTAATCATTTTGACATAAAACTGTAAAATAGCAAGAGGAAGTTATCCTATAGACAAAAGTAAAGGCCGTAAAACCATGTTAGGGGTCATAAAATAACGTACATGTATTTGGGTAAATTCATATGAGAGTTGATTCTCCAGAAAACAGAAGGAAAACAGGTATATACTCAGCCAGTGCAATGTTTACCAATTTTCAGCAGTACCATTGTCCCAGGTTTTCCTGGGGTCAGCCTTCAATATTTATCCACAGCAAGCTCCAGGCCTTGTGCTGGGAACTCATCAAGGGACCAGGACAGGAAACTGCACAAACCAGCAGGCTTAAAAGGGCTCATGGGAAAATTAAAGGAACACTGCCATTTAAAGTTGTGACCAAAGATGATCAAAGATTAACCTTTTATTAGATTAGACTAGACTATAAGATTAGACTAGAAAGATTAGACTATAAATATTCACTCTACATGTTTCGGCTTTTCCAATAAAAGAGAAAAGAAGGAAGACTTGCATTTATATAGCGCTTTTCACAACCACCGGATGTCTCAAAGCACTTTTCTGCCAATGAAGTACTTTTGAAGTTTAGTCACTGTTGCAATGTAGGAAACACAGCAGCCAATTTGCACACAGCAAATTCCTACAAACAATAATGTGATTTCTTTTGGGCCTCCTTATCTCGAGAGACAATGGATACGCGCCTGGAGGTGGTCAGTGGTTTGTGAAGCAGCGCCTGGAGTGGCTATAAAGGCCAATTCTGGAGTGACAGGCTCTTCCACAGGTGCTGCAGAGAAATTTGTTTGTTGGGGCTGTTGCACAGTTGGCTCTCCCCTTGCGCCTCTGTCTTTTTTCCTGCCAACTACTAAGTCTCTTCGACTCGCCACAATTTAGCCCTGTCTTTATGGCTGCCCGCCAGCTCTGGCGAATGCTGGCAACTGACTCCCACGACTTGTGATCAATGTCACACGATTTCATGTCGCGTTTGCAGACGTCTTTATAACGGAGACATGGACGGCCGGTGGGTCTGATACCAGTGGCGAGCTCGCTGTACAATGTGTCTTTGGGGATCCTGCCATCTTCCATGCGGCTCACATGGCCAAGCCATCTCAAGCGCCGCTGACTCAGTAGTGTGTATAAGCTGGGGATGTTGGCCGCTTCAAGGACTTCTGTGTTGGAGATATAGTCCTGCCACCTGATGCCAAGTATTCTCCGAAGGCAGCGAAGATGGAATGAATTGAGACGTCGCTCTTGGCTGGCATACGTTGTCCAGGCCTCGCTGCCGTAGAGCAAGGTACTGAGGACACAGGCCTGATACACTCGGACTTTTGTGTTCCGTGTCAGTGCGCCATTTTCCCACACTCTCTTGGCCAGTCTGAACATAGCAGTGGAAGCCTTACCCATGCGCTTGTTGATTTCTGCATCTAGAGACAGGTTACTGGTGATAGTTGAGCCTAGGTAGGTGAACTCTTGAACCACTTCCAGAGCGTGGTCGCCAATATTGATGGATGGAGCATTTCTGACATCCTGCCCCATGATGTTCGTTTTCTTGAGGCTGATGGTTAGGCCAAATTCATTGCAGGCAGACGCAAACCTGTCGATGAGACTCTGCAGGCATTCTTCAGTGTGAGATGTTAAAGCAGCATCGTCAGCAAAGAGGAGTTCTCTGATGAGGACTTTCCGTACTTTGGACTTCGCTCTTAGACGGGCAAGGTTGAACAACCTGCCCCCTGATCTTGTGTGGAGGAAAATTCCTTCTTCAGAGGATTTGAACGCATGTGAAAGCAGCAGGGAGAAGAAAATCCCAAAAAGTGTGGGTGCGAGAACACAGCCCTGTTTCACACCACTCAGGATAGGAAAGGGCTCTGATGAGGAGCCACCATGTTGAATTGTGCCTTTCATATTGTCATGGAATGAGGTGATGATACTTAGTAGCTTTGGTGGACATCCGATCTTTTCTAGTAGTCTGAAGAGACCACGTCTGCTGACGAGGTCAAAGGCTTTGGTGAGATCAATGAAAGCAATGTAGAGGGGCATCTGTTGTTCACGGCATTTCTCCTGTATCTGACGAAGGGAGAACAGCATGTCAATAGTCGATCTCTCTGCACGAAAGCCACACTGTGCCTCAGGGTAGACGCGCTCGGCCAGCTTCTGGAGCCTGTTCAGAGCGACTCGAGCAAAGACTTTCCCCACTATGCTGAGCAGGGAGATTCCACGGTAGTTGTTGCAGTCACCGCGGTCACCTTTGTTTTTATAGAGGGTGATGATGTTGGCATCGCGCATGTCCTGGGGTACTGCTCCCTCGTCCCAGCACAGGCATAGCAGTTCATGTAGTGCTGAGAGTATAGCAGGCTTGGCACTCTTGATTATTTCAGGGGTAATGCTGTCCTTCCCAGGGGCTTTTCCGCTGGCTAGGGAATCAATGGCATCACTGAGTTCCGATTTGGTTGGCTGTATGTCCAGCTCATCCATGACTGGTAGAGGCTGGGCTGCATTGAGGGCAGTCTCAGTGACAGCATTCTCCCTGGAGTACAGTTCTAGGTAGTGCTCAACCCAGCGGTCCATCTGTTTGCGTTGGTCAGTGATTATGTCCCCCGATTTAGATTTGAGGGGGGTGATCTTCTTGATGGTTGGCCCAAGAGCTCTCTTCATGCCATCATACATTCCTCTGATGTTTCCGGTGTCTGAGGCCAGCTGAATATGACTGCATAGGTGTTGCCAGTAGTCGTTTGCGCAACGCCTAGCTGTTCTTTGTGCAGTACTTCTGGCTGCTTTAAGTGCTGCGGATGTTAAATCGCTGGGGGCTTTCTTGTAGTTCAAAAGTGCAATGCGCTTAGCGGCTATGACAGGTTCCAGCTCTTCATTATGAGATTGAAACCAGTCTGCATTTCTCTTCGCACTTTTGCCGTAGGTGGTCAAAGCTGACTCATAGATGGCGTCTCTGATGTGGGCCCACTTGGTCTCAGCATCCCCTGTGGGAGTGTTTTGAAGGGCTGTTACAAGTGAATTTAGAAATTTTTGTAACAGCTGTGGGTGAGAAATTCTGCTCGTGTTGATGCGCGGGTGGCCCTTCTGCTTGGAATGATGCAACTTCTTTGGTCTGAGTCTAACCTTGCTGCACACCAGGGAGTGGTCGGTGTCGCAGTCCGCACTGTGGAAGCTGCGTGTGATTTGAACACTGTTTAAGGCGGCTCGCCTTGTGACAATGAGGTCTAGCTGGTGCCAACGACGTGATCTTGGGTGCCTCCATGAAACCTGGTGACAGGGTTTAGTGTGAAAGAACGAGTTGGTGATGCAGAGGTTATGATAGGTACACAACTCAAGCAGTCTCTGCCCGTTCTCATTCATCCTTCCAACGCCATAGCGCCCAAGGCAGGAGGGCCATGAGTCATGGTCGGCCCCAACCCTGGCATTAAAGTCCCCCAGCAGGAATAGGTGTTCGGTGTTGGGGATGCTGCTAATGATGTTATGGAGTTGTTCATAGAACTGGTCTTTAGCTTCAGGTGCGGAACAGAGTGTTGGAGCATAGATGCTGAGTAGGTGTACTGGACCAGAGGTGGTGAGCAGTCGGATGGACAGTATGCGTTCCGAGCCATTTGAGGGAGGCTCTATCATGCTGAGCAAGGAGTTTCTGATGGCGAAGCCCACTCCATGCTGTCTTGGTTCTTCAGGATCCCTGCCCTGCCAGAAGAAGGTGTAGTCTTGCTCTGCTAGAGAGCCACTCGCGGGGAGGCGAGTCTCCTGAAGTGCTGCGATGTCCACATTGAGTCTACTGAGCTCGTTGTTAATGATGGCGGTCTTCCGAGAATCGTTGATTTGTGTAAGGTCTTCCGACAGGCCAGGACACATAGTTCTGACGTTCCAGCTTGCAAAGCGAAGGGCTGGTACCTTCTTTCCTTTTTTCATGTTGTTTGGTGCGGTGTATCAGTCCACCTTTCGGGCAATGACAATGATAATGACAAGATAATCTGTTTTTGTGATGTGATTGAAGGATAAATATTGACAAGGACATCAGGGATCACTCCCCTGCTGCTCTTCGAAATAGTGCCATGGGATCTTTTACATCCATCCGCTTTTTTCATTTTTACATCAAAAGCCTATTGGAGCATGAAAAGTGGAAGCAAGAAAGAGTGTCTATGTACAATGACAAAGGATCCAAGCCCCTATTTAATGGCTGGTGCAATGGAGAAGCAGCAGCAAGAGGATGCCTTGTTTGGCAATACAAGGTGGAGCTTCCGATTGGAAAAGTTTATGCACCATACACAAAACTGTTTTTTGGTCTACATCCCTAAAGAAGGATATTCTTGCTTTAGAGGAAGTGCAATGAAGGTAATCCCAGATTGATTGCTAAAATGAAAGGGTTGTCCTATGACTAAGCAGAATGGGCCTATATTCTCTAGAGTTTGAAAGACTGAGAGCTAATCTCATTGAAACATAGAACTCTTAGAGGGCTTGATGGGGTAGATGCAAAGAGACTTTTTCTCCTAGCTGGAGAGTCTAGAACTATAGGTAAGAACTCTAGAGAAGGAGACAGCCATTTAGGACTGAGATGAGAAATGTCTTCACTCAGAAGGTTGTGAGTCTTTGGAATTCTCACCCCCCTGAGAGCTGTGGATGCTTCAGTCATTGAGTGACCGAGACCAATAGATTTTTAGGCACTAAGGGAATCAAGGAATGTGGGATAGGGCAGGAAAGTGCAGTTGAGGTAGAAGAGCAGCCATGATCTTATGGAATAGCAGAGAGGGCTTGAGGGGCCATATGGCCTGTTTCTGATCCTATTTCTTATGTTCTTATGAACTGTCAACGTTGTCAGTTTTTAAACAGTGATTTCTGGCCAGTGTAGTGAGCCTAGTGATCGTCCCCATGTGAAGCAGCAGTGATTTTCAGCCATGGCCCCATTAACATCTAGTTGGCGCGCTATGGGGCCCCAAATATGTGGCCCAATACACTTCAACAAATAAAGACCCACCAAGTTTGGGCCACCCCAGCTAGCAGCAAAGTAATTGTGGTGGGAGGGCCGTGATGGCAGGTAGAGCGGGGAGTCCCAAAGCAGTGACAGCCCACTTTCATCCAGCCTGAAAACTTCCAAATTGACTGGCCATCCATGTCCACTGGAGAAATTTGAATTTTGCTGCTTCACCTGCTCAGCGTTGAATGGCCATCCTTTTGATTTGGGTTAAATTGTCAATCAGCTGGTGTGGTAATTTGAAGTTCAATGGGAAGCATTAATTGACGGAATCCCAGTTGAGCTTGTGGATTCTCCAGTTCCCTTTCGCTTCTAGCACATGGTCAGTGGTGGATCAGGATTCTCCTTGCTGTTGCTACATAGGCTGATTGTGCTTCAACTTATGTGTTTTGGAGGAGGCTTTATAGAAGGGACTTGGAGTTGTTAACTGATGTGGTGCTTTTACAAACTTGGGGCTTCTATGGTTTGAGCACTAGTCCTGCTGTCGAATGCGGAGTTGGGCACAAGGCCCATCATGGGTTGGAGCAGCTGGCCACAATTGACTGTCTGCTGCTGAGTCACCTAAGATTTATGAGCTGTGAACTCCGACAAATTGCGTGGTTGGAGTCAGGCCCAGAGGTGGGGAGAATAGCATCAGGTGATACCTCGGCCATTTTTAAAGGGCTGCCAGCCCTGCATTGAACTCTGCATTAGGAAGGCCTGGAAGAGGAAGAGATGATATCAGATGATTAGAGACCCCGTGTGGCCCCACTCTTTCCTGATGCATCCCTCCAGGTTCTACTAGAGGCTGTCAGGGAGAGGAAGGACATCTTGTTCCCAAGGGATGGGAGGAGGAGACCGGTGAGCCAAACCAAGCAGGCCTGGCTCCAGATCGCTGAGGAGGTCAGCAGCAGTGGTGTAATGCTATGTACATGGATACAGTGCCACAAGTGGCTCAACGACCTCAGCCGGGCTGTGAAAGTGAGTATTATTTAAGCCCTTCATTCTCTTGACCCTTACATCTGTCGAAGTAGGATGTTGCGTTCGGATAATCAACCCCCAGATGTGGGCAAAGGGACAGAGATGCAACATATCTGTCAGTGGTCTGTCACAATGGCCCTGAAAACAGGCCCCCTGTCATAATTTGAATCTCGTGAGGTCCCTGGAAAGGGAACACATGCAGAAGGCATCTGTGTGTCCCCTCAGTAACAACTGGACTGCCAGCAGCTCATGTGTTGGGATTGATGTCGCTTGGGGATCAACGTCTCCCTTCTCTCTGTCTGCAGAAGAAGATAGCACATAGTCATAGGGAGCGGGTGAAGACCAGAGGTGGGCTGCCATTGCTGCAGCTCCTTACGTCGATAGAGGAGGAGAAGGCCATGGAGCTTGCTGGACTGCAGGATGGAAGGAGTGTTGTGGATGGAGAGACAGGGGCACCCTCCCAAGATAGTAAGTCAGGTCTACATGGGCACAATGCTACATCTGCAATGATGGAACCATGCTGCTCGTCAGGCATTCGGTGCACTCAAGGGTCTGCATTGTATGGGTGTCTGCAATGGAGGGAGGGCAGACCTTTGTTCTGTCATGCAGGGCAAACTGTGCCAAATCAGACACTGGTGGAAAATGCTTCGGATCCTGCCACCTCTGATGAGGAGGAAGGAGCCTCAGAGGGTCCATCAGCACCTCATACTCCTCCACCCTCCACCAGCGCAGCTACTCACACCTCAGCGGGTTTGCATGCAAGTTTAGATCTGGGCACAGACGGAGGTGGTGACAGCCCAGGCCTCGGACTGTTGGAGGGCTGTGGGAGGCCAGACCCATGCTGAGCCCCAGGCTCATGAATTGCCTCTGTTTTCGGCAGCTACAAGGAAAAAGCTGGAGCTGCAGCAAGAGATGGGGCAACATCTAGCAGAGATGCCATAGGCAATGGGCTCCCAAGAGTGGTCAATGGAGGAGTGCGTCCAAGCCTTGCCCTCAATATTGTCTCTAACTGGTGCTCGAGTGGCCTTCTCCATTGAGAGGTTGGCAGATCTGATGGAGAGCCACATCCAGCAGAGCACTCAATGTTTGCTGGATATTTGTGCAGACCTCCATACTCTCGTCCTCACCATGAGTGGAAGTCAGCAGTGGCAAGGCGGGAGGGGGATGGGGACCTCGAATCACCATCAGGCCCTCTGTCCTCTCAGGTCAGCAGGGAGACAGAAGTCTGCCTTGATAGGGAGGAGGAGCATATGTCTCCCACAGCTGGGGACTCCTTTCAGGTGATCCTGGTACAGGCAGCAGCTCCTCTGCCCCTCTGCCAGTGTCGTCAGTTCATCCAACATCCCAAGCCAAAAGAGGGCGGTACTGCTTCTTCGCAGAAGGCCACTGCATGCTGGGGCTCTCCAGGCCAAGGCATCTTGAAGACGGCTGCTAAGTCATGCATAGCCATGGGCACTAAGCTCAGCAGGCAGCCTCCACCTCAACTGACAGCACAGGGGCAGCACCATGAGTGAGTTCCCGTACGCAAATTAAGAAGTGCATTTAGAATCACTGGGCTTTCATGGGTGAGCATTTGTCTATCATTACACTGTCCTCCTCCATTATGACTGTAAATAAATCTTTACTGCTAAGCATGGACTCCCTCCCTTTATTTCCATCGAGGGCTTGACCCTTCACTGCATCCCAGCCTCTAGCAAGAAGCTGGAGGCAATCGCTGATGCGCAGGGGTTCAACTCTAGAGCTTCACCAGATCAGCTATGTGCGAGTATTCAATAAGACAATGCATCATTAAGGAAAGAATGGGGAAAGATGGAGGCATAAAGGATCAAATGAAACGTGAAAGTATAAGGCCATTGCCAGCTTCCCTTGCACATCTCTCATGGCCAATGTCATGTTGCCCCTGGGGTTCTTCATCTGGCCTGGCTTGCCCATCTTCTCGTGCCACATCCTCATCGTCTGAGGAGGCAGTACGCTGCTCACTTTCCTTGTTGCTCATCGGCTCCTCCCTCTGCAGGGCAAGGGATTCGCAGTGCACAGCAAACCACAACGATACGGGAAACCCTCACCGGGGTCTAATGAAGGGCTCCTCCAGACCGATCTAGGTACCTGACTCTCATCTTCAGCAAACCAATGGCCTGCTCAATGGTAGCTTGCATTGTCCCGTGGTAGGCATTGTACCTCTCCTCTGTATCTGTGCATGGGTTCCTCACAGGCATCAGTAGCCATGTCCTCAGTGAGTAGCCCTTGTTTTCAAGCATCCATCCCTGAAGGCTGGAGGGAGGGCAGTAAAGTTCAGGAACCTGGGACTGTCTCCAAATGTGGGCACCGTGGCAACTTCCCAGGAAATGTGCAAGATCTGTTTACGGTGGTCACACACAAGTTGCACATTGAGGGAGTGGAAGCCCTTCCTGTTGATGAAGGCCACTGGCTGGTGTTCCAGAGCCTTGATGGTCACATGTGTACAGTCGATGACACCCTGCACCTGGGGGAATCCAATGATGGCCCCGAAACCAATGGCCCTCTCAGCTTGTGATAGATATCCATGTGGAAGTGCACATAATCTCCGGCCCTCCTGAACAAGGCATTGGTGAACTCCTTGATGCACCAATATGCTGTGGACTGTGAGGTAGTTGAGCCTCGACCTATACTCTCTTTCTGGAGGGTACCTCCTTCTGCACTGGCCACCGCCCTTGCCATCTCCTCTTCGCGCTTCTGGTATGTCCAGAAGCCAATGAGGTCCCTCATGTGGGCTGAAGGTGCCTGGACCTCCCTCCTACTCAGGTGCACTTCACCTTCAACAGGGTCCCCGAAACCTGGGTGAATGCAGCCCATGATAAATGGCTTCTCCCTTAAAGGCAGTCTTCCCCTGCCAGTGTCCCCCCCCCCCCCCCCGACTTGACACCCACACTTGTGACCCTTGCCCAGGTGTCACTTTCCCATTGCCTTCTTGAATTGGCCCCCCTGCAGTGCAGCCAACCTTCACCTCACTCCTGACATGCTAAGTTCAGCCCTCCTTTCATGGCCCTTCCAAGCCCTCGATATTTGCCCTTCCGATTGCCTCGTCTTCCAGGAAGGCATGGCCTGCTGCTTCAATGTCAGCTCCTTCAAGGAGGTGAGAGTCTGACGCCCTGTGAGACCCATGCGCTGTTTATAAAATTGCATCTGACACATTAAATCATTTTCAATTAGTCATTTAGTTAGTTTAATTACCTGCTCGCCACATCGCCATCAGACCACCACCCTCCATATTTACTGCCATGAACAAAATCGGAATGGGACGTCACGATGTCGGACTTCCTGTCCGACATGTCCCGTCCCGATTTTATGTCCCCCCACGCCTCCATACCCGTCCACGTCGTTCCCTTAAAATTCAGCCCTTGGTGTTTTTGTTGACTTGGGACTTATTTGCAGTGAAGAATAAAAGATATATCGATGCATACAATTTATATTGTTACTGCTTAATGAAGAGACTGTACTACTGTAGTTGCTTAACCTGGCAGGATCTTTCCCCATAGGTCTTCATTTCTTTATTTATTCAATATCTAATAACATCAATCTCTGATCTTGAAGTTCTGTAGTCACAGTGGTCATCATGTCTTCATCCAAGAATAGAAAGGTAGATCAAGAATGCTGCACTCTTCAAGAGATATGGAAAACGTTGTATTCTTTGCAGACATGAATGGAACACCCACAAGTTTGACTAGTAAGCAGCAGGTAGCTGTGCTGTAAGAACACGACATTCAAAAACACTATGAAGCTAACCATGGTGAAAAATAATGTGCACATGAAAGTTACAGGAAGAAAAATGTTCTGAATCAACCCATTTGTCGAGAAAGCAGCAATCAATATTTACTAATGCTCACCACATAGGTAATACAGATGCCGAGGTGAGTGATGAAATGGTTGTGCCACAAAATCATTTTCTGAGGGAGATTTTCTTTTCAAAAACTGCATGCTAGAAGTTGCAGAAAAAGTGGCCTTGACATTAACCCTTCCACGACGGGCGGGAGAGAGTTGTGACCGCCTGTAAAAAAGAGAAAGAAAGAATTTTTTGAAGTGTAATCACTGTTGTAATATAGGACGCACAGCAGTCAATTTGCGCACAGCAAGATCCCACAAACAACATCATGATTATGACCAGATAAGCTTTAGAAATGTTGGTTGAGGAATAAATATTGGCCAGGGTACTGGGGAAAACTTCCCTGTTCTTCTTCGAAATAATGACAAGGGATCATCCACGTCTATCTGAGGGGGCAGATGGAGCCTCTTTTTCGACAGGAAAAGTGATGAACTTTTCACCCTTCCCCACAGGGCCTCATCTCGTGCTCAGTACTGGATTGATTCGCCATATGTTGCTGGCAATGGCATGGGAGGATCCAGTGATGTAAAAATGTAATCCCGCAGTGACCTTCGCACCTGTGTTATACAAGTTGGCTGCAGGTTGATCTCCAGAAGGTGCCATAGCTATGCAGGAGTCTTCCTTGTCAAGTGGAAGTACCAAAGAGAAGTCTCCTTTGGCATGTTCAGGAAGGACCATCTAGGGCGTAAATGCTGGCCCTAGGAATTAGGATGGTTACATTCTGAACACGTGAGATGCAGCCACACCTGTTTTTCAAGTGCCCTTAGAAACTGCTGTTCCTCTTCCAAATCTAGGAGTGCTTAAAGAGACTCTCATCTTCCTCACTTGGTTGCTGCAAGAGAAATAAGAGCTTGGAAGAAATATGGCCACAATAAAGCACTAGAAATAAAAGTTTTGCATTGCCAAAATTGCCTAAACACCAATAAAAATGAAAGCATCAATGAAAATTTAGACTGAGCAATATAATAACTAAATAAAACTCTAACCTCTTTCAGTGCTGTATCTCTGAATCAATGAATCAAAATTAAAGAGTGATGCTGACCTTTAGGAAGCCACTTCTACAGTCCAGGCCATTTACACGGTACCGCACCTATTTCACATGAAAGAAAAGCTCAACTGGCAAGAAAGCAACGAGAAACTGCTAAATCCAACATGAGGCCTATTTATATAAATTCTTGAAGCTTTAATGAGCCACAAAATCAGTGCTTCAATCTGCTACTGAGTGTGGTGGAGACAGAATTGTGGCTTTCAAAAGGAATGGAATAATTATCTGTAGAGACAAGATTTGCAGGACTACGGAGAAAATGAAGAAGAATGGAACTAGCTGAGTTTCTCTCGCAGTGAGCAGGTACAGACACGATGGGCCATTCTATGATTCTGTGATTCTATGAGTTAAAACATTGAACAGAGGATTTGCATATAAATGGAATAACAGATTTGTTGCAACTGTTGCTGAGAGTAATTTTACCAGCAAACATAAATACTGTGGCTACAAGAGCAGGCCAGAGGCTGGGAATTCTGCAGCAAGTAACCTATCTCCTGACTCCCCAAAGCTTGTCCACCATCTCAGAGGCACAAGTCAGGAGTGTGATGGAATACTCTCCAGTTTATTTATTTTATTTAGAGATACAGCAGTGAAACAGGCCCTTCAGCCCACCAAGTCTGTACCGACCATCAACCACCCATTTATACTAGTCCTACATTAATCCCATTACCCTCTCACATCCCCACCTTCCTTCAATTCCTCTACCGATACTAGGGGCAATTTATAATGGCCAATTTACCTATCAACCTGCAAGTCTTGGGCTGTGGGAGGAAACCAGAGCACCCAGCGAAAACCCACACAGTCACAGGGAGAACTTGCAAACTCCACACAGGCAGTACCCAGAATCGAATCCAGGTCGCTGGAGCTGTGAGGCTGCGGTGCTAACCACTGCGCCGCAGTACCTGGACCCATTGCCTGGATGAGTGTGGCTCCAACAACACTCAGGAAGCTGGACACCATCCAGGACAAAGCAGCCCGCTTGATTGGCACCCCATCCACCACCTCCACCACCGATGCACAGTGGCAGCAATGTGTACCATCTACAAGATGCACTGCAGCAACTCACGAAGGCTTCTTCGACAGCACCTTTCAAACCCAATACCTCTGCCACCTAGAAAGACAAGGGCAACAGATGCCTGTGAACACCACCACCTGCAAGTTCCCCTCCAAGCCACACCAACCTGACTTGGAAATATAGTGCCATTACTTCACTGTCGCTGGATCAAAATCCTGGAACCCTCTCCCTAACAACACTGTGGGAATACCTGCACCAAATGGACTACAGCGGTTCAAGAAAGCAGCTCACCACCACCTTTTCAAGGCAATTAGGGATAAGCAGTAAATGCTGTCCTAGCCAGTGATGCCCACATCCCATAAACGAATAAAAAAATTGCAAAAGAAAAGTGGGAGCAGTGATTTAACATTTGCGGGAATCAGAAATAAATACAGAAAATGCTGGAAATGCCCAATTGGTCAATCAGCATTTGAAAGAGAGAAACGGGTTAACAGAAAGCTAAAACGGGGCAAATCCACAATCTAATGCCCCCCACCGTACCCCCCCCGCCTCACCCCGACTGGCCAGCTGCATGCCCGGAATTTCCCAAAACCCATGAAATGCATTCCCAGCGAATGCTGCTCCCCACTGTGAGCACCACATCGCAGAATCACATCCAAAGACCTTGCTCTTTCAGATGCTGACAGACCTGCTGTACATTTCCAGCATTGCTTAAAAGGGAGAGTGACGTGGAGAAGATACTATAATGAAGTCGGTGCCGATGTGTATTTTGAGGGTTGGTCTGATTCAGCAATAGCAGTGGGTGGGAAATTCCATAGTTTCAGAGCACAGCTGAAGGTGGAACATTTGCTAATGCTGAGCTCAAGAAAGGGGTGGGGGAAGAAACAGAAGAGTTACTGCTTACATCTGAGAGACCGCTGGAGGCGATAAATAATAAATAGAAATGAGGAGTTCAAATTACATTGCTGGCTTGTTCCTTTTAAGCAGCCAATGATATTTTATTTCTAAATGCAGCTCTTCATTTTATTTGAGAAGAGTGTTCACATAACAGATGCAGTGCTATGTTATTTTCAACACTGTTCAAAAATGGTAACTGTTAATCTGAAACAAATATTACTCCCATCTTCACAACTATCAGAAACATGCAGATAAGAATTTTACAGAAACTAGAATTAGATGGCGATTGCTTAACTATTGGGACCAAATGTTTTTTAAACTATTTTGAATATATTATTTTCTCATTTTCGCCCCTTTCACTTTGAAGTTTCTTGGTGTCACTCACTTTCCAAGCAAAGAGGATAGGCTCAAAGATCTGCTTTCAACACTTTAGCAATGTTACATTTCAAACAGCTACTGACAGGCATGTGAGAGAACTCAAGTCTGATTGACCTGCTTTCCCTCCCTTGCTGTGGCTGGGGAGAATGCCAGGCTTTGTTCTAAGTCTTTGCAGGGTGGACATGGCTGAGATCAGAAACTCAGGTGTCATTCAAACTCCGCTGGCCAACTTCCCCCTATGTTTCGGGCAGCAAGTCGATGGGAAGCAGTGAAAAATTGTACCAACAGTGGTTACGTGGCGAGTTTGGCTGCTCAGCCCAGCTGGCCCAAAGGGGATACACGATTGGGATAGAGGGAAGCTCCCCCTGGTCCCATAAGCAGAGTTCAAAAAAATTATAATTTGCCTTTGGACCTCTTCTGGCCCTGATCTGCTTCCAGGAGGGGAAACTCACTGACACCTTGCATTTAGGCTACCGATTTAATATTACAGCCTAAAGACTCTCTTGTACTGCTTGTATTATCCTTTGATGAAAGATCCTAATGGCTCTGGAAGTAAAAGCAGCAGTTATTCACACACCAATTTCAGTGTTAATCCAGACATAACAACTTAGGATATCACCCTGTCGTCCTGCAACTTCCACACGATTTTCTGCATAAGGCATAGGATAGCAATCAGAAGTGAGAACTTAAGCTGATAATATTTCTCCCAACCAATCTAGTATAAGTTGGCCAGTGCTTTGCAGCATTGCATTCAACTGGAGCTGAATCTGGATAAATTTCCAGGTTCAATTAATTTGCATGTCTTGGTTTTAACTCAGGTGTGCAGCAGCATTAATGTCCACCAGTTTCGAGACCTTCTGCCTGCTGTCAGAAACAACACCACTACTTCTTCTTTCTGATCTAAAATGATAAAGGCTGATCCGTTTGCAAACAACCCCTTTACAGATCTTTCAATCTGAAAAGGGTGGCCAGAACCACTGAGGGCCCGTTTTCATTGGTGATCTTCTGTTTGGATGTGTCTGCTGGGCAGCTGCCCGGAAAAATGATGCAGGAAGCATTTTGCTGTTATTTCCATGTAAATAGCATTCAATATGTTGTAACTGGGAGCTTCTTGCCCATGCCTGGGGTATCCCATGAAATGCATCTTGAACAGAAGTGAGACAGAGACCCGACTTAATGGATCTCTGCCGCTTTTTTCCTCTGAATTGCACCCCAGAAATAGCTGCCTACAGGATGTAATGCAGAGGAAAACAGCCCCACTGAGGTCAATAGTCACAACCCTACTAATGCCCCAAGCATCATTCGTTGATCTGCAAACAGCAATCTACAAACATTTCTTCCGTGCAGTTTGTTTTATCTTTCGTGGACTTAGCGCTCACGTGTTTCGTCAACAATCTTTGGCCTCAACTTGTCCCGAAGTTTACTTTTATTACCTGCCTGCAACATATGCTGTAGGTTGAAATGCAACATATGAGGTGTTATTGGGATTGCTCGCAAGCGTGCTCCCACATTTTTCCATCCTTTAATTATTGTTTGTCACGTTAGTATGTATAACATTCTTTTGCACACTATTTTAACAGAGGCGTTAACCAATTTAGTTTAAAGAGTTTAACTGTTGAGCTGGCAGAGCACGAATGTCATTCAAATATGTTAAATATTTGTACATTGTTATCATTAATAGTAATTTCTAGGCTGTTCTTTACTTCCAGCTTTGGGACAATCTTGAAACCAATATTCCTGATTTTCAAAGGCTGGAAATGTCAAACAGGTAAGGGATATTATCAAACTGTAGAGTAGCATTGTATATGTGTCAAGCCACTCAAATGTCAGCCCTTCACACAATAGAGAGCACTAAACAGAACAGGTAGAAATGCATTATTTTCATTTAATACAAGGAGATGGTACTGTACTCACTGATCAGGCTACAGAAATGCAGTGAGGTGGGACTTTCCTGCATCCATCCAAATTATCTGATACTGACACCATCAGAAATCCCAGGATCAGGGTTTTTATATAATGCTGGGTGGAACAAGGATAAAAGACACAACAATCATTGATAACTTATGATTTTGATGGCCTGGAATATTTATGCGTCAGGAGGTGGTAGTAGAAGGGAATGCTATGAAGTCAAAGTGCCACCACAGGATTTAAAATTCCATTTAAATGGACCAACTGAATGGAAATGACATCAGCAAAAGGAGGGCACCAAATGTCACCATAAGTAATGTGGAGGCAGTCTTGTGCAAGATAAGGCAATGGAGGAATGCCACTCTTGGGATGGGTGGCAAGAATACAGCAAATTCATCTGCCCATATAATGTTGAAGGAGTTGGCAATGGCAGTGAATGACATCTCCATGACCTCAACCAAGCCCCTATAGATCAATCACCTCAGCAATGTAAGTGCCATGGTTACTTCAGGGTGATTTGGACAAGTGAAGTGAGTGGGCAAATGCATGGCAGATGCAGTATAATATGGATAAATGTGAGGTTTATCCACTTCGGTAGCAAAAACAGGAAGGCAGATTATTATCTGAATGACTATAAACTGAGAAAGTGGAATATGCAACGAGACCTGGGTGTTCTCGTACACCAGTCACTGAAGGTAAGCATGCAGGTGCAACAGGCGGTAAAAAAGGCAAATGGTATGTTGGCCTTCATAGCGAGAGGATTCGAGTACAGAAGCAGGGATGTCTTGCTGCAATTATACAGGGCCTTGGTGAGGCCACACCTGGAATATTGTGTGCAATTTTGTTCTCCTTATCCGAGGAAGGATGTTCTTGCTATAGAGGGAGTGCAGTGAAGGTTTACCAGACCGATTCCTGGGATGGCGGGACTGACGTATGAGGAGAGATTGAGTCGGTTAGGATTATATTCGCTGGAGTTCAGAAGAGTGAGGGGGATCTCATAGAAACCTATAAAATTCTAACAGGACTTGACAGGGTAGCTGCAGGAAGGATGGTCCTGATGGTGGGGGAGTCCAGAATCAGGGTCACAGTCTAAGGATACGGGGTAAACCTTTCAGGACTGAGATGAGGAGAAATTTCTTCACCCAGAGAGTGGTGGGCCTGTGGAATTCACTACCACAGAAAGCAGTTGAGACCAAAACATTGTATGATTTCAAGAAGGAGTTAGATATAGCTCTTGGGGCCAAAGGGATCAAAGGATATGGGTGAAAGCGGGAACAGGTTACTGAGTTGGATGATCGGCCATGATCATAATGAATGGCGGAGCAGGCCCGAAGGGCCGAATGGCCTACTCCTATTTTCTATGTTTCTATGTTTGTTGAGATCTTTAGATAGAAGGCTTCACTTGCTGCCCTCACAATGTTCCGTCACTACCCTATGGGGTTTAAAGTATACATTTTGCACCATGCTCCAGTTTGCCTCTCACATGGAATCTTTCACTCACTGCGTATTATGCTTTGATATTGAAGCCTCACCACCCATGCTCGTGCTCCCTTATTTATTTCTAAACATTGAATATTAACAGTAAGGAAGATAAAAAGATTTGGAGACTATTGTAGCCAATTCACAGTTAAGTGGAGGTAAGCTGCAGGTCTACTGACAGCATGTGTCATAACTCTGTGACTACCAAGCACTGCAATTTTACTGAATGGCAGGGTTTGAGGATAGCATTGACATGGTTCTGCAGGCTTCCTTCATCAATGGTCAGATGTACATCAATATGAAAGAATATCACTATCTCAAGGTTCAGCTTGTTTGCTGCCTCCTCCTCTCTCCAATCTATCCATTCCCCGGACATTAATAACTGGTACTAATGCACCTAAACTCTCTGCTCAAGAGGCAGCAACCCCAGCCACCGGTGCAGGGAACACTCTGAGATGTCAGCTTTTTGGGAGTCATGACAATAGTTTTTAAGCTTTTTTTCTTATTTGTTCATGGGATGTGGGCATCGCTGGCAAGGCCAGCATTTATTGCCCATTCCTACTGGCCTTGAAAAGGTGATGCTGCTGTCTATCTGGTGCATGTGCACTCACAGTGCTGTTAGAGAAGAAGCTCCAGGACTTTGACCCAGCGACAGTAAAGGAACAGCTAAATAGTTCCAAGTCAGGATGATGTGTGGCTTGGAGGGGAACTTGCAAGTGGTGGTGTTCCTATGTGTTCCTTTGTGCTGTCCTTGTCCTTCTAGGTGGTAGGGTTGCAGGAATAGAAGATGTTGTCAAAGGAATCTTGGTGAGTTGCTGCAGTACATCTTGTAGATGGTAAACACTGCTGCCACTGTGCGTCGGTGGTGGATGGAATGAATGTTTAAGGTTGTGGATGGGGTGCCAATGGGGTTTGCTTTGTATTGGTTGGTGTTGAGCTTCTTGAATGTTGTTAGAGCTGCATCATCCAGGCAAATGGAGAGTATTCCATCAGACTCCTGACTTGTGTATTGTCAATGGTGGACAGGCTTTGGGAAGTCAAGAGATGAGTTCCCAGTCTCTGACCTGCTTTTGTAGCAACTGTATTTATATGGTTGGTCTAGTTAAGTTTCAGGTCAGCTTTTGCTGGTTTTCTATGTTTGTCCATGTCCATGTCATTGTCCATCGGTATGAAGCATTCAAATACTATTGATGGAACCATTAGTAGGCCTCAGTTTATACATAAGTGAATAACATTCCATGACAGATACAAGGGGCTGGATTTTACCGAGCTCCCAATGTGGGGCTCTGTGCAGGGGAGGCCGGAAGATTGTTCTGGCAGATCGTTTACAGATCTTCCCAGTGGCAGCGAGGCTCCGTGGGGGGCAACAAGATCTGCATCTAAATATGTAAATGAATAAATTAACATGCACTTACCTAGGATCTTACAGTCCCGCCGCAATCTTCAGAGCGGCGGCCTGCGCTCACGCGCCTTCAATTCCCCGTCTGGGGAACGCAGGCGTGACACTGGTGGGGAGGTGGGGGAAGGTAAGATTTTTAGTGTGGGGGGGGGTGGGGTCAAATAATCATCATCAGTTTAGGGGATGGTGGAAAGGGGTGAACTATGAACTTTGTACAGTTTGTGGAGGTGGAGTGGGGGGGGGAGGGGAAAGTCATATTCCAAAGGTAAGTGTTTTATTTGGGGGAGAAGGGCAGATACTTAATTAATGGTTATTGGGTGGTGGGAAAGGGATGTCAGAATATTATTCTGTACATTTTGGGAGGTATCTCTTTAAACATGTAAATTTACTGGCAGGGATGGCTGCCCTTTAAAAATGGCACCAGCTCCTGCGCACAGGCTGCAGACACTATTGCCAGCATCAGACAGCTGCTCCCTCCACATGATTCGGCGGGGAGGCAGGCTGACTCGGGGCATTTAAACGAGCCGCCGCGTGGCAGATCTCGGTGGTTCTGCAGCGTGGGCCATCAATTTTTTCGTCCAGCAGCCCAAGGTGTGTCACACATCAGCTTCGGGAGATTTTCGATTCTGGAATTAACAACCCTGTATTCTCTTTCCTAAATGAACTCATCCAGCCCTTTTAAAAAAAAACTTGTCTCAATTTTCTATTACACAATCATCCCCGCCCTCCACTGGTATCATCTTCTTGCTAAAATGCTGTTGCCTAAGATTCCTTTTCTCTTCTAACATCCTTAACTTTTACCTTGTGTCCCCTAGCTCTTAAATCCTGTGCCTAACAAAAGAACATTCCTGGATCCAAATTCAAAATTCCCATGAAAATCTTAAAGATGTTTAGTTTAGTTTAGAGATACAGCACTGAAACAGGCCCTTCGGCCCACCGAGTCTGTGCCGACCATCAACCACCCATTTATACCAATTCGACACTAATTCCATATTCCTACCACATCCCCACCTGTCCCTATATATTTCCCTACCACCTGCCTACACTAGGGGCAATTTATAATGGCCAATTTACCTATCAACCTGCAAGTCTTTGGCATGTGGGAGGAAACCGGAGCACCCGGAGGAAACCCACGCAGACACAGGGAGAACTTGCAAACTCCACACAGGCAGTACCCAGAATTGAACCCGGGTCGCTGGAGCTGTGAGGCTGCGGTGCTAACCACTGCGCCACTGTGCCGCCCATTTTTTATTTATTTTATTTTTATTTTATTTAGAGATACAGCACTGAAACAGGCCCTTCAGCCCACCGAGTCTGTGCCGACCAACAACCACCCATTTATACTAACCCTACAGTAATCTCATATTCCCTACCACCTACCTACACTAGGGGCAATTTTACAACGGCCAATTTACCTACCACCTGCAAGTCTTTGGCTGTGGGAGGAAACCGGAGCACCCGGCGAAAACCCACGCGGTCACAGGGAGAACTTGCAAACTCCGCACAGACAGTACCCAGAAGATGTATTATCAAGTCCTCCCTGATCCTCCCCTACTTCAATGTAAAGGATCTTTCCTCACAAAACAGCCCGCTAAGTTTGGTAATCAGCCTCATAGCCCAATAATTCTACATTTTTCCTTTAATACAGAGACTCACACTAAAACAATATTCCAATTATGATCCCGCCTCCCCCGCAAAGTTATGGTTGGACAGTAACAAAACAGCAGCGGAGTTTTTGGTCTGACTTATTTTATAAAAATAGTACTGCATGTGTAGTGAATGGAGAGCGACTGATTATAGGTAGCTGAACCATATCCTCATTGGTGAAATCACAGACTAAACACTCATAAAATGGACATTTCCTAAGTGGAGCAGAAAACTGCTTGTAATCATAGAAATAGATCGATTTTGCATTTAAAACATGCGGTTTGTATGGCAAATGGACTTTTTTTTATTTTACTCAAAATTGGATAAGATTACCAGCAACATACTTTTTGAGTTAATTTTTTTGAAATGTCTCTTATATTTGAATTTGCTGAGTCTACAACAGATAGTAAATTATTTATAATCCACATTTTACTACTCCCAGATAACTGTTGGTTATCATTCCATAAACATACAGTAATTAAATATCAGTTATTAATCCTTCATTATGAAGCAATAACCCTGAGTTAATGGTTATCAGAACTACCACAATTGCTGTTTACAAAAAATAGACCTTAAATTGTAATAAAAACATCCTCACAAAATGCAAAGGTTTCCGTCGCATTTGTGCCCAGATGCACTCACAATCTGGGCACAAACAAATTACGTGGCTTAAAAGATCAGGGAACTCTGGGCATAACTGCAATACACCCAAGCCTCCTTGATCCTTTACGCCTGTCTAGCAAACTGTCTGTCTGAATGAATCTCCACCACCAAAACTGGTCATGTCCCACCTGCCACTTTCAAATGAGAGTATCCTCCAATTGCAACTGTTTGGGTGGTGTGTGTGTGTGTGGGGGGTGGTGGGCGGTGGGGTTGCGGAGGAGGTCTATAAATATTACAACCAGATTTTCAGGCCTTTTTTTCTGTTCTTTTAATTGCAAATTTTTGTCTTTTTTTTACTTATCATCATTGAGACCTGCTCTGTATTTTCTGTTTCATTTAACTTTGGGCATAGCCTAGTAAGCTTGGAAGGTTGCTTGATATCACAAAATGTGTGCAACATTGGGCATGTTTTTGGGTCTAACTTCCAGGTTGCACCCAAAGAGGAAGCTCCAGGCCCATACATTTTAGAAAAATAACAGATATGTGGGAGTGATTTAAATATGATAACTTGCACTTTTACAGCAGATTTAATGTAATAAAATGTCCCAAAGCACTTCAGAGAGGCAATAAATGGAGGGAGAAGGATAATGGTGGTGATCAAAAGCAAGATTGAAGAGGTCAGTTTTGAGCTCTTTTTTTGAAGGAGGAGAGGAAGGATGCAGAGGAGATTAGGAGGAATGTTCCAGAATGCAGGGCCGAAATGGCTGAGGAGTCTGCAGCCAAAAGTGGGTCAAAGGTTGGGAGGGGTGCAGAAGCAGAAGAGCAGAGGGCATAGACAGGAGCAATAATACATAATTATGGGCTTCCCTTCCACAATTTCATGAGATCAGCTTTCCATGAGGCCTGTTCCTCGGGGAATGGTTTGGATCGTGGGATCACTCTTTCTATGTCAAGTTTCTGCCCAACGTCTGCTTGCCATAATGTGTTTCCTCATTGCTTATAATCTTGCTGTTGTCCAACCTTGCAGCATTTAAATGGTTACCACGCATTTTCATGCAAACACAAACTGCAATGTACATCTAAAACTGTTATCACATTGAAATCTTAAAAGGCTTTGCACAGGAAATCCTTTGAACATAATGGAGTTGCATGATGCGTACTCCTTTATTGAAATAAATAATGGGTTGCTGGTTGAACACCTCTATGGGCTCCTTGTAACATGTGAAGACTATTCCTCTCCCTTCAGGGCAATCTGGCACACAATAAAAGGGAACAGACCCAAACTGGAGAAACGTCCAGGTATTTAAAACCCTTGATTTAATTTGAGAAGGCCACAATCAACATCACTGAATCTGGAAGAAGGGAGTAGGAGATAAAGAAACCAAAGGCCTCCCAAGGCTAAGAGCTAGTGTTCTCAAGCTAGTTCTCCCCTCACACACAAGCATACACACAAACATAAAAACATCACACACATTATATTACAATACAAGCATGGTGTGAGGGTGTCTCTTATAGTGAGCATTTCAACCCATGTTCCTCTCATCTGTAGGAATGGATTGCTAGTATTGCCAGTAACCCATAGCAAGTCAGAACCTCACACCATCCTGCACCACTCGGATCATCTTTTGCAAGCACCAGTGCACTAACATTGCCCAGAGGATTTAAATAGCTAGCCTAAGAATGTGGCACCAGGTGAGTCACAGAGCATGAGTGACAAGAAGCAAGTGATGATGGCATAAGAGGAGCGGGAAGCCTCCCTTTGTATGATGAGCACAGCAATATCTCACTGGACCACCATTTCCCAAGCTGTTCCTGTTCTTGTGGGAAGAATGCCCTGGAGATCCAAACTTCACCACACCTCCTGCAGAAGCACCTGCAGTGTAGTATCTAGAAATTCTGTAACAATTTCTGCTTTGCTACAACAAAACTTTCTGACCAACAATTTACCCATTGTTCAACAAGAAAATGCTTGCCCATTGGAGCATGTGCATTCAGGTTGAGAGGATGTAGCTCAGTCAGTTAATAATGTTATCAACATGCAAAGGACAAGGGAACAGATGAAGATTTAAAAACTAATAACCTTAGAAAGTCTTGCAAGTTAAGAATGGTAAGTCTTTCCCTTTAAAAAGCAATTGTATCCCTGTAAGAGTTGCAGGTGCACACAATTTCTGAACCCCTGTTGGCCCACCAGCTCCCACCAGCAGGCTCAACCCAGGCCAGGAGCTTGCTATGAAAATCAATTAGGTTGGCCTTGGGAAAATGCACGAGGTCTGCCATGCATAATTTTAACACGTGCAAAGCTCAATTGGCTCTGCTCCGACACTTCAGTGCCAGGATGGAAAATATACCCTATGATGTCCTTATGTTACATACTTGGAAATAGAATATTCACTGGTCTAATTGGAGCAATGTAGAGAAAGCTTTGCTCTGCATTTAACTCGATTTACACCTGCCATCAAAATGATTGATGCTGTGACTGGATGCCAAAAATGGAATGAGGTTCCATTTGCCAACACGGAGTTATCTCACCTTAATATCCAAGATATTCCACAACTGTGACAGAAACAAAGATGCATTGATGTCATTTATAAAGTCCAGTTCAATATGATCCTCAATAAGTATAACATTAATGTTTCTCTTATACAAGAATCTCTGAGTTTGTTAAACTATCTGAGAAATTTAAAACAAATTGCAAATTATTCCCATGGCAAATGTGCAGAAAACAGAGGAATCAGCATTGCACGGCGATGGGCAAAGAGCAGAGGCATGTGATAAATTGGACAGCTCTTTCAAAGAGCTGTCGCAGACACAATGGACCAAATGGCCTTCTTCTGTGCTATAAAATTCAATTAATCAATGGTTACTTTTGCAGAAACACAGAGAAGCATTCTGTGTTTGTTGAATTAATGAGCTGAAGGTGGATTAACACACAGGGTGCACACGTCTTTACCTCATGGTGCTAGCACTGCATGGGGCCAGACAAGAGGCTTTTACAGAGCCCAGTTCCACTTATGACTGATTCACAGAAAAGCCATGAGCAAATAAATACTGGGGGCAGTTAATGGAAAAGGTGGTGATGAGGAGAAAGGCAATGTCTCTATAATCTGAAACAGTTTGATTTGATTAAGGTTGTGCAGACACTGCTTTAGAATTGTAACAACATTGAAGTATATTTCTGTTTGTTTTTTGGAGGGAGAAATTAAATCAAATGGATTCAGAGGCTTCTTTTTTTCTTGTTATAATCTGAGAAACAATCTAAAGTTTACTCTGATGATAAAAGCAACCAGATAAACTTTGACTCAAAGTTTAGCAACTTGAATGAATAGCACACGGCAAGCATAGAGACCAGAAATGTGATGTTGCTTCGAAAGAAATAGGATTTTTAATTTAGTGTTTTTTTAATCTTGCCAATAGTGGGTTGTCTGAACAATTACCCTCTATATAATTCAATGGGCATTTGTGTTTAACCTTTCTTTTGGGCCTCCTTATCTCGAGAGACAATGGATACGCGCCTGGAGGTGGTCAGTGGTTTGTGAAGCAGCGCCTGGAGTGGCTATAAAGGCCAATTCTGGAGTGACAGGCTCTTCCACAGGTGCTGCAGAGAAATTTGTTTGTTGGGGCTGTTGCACAGTTGGCTCTCCCCTTGCGCCTCTGTCTTTTTTCCTGCCAACTACTAAGTCTCTTCGACTCGCCACAATTTAGCCCTGTCTTTATGGCTGCCCGCCAGCTCTGGCGAATGCTGGCAACTGACTCCCACGACTTGTGATCAATGTCACACGATTTCATGTCGCGTTTGCAGACGTCTTTATAACGGAGACATGGACGGCCGGTGGGTCTGATACCAGTGGCGAGCTCGCTGTACAATGTGTCTTTGGGGATCCTGCCATCTTCCATGCGGCTCACATGGCCAAGCCATCTCAAGCGCCGCTGACTCAGTAGTGTGTATAAGCTGGGGATGTTGGCCGCTTCAAGGACTTCTGTGTTGGAGATATAGTCCTGCCACCTGATGCCAAGTATTCTCCGAAGGCAGCGAAGATGGAATGAATTGAGACGTCGCTCTTGGCTGGCATACGTTGTCCAGGCCTCGCTGCCGTAGAGCAAGGTACTGAGGACACAGGCCTGATACACTCGGACTTTTGTGTTCCGTGTCAGTGCGCCATTTTCCCACACTCTCTTGGCCAGTCTGAACATAGCAGTGGAAGCCTTACCCATGCGCTTGTTGATTTCTGCATCTAGAGACAGGTTACTGGTGATAGTTGAGCCTAGGTAGGTGAACTCTTGAACCACTTCCAGAGCGTGGTCGCCAATATTGATGGATGGAGCATTTCTGACATCCTGCCCCATGATGTTCGTTTTCTTGAGGCTGATGGTTAGGCCAAATTCATTGCAGGCAGACGCAAACCTGTCGATGAGACTCTGCAGGCATTCTTCAGTGTGAGATGTTAAAGCAGCATCGTCAGCAAAGAGGAGTTCTCTGATGAGGACTTTCCGTACTTTGGACTTCGCTCTTAGACGGGCAAGGTTGAACAACCTGCCCCCTGATCTTGTGTTTAACCTACACATTTGCTTAATGTCTAATTATCTGTGCAAATCAAAAATTAGTAGCACAGCATATGATGAAGCGAGATTTCCTCTTTCTGCTGCACTGTAATTGCAAACTTGTTTATAAGAGCTCATTTACAATTTTGCTACACATAATGCACTCAATAATCTTCCCTGGTTATTTTGTCACCATAGGGCTAATGGTTTAGCATGGGCTGCCACCCTCCAACAAGTGCTGTACATATATGGCAATTAACAGCCTCAGTACTGCAATTTTTTTCATAAAACATTCTACAGGCAGTGGTGATGCCAATTTCTGAGTGGATCTGAGCAATAATAAATCACTTCCTATAGTCAAAACCACCCTTTGATATTGTGTTTTCCAGAGGTCACAAAAGAAGTTTGAAATGGCGGTAATAATCTCCCTGAAAAAAATCCACATAATTAATTTCAGTGAGAACCAACAAAGATGATCAGTAAAGAGAAGCAATCAACCAATTAATAAATTGAAGCAAAATTGTCTCAATAACTTCCTGAAGGGGAGGGGGGTTAGTCTCTTACATAGAATTGCATAGAAAATACAGCATGGAAACAGGCCATTCAGCCCAACTAATCTGTGCTGGTGTTCATACTCCACACAAGTCTCCTCCTATTCCATCTACCTCATCTCAGCCTTTCAGCATATCTCTCTATTACCTTTTCACTCAAAGACTTAACTAATTTCCTTTTGAAAATATCCAAGCTATTTGCCTGAACCATATCCTATGGAAGTGAGTTCTACATTCTATCCACACTTTGAGTAAAGAAATTTCTCCTTGTTTAGATTAGATTAGATTAGAGATACAGCACTGAAACAGGCCCTTTGGCCCACCGAGTCTGTGCCGAACATCAACCACCCATTTATACTAATCCTACCCTAATCCCATATTCCTACCAAACATCCATACCTGTCCCTATATTTCCCTACCAACCTACCTATACTAGTGACAATTTATAATGGCCAATTTACCTACCAACCAACCTGCAAGTCTTTTGGCTTGTGGGAGGAAACCGGAGCACCCGAAGAAAACCCACGCAGACACAGGGAGAACTTGCAAACTCCACACAGGCAGTACCCGGAATCGAACCCGGGTCCCTGGAGCTGTGAGGCTGCGGTGCTAACCACTGCGCCACTGTGCCGCCCCTATTGGTTTACTTATTGGATTTATTCGTAATTATCTTGCATTTATGGCTGCTAGTTTTGGATTCCCCCACATTCCCCCAAACCTTCAGTGATTAAATTCATGAAATTATGCTCTATGAACAATGGGAAAAAAGAAGATACAAGGTTTGATCCCTGTTCTATGCTGTGTTAACCAAGCTCAACAGGTATCACAGCAAGTCCACTAAAATTGGTTTCAGCATTTCTAGGTTAGGACAGAAAAAATTGAACAAATTTCTTCTTCATTGTATGTTCATGCTGGAAATGTGAACTGTGATGTCATATAAGGACATGATCAGGCTTCAATGTCATTGTCCCCCATAGTTGCATCACCTGCTGCACACCCCCTCAGGCTCAGCAAGTTTATCCAGTCAGTAGCTAGTCCTGATTTAGCACTCACTGTGAAGGTTCACAATTGAATAATAGCCATTTGGGTGAAGTACTGGAGGCTTTCCATCATCCATGGAAATGCATCCAATTGGCAGGGCCATACTTCATCTAATGTTATGTGGCCTCGGTAAACATTTGTTTTCTTTACACAGTCTTTGATATCCTCACCTAAATTTGTTAACCAATAGTTATTGGAAAGCTGCAATTACTTCTATGGAGCAGTTGATTTTTCACACATAATTACAAACTTGCATAATATATTCATAGATCACAGTTAATGTTTTAATACTAAAACTTAATCTTAGATATTTCTGTCCTTAGCAATCCTTACTTGTCCTTATTTATGCGTTAACATTTTGTTTTGCATAGATGTCTAATGGAAAAATTCCTCATTAAAATAATGGCACTAATGATATGTCAACTAGAGTCACATCTATGAAGCCTCCAAATATCAGTCTTAGGAATTCCTACAGCTAAAGGATTTCCCATTATAATGTTTGTGAAATAATTTTTAGAATTAGAATTAGAACATTACAGCGCAGTACAGGCCCTTCGGCCCTCGATGTTGCGCCGACCTGTGAAACCATCTGACCTACACTATTCCATTTTCATCCATATGTCTATCCAATGACCACTTAAATGCCCTTAAAGTTGGCGAGTCTTTTGATGATAAACTTGGTTGTTCCCTTTAAACAAATTCTACTTTATTAACATTGTGTAAAGAATTTGTGACATTGTGCAGATGAGTCAGATTGTGCAGTCTTTGCAAACCATTCTTTTTTCACTTCTCATTGTTTGTGGCAGCACATGCACACTAAAGTCTTGTAATTGTAAATATGAAATGGCCATGATTTATGCTAAAGCAAGAAAGAGGACCCAGTTCTTGCAAGAGAGCCAAAAACAACTCCAATTAGTTCTGCTTGGTTCAACCCATCATCTGAACTGTTGAAATCAATGTCATGGAAATTAAACCTCTGGCAGTTAGAGCAGCCATTGTTTTTTCAGTGCAAGTCTCACTTCAATTGACCATTGTTTAAATATGGTATCCCTCAGCCCCTTTCAGTTCATGGCATTCAGGTCAACAGTCAACTACAAAAATATTGTGAAGTCACATGAGACAGCAGCAACACATTTGACTGTGAACAACAAACCCCTACATATGTGCTCCACCAGCTTGGCAGGCAATTGTGTAGTCCTTCCTTAATGTCATAGCTGTGTTTTGTTTCCGCTGATTCGCAGTAACATTTATTCCGTTTACTACTGGCACATTACATAGAAAAATATAAGGGCACAGGTATAAAAGCGAGCAGTGCCTGCTTAGAGCAACACAAACCAAAATACCTGATTGTTCATACATATTGTTCTCTGGTATGTAAAAGGAAAGTCACTACCTTCCAAATACCAGGACAGTCAGCTCCATGCTACAATATTGGACCAGTTGGGAACTTTGCAAGGTTTGCTTTGCACAATCAAGCTGCAGCAACTGCAGTAGGACCATATTTGCCAGGCACTCTTACATTACTTGCTTAATTTCAAATTAGGTGACTTTTTTAATTCGGCACTGGAAGTACACATTTTGTGCAAAATTGCAGAATAACAAATCTATAAGGCTAGGGAATTTCAACACAGGCCAGGGCTATATGAATAATTTGCACAATACCATTGGTCTTGCTTCTCCCTCAATTATCTTCCTTTCTTTCCTGGAGGTGTGGAAATTTGCAGAGGTGCAGTGCTAACATGTCTCTTGTACCTTGACCTAGTCACCATTCATCATGCCTGATCTTTGACAGTAAGGGGTGGAAATTGGTATGCCCATAAAATGGGTGCACAGCATACCAATTTAGCAGTAGGAAAGCCTGCATCCAATCTGCACCAAAGTTAGTCCTCCTGCTAAATTTGTGGGGACCATGTTTTATGTGTCCAGGACAGTAACTTAAAAAAGGGTTTAGGCACCTTGAGTCTGTATTCTTTCTTTTCTTTCTTTCTTTTGGGCCTCCTTATCTCGAGAGACAATGGATACGCGCCTGGAGGTGGTCAGTGGTTTGTGAAGCAGCGCCTGGAGTGGCTATAAAGGCCAATTCTGGAGTGACAGGCTCTTCCACAGGTGCTGCAGAGAAATTTGTTTGTTGGGGCTGTTGCACAGTTGGCTCTCCCCTTGCGCCTCTGTCTTTTTTCCTGCCAACTACTAAGTCTCTTCGACTCGCCACAATTTAGCCCTGTCTTTATGGCTGCCCGCCAGCTCTGGCGAATGCTGGCAACTGACTCCCACGACTGTATATTAGTCTGTATATTAGGGGCCTAAGCCACTAATTTTCAAAATTATTGGTTGATGACGGTAGAGATGCTGGGCTTCGCCCACCTAGGATGCTTCAGCGTCACCCACAGCCACCAACAAAAGATAATTTCTTTTCAAATTGCTAATTAAACAAAATCTTCCCTGGGGAGCCAGGAGGAGCAGGAGTGTGAGTGTGCCTGATGCTTTTTATCCACTTACCCTTGGAAGAGTGAAGCGTGGACTCTTATCCCTAATCTTGTCTTCCTCCTCACTGCTACCTGATTGGTAGAAGTGTGTGATGCTGCTGTGTCTCAATATGAGTCTGTTAATGGTTCTCACCTCACAGCCCAGTGTGTTCAATTATGAAGTGTTTGGACAAAGGGAAAGATTATTCCCCTTGGCGGAGAGACCGTTATGAAGGGTCATGAATTTAAAATTATCACAAAGGGAGTGAGGAGACAGATTAGGGGAAACTCCTTAATAAAGAGATTGTTGAAGTGCTTTGCTATGGACAGTTACTAAGACAGAGATCATTGCATTTTTGGAGAAAATTAAATGAATATTTGATACAGAAGCAGATGCAGGGCTACAAGATCCATTTTGGATTTTACAAAAGCAATGAACTGAATGGTATCCATCCCTGGTTCTATGGTTCCGATTCCTTGGATGGAATTTTTGAATTTTCGCATGGGCTCTGCCTCTTTTGTGCCACACATTCAGGCATCTAAGAGATCTGCTAGGAGGGTGTGCATGCCATGCAATCTTGAGAGCCAGCAACATCATGTGATTGCATTTCTGCTGTCAGTCAGCACTGGACGGTGGTTCTACAGGGCTAATCATCTACAGTAAAGCAAACCGAATGGTCAGTGAAGGCTTGGGAGATGGTTGTTTATGGCCACTCACAAGCTCTATTTGTTCTGGTGCCTAAGTTTCTCTGGTAACGTTTTGGGTGTCCATGAGAAAAGTCTGAGCTTCCAAGGCAGAACTTGACACTGTCCTTAGCACCTCTGTCATGTGAGCCTTCATTGCACATTGGACTGGATTCTGCAGCGAGCAACTCATTTGACTCCCAAAAGCCGGTCCACCATCTACAAGGCACAAGTCAGGAGCGTAATGGAATACTCTCCACTTGCCTGGATGAGTGCAGCTCCAACAACACTCAAGAAGCTCAACACCATCCAAGACAAAGCAACCCGTTTAATCAGCACCCCATCCACCATCTTAAATATTCACTCCCTTCACCACTGCTGCAAGGTGGCAGCAGTATGTACCATCTACAAAACGCACTGCAGCAACTCACCAAGGCTCCTTTGACAGCACCTTCCAACCCGCGACCACTACCACCTAGAAGGACAAGGGCAGCAGACACATGGGAACACCACCACCTGCAAGTTCCCCTCCAAGCCACACACCACCGTGACTTGGAACTATATCGATGATCCTTCACTGTCACTGGATCAAAAACCTGGAATTTCCTCCCTATCACCTACACCACATGGACTGCACCAGTTCAAGAAGGCGGCTTACCATCACCTTCTCAAGGGCAATTAGGGATGGGTGACAAATGCTGCCCTTCCGAGCGATGCTCACATTCCGTGAAAGAATTAAACAAAAGACATCAGGCTCCCTCCCAACGCCTTCCCCCACCAATTTACCAGCCCTCCCACTTCCCAGCCTATAAAGGGCCCAGAATGCTCATCCCATGATCTTTCTTGTTAGCAGGTAAAGTTGGATACAATTAGATGAAATAGGGCAGATTTTCCTCAGTGCACACAGCATAAAGGTACAGCATCTAGAGGAAAGTGGGGGAGGGGCTGTATCCACATGGAGCATTTTTCATCCTGTCATAATGATGTGCCTTCTTCTTGAAAAAGAATGGGAAAAATAGGGCTCAACATTGTGTAGCACAAGAAGCTGCAAAGCCCAGTTGTCAGCAAGTAGAAAATGATGGGTGGGGCACCAGGTGCATGCACTATGCAATTAGTATACATGTGAGTCCTTATTGTGGTGTTTGCATATAAAGCAATGAGAGTAGGAACACATTAAGGTGAAAGCTGGGAGCGTAAAGGCTACTGTGCTGTCTCCTGGGCAGTGATAAGTAATTTTTTCATCTAACAAGAAGGTCAAGAAGGTCACTGTAAGTGGCTGACATAATTTGTACAAGCTGCTGCTGACTCCTTTACTTTGCTTGTGGCATTGAACAGCTCTGAGTGGTCTGGTTCTGTTGGTATTCACTATCCTGGACACTTCCTGCCACTGTTGCTGTTTTCTTTTCTTTTGGGCTTATGCCTCTCCAGCCTTAATAGTGCAGCCCTCTTCTGGATTTGCTGCTTTGCCCAACTTATAGGCATTTAGCCCTCTTGCAAGACCTCACAAACATCTGTGGTAAGCTAAATAAGTTCTACTGCTAAAACATTTTTTTTTTGTTGGAGCTGCCTGTATAAGCTACTGACCTTTAAATCCTGTAGCAGCACACAAGTTTCTGCCCCTCAAATGGCAAGCTGACAGTGACTGGCATTCTGCAGATCACCATAATTATGTAAAGTTTGTTGATGCTGGGAAGTCGAGCAAGGTCAGCCGTCATCTCAGCAGGTGGACAAAAACTGTGCTTTACCATTATACAACCTGTGATTCCACCCAAGCACAAAATCCAGTCTATTCTCTTAAACTTAACATTGATCTATTTACAAAGGCGGCGCAGTGGTTAGCACCGCAGCCTCACAGCTCCAGGGACCCGGGTTCGATTCCGGGTACTGCCTGTGTGGAGTTTGCAAGTTCTCCCTGTGTCTGCGTGGGTTTTCTCCGGGTGCTCTGGTTTCCTCCCACAAGCCAAAAGACTTGCAGGTTGATAGGTAAATTGGCCATTATAAATTGTCACTAGTATAGGTAGGTGGTAGGGAAATATAGGGACAGGTGGGGATGTTTGGTAGGAATATGGGATTAGTGTAGGATTAGTATAAATGGGTGGTTGATGTTCGGCACAGACTCGGTGGGCCGAAGGGCCTGTTTCAGTGCTGTATCTCCAAAGGCAAAATACTGCTGATTCTGGGCATCTGATACAGGAACAGAAAGTGCTGGACATATTCAGCAGGTCAAACAGCATTTGTGGAGAGAGAAAGAGGGTTGATGTTTCAGGTCGATGACCTTTTCATTGGAACAACGGAGGTGGAGGGGCAACATGATAGAGGTTTACAAAGTTATGAGTAGCATAGACAGAGTGGATGTCAGAAGTTTTTTCCCAAGGTGGAACATAGTTTTAAGGTGCGAGGCGCAAAGTTTAGAGGGGATGTGCGAGGCAAGTTTTTTACACAAAGGGTGGTGAGTGCCTGGAACTTGCTGCCAGGGGAGGTGGTGGAAGCGTTACGATAGCAACGTTTAAGAGGCATCTTGACAAATACATGAATAGGATGGGAATAGAGGGATACAGACCCCGGAAGTGCAGAAGGTTTTAGTTTAGACAGGCATCAAGATCAGAGCAGGCTTGGAGGGCTGAATGGCCTGTTCCTGTGCTGTTCTTTGTTGTCTTTCATCAGAACTGGAAAAAGTTGGAGATATAAGAGGTGGCAAAAGGAATAGGAAGAAGCAGTATAGATTTAATGGCACAGTTACAAAGAGTATACAGAGACAGAGAGACCTGGTGGTTCATGTGCATCGATCTTTGAAGGTGGCAGGACATATTGAGAGTAGTTAGCAAAGCATATGGGATCTTGGACTTTATAAATCGAGGTATTGAGTACAAAAGCAGGGAAGTTATGCTGAACACAACTAGAGTTTTGCATCCAGTTATGGTCACCACACTTCAGGAAAGTGCGAGATCCTTGAGAGGGTGCAGATTTACCAGAATGGTTCCAGGGATGAAGGATTTTAGCTACAAGTTTAGTTTAGAGAAGATACGGGGATAGACCCAGGGAATGAGACTGATTGGATTGCTCTGCAGAGCCAGTGTGGACATGATGGGCTGATTGTGCCATTGTGACTCTAGGGCTTAAGCAAGTACAGAGGCAGGGAAGGGGGGAGAGGGGAGGAAAGAACAAAAGGGAAGGTCTGTGATAGGGTGGATGCAGGAGTGCTTAAATGACAAAGGGGATAATGGTGCAAGGCAAAATAGGTGGTAATGGCACAATAAAAAAAAATGGAGAAGCTGAAAATGACAAAGGCAATATCAGAAACTGCTGTCTGGAAAAAAATTGGATTTTTGATCTATTTAATTTTTTTTTTAAAGCATTTGTTTCTTTGAGACTTGTAAAACTTTCAATCTGGAATTTATACCACATGCAGACATAATTCTCATTGATGTTAATGAAATATGTTGAGATTAAAACAACCACAGAATCGGACATACTTGATTATAAAAGAAAGAATGACTTGCATTTCTATAGCACCTTTCATGACCTCAGAACATAAAGTGCTTTAAAGTCAGTGAAGTACTTTTGAAGTGTAGTCACTATTGTCATGTAGGAAATGCGGCAGCCAGTTTTGCACACAGCGAGCTCCTATGAACAACAATGTGATAACGACCAGATAATCAGAACTCCACCATTCTTCGAAATAGTGCCACAAGATCTTTTATGTCCACCTGAGAGGGCAGATGGGATCTCAATTTAATGTCTCCAAAGGACAGCACCTCCAATAGCGCAGCACTCCCTCAGTACTGCATTAGAGTATTAGGGTAGATTTTGTGTCCAATTCTCTTGAGTGGGACTCAGACCCACAAATCTTCTGACTTAAAGATGAGAGTGATACCACTGACCCATAACTAACACCTAGTTAAATGTTTACTAACTGGTTAATGTTAAATTAAGTGATATGTGCAGCTTGCTGAAGACACTTACTTTTCCCCCTATTTGCTTGCCCTATCTGTTAATGTCACTTGGTTAATGTATGGATATTGCTACGGTGCTGAAACAAATCACTTTCCAAGCTAGCAAAATTTGTCTGAATTTTTAAATGTCCTGTCCAAAGGTTTTCATTCATGTCCCCAATATGCACAATTAATTCAGGTATCATGATACATTTTTGTTTTAGATTTTTACATAGAAATCATAGCAATTTCAGCATGGAAGGATAAATGCACAATGCTTTGTGGCTGTGCAGGTGCTAACTCCACATCAGAGCTGTCTATTCATATCTCATTTTCCTGCTCCATCCCAAACATTTTAATATTTTTTGACTTTGACTACTTATCTAATTGCCACTTAAATATTGTGATTAACTCAGATTCAATAGCCACTTTTGGTTAAGCCTTCTCTATTCTAATAATACTTATAACTTCAAGTTACCTACAGTACCAAATAGCAGTTGAATCACCTAATTTACTTATGAAGTGCTGGTATCAGCTTAACTAAGTTGATGAACCACTCTTATCACTCAGTTAACAAGGTTGTGGGCTCAAATTTTATCAAAGGACCAGAACATATTTTCTAGGCTGATATTCCAGCAAAAGAGCAATGCATTGTCAGAGCTTTTGCTCTTTGAATGAGATGTTCAGGCAGATATCATAGAGCCCATGGAACTATTTAAGAAAATATAGGGAGTTCCCCCATGACCTGACTAACCTACTACACTTACCCAATATAGAATTACTAAATATTTATCTCGTTGTTGTCTGTGGGATCTTCCTGTATGCAAAATAGCTGCTGAGGAGATATGATGAGACACTATTATAAACATTCATCTTTCCACATATTAATTTATTTAGTGAGTTAGCTACCATGTGTCACTTTAAACAAGGTAGCAGAGAGAACTGCTGAGTTAATGTCACTGTGCCACAGTAGGAGGCATTTTTCTGAAGCTAAGGTTATGAAGCATATTGGGCAAGTGTGTGGACAACACTTCCTAACAGTTTTTTTTTAAATGTATTTTTTATTTAGAGATACAGCACTGAAACAGGCCCTTCAGCCCACCGCGTCTGTGCCGACCAACAACCACCCTTTTATAACAATCCTACATTAATCCCATATTCCCTCTCACATCCCCACCATTCTCCTACCACCCTACCTACACTAGGGAACATTTACAATGGCCAATTTACCTATCAACCTGCAAGTCTTTGGCTGTGGGACGAAACCGGAGCACCCAGCAGAAACCCACGCGGTCACAGGGAGAACTTGCAAACTCCGCACAGGCAGTACCCAGAACTGACCCTGGGTCGCTGGAGCCATAAGGCTGCGGTGCTAACCACTGTGCCGCCCAAAAGTTATACCACTTTACCTGAGCATGAAGTCCTTCCCTTTCCAAGTGTTCTCCCTTACTCTCCTGAAAGTGGCATGCAAGGATTTGTAACTGAAGAGGCTATCAGCTGAGCCCAATCCTATCATAAACTGACATCCACAGTAAGATTTACTGTACACAGCAATCAGGACTCTTCCCCTCTCCAGCACAAATGTAGCACCCCAACTATTACACTGCCTGATCTGAGCTACCTCGGTACAGACCATGAATTGAACCTAGGGCCTTTTGGGCTGGGCCATGGTGTGCTTGATGTTGATAATTAACACAAACAAAGCTGGAAAATATTGGCTTTGTATCACATGGCACCTCTCATTTTGAAGAAATTTATTTAAAATATGTGTTCCAAAATTAAGATGAAGTGCCAATTTTGACCAGAGCTCACACCTTCAGAACTTTGCTTCAGGAACACCTGATGGTATCCAGAACATTCTGCACAGCTAAAACATTTGGAACAATCTTATTTTTTGTAATCGATATAGTCTTAGGTTTGTGATATTAAGCCCAGAACATGACAAGACGTTCATAAAGTTGGTGATTGGTGAAGTTGTGTCTTTCTGTTGAATAAACAGGACTTTTTTCAAAAAGCTCTAGATCGCCATCCCCTCCAGCAGCTTTATATATTTCCACGAGAATGTATTTTAACAAATTATTCCTTCATTAAAATGACATGGGCTGAATATTCATTAGTGAAGTCACTTTGCATTAAAAGTAATCAGACCATTATAACAAAAAAGATATTTGTTAAATGTATTGCTTCAAAGATTAAGGTTGTAGGAACATGGAAACCAGAGGCTTTTAGTCTTCAGTTGCTCAGTCTATAATCCCTGTGCTATTTCTGAGCTGCTACTAATGTTACTCACTGTATGTCTGAACAGCATGGTTCCCATTAATCATAAGCAAAGGAATCATACCAGTACATTTGACAGAATTCAGAAACATTACTCGACATACTTTGCAATATTTTTGTGAAAATTGAAGATTAAAGGAAACATTATGGTTCACACACACTTGAGTTTGGGACCGGGGGGCTGGGAACGTTATGACAAACGTTTGGTCGCGAACCAACAGTTTTTTAAAAACATACTGAACACTTGGGTGCAGTAAACCATTCGAGTTACCCAACCTTCGCCTATATTTACGCTCAAGACATGTTTACTAGCGTGCCACCAAAACTCATACTGTAACAAGACCCTTGAGATTTCAGGCTGGAATAGTTCACGGGAAATTTCAGCGGCTTTATGGAAGTTGCAGAAAAATATCCAGCACGCATATTGCCCACACGCTGAGGACTGCAACAGTGTAAATGGATGCAATCGTCACATTCGGATGCCAGTTTCAGGCTGGGGACCCTCAACCCACCCCAAATGCATTCATCATTAAGAGAGATGTCTGATGCTGAGCTGCTTTGCACTTTCAGAAATATAGCGAGAAAAGAATTGCCGACACTATTAAAAGATATATTTTATTGCATTCGATATATGGATGAAATAACCGCGGTCACACGACAACGGAACTATTAAAGTGAACAAAAATGAAGCTTTAAAATAACGTAAGCTTTATCAGTCAAGTTAGTTCATTCGGAACGGGGGCACGTGTACAATCTTTGAACGTGCAGCAGCACTGGCTGCGCCTGTTCACTTTCTCAAAGTGCAGCTAAAACTGGTGCAATTTAAAACTCAGTTGCAACGCATATAAACAGACACACACAAACACCAACCCACCATACGTTGGATCACCAATCATTTATTTGCAATCTCTTCCTCGATTTCCTTAATATTTTCACTCCACTTCACAAAAACTAGCGAATCGCAAAGCCTATGATTTTGTTTTTTTTTCTCGCTCTCATTGTCTTAACAAACTTGAGCTGCTGCTCTTATGACCCAGCAATTCCAACCCGTGAGTCCCCGGGCAGCGCCAAATGAAACATCAGCACTCAATTCAAACAAAAACCCAAACAACTCCCGTTCGAGGAGGAGGAGGGAGCTTTAAGACAACCCCCTGCGATGTCCTAACAAGAGAAAATTAACCTGCTAAACGCCCAACCCCTCTGGAAGCTATCACTGTGGGATTCTTTTAGGCGAGAAACGATTGACAGACACTGGGTTCACCCCCCAAACCCCCGCCCCTCTCACTGTGCGATTGGTAACCCGGGGCTGGAGGGGGAGGGATTTGGCCTGTCTCACATTATAAATATACAACAGGAACAGGGTCTCAGCACTCGGCGATTATTTAATGGGACGCGGTGCTGAAATTATGTCCTAGATTTTTTTTTGGGTGGGAGGAGAGCAAGACCATAAAAGAAATCCACCTTCGAGATAACAGAAGAGCGTCGCTTTCGTTCCTTCACTGACGGTGCTAAAGAAAAGGAAATTAGAGTCTTTCAAGCAAAAAAAAAAGTTAGGAGAGGAACTGTGTGAAGTTTTTATTTTTTCGGAAAAAAAAGAAAAGGTGCAGTTGTCGTACTCAGCCATCTTGATCACACGCCTGCAGGGCTGATGTTTTATTGCTTCTCCTCTACGTGAAGTCGACTGCAGCCTTATGCTGAGTTTAAAGGAGATGGTGAAAATCTGATCCGCATGTTGGTCTGAGATCCAGAGCAGGGACAAGAGGGGTGGGTGGGGGGTGGGAGGGGGGGGGGCAACATTTTGCACTGTGTTTTTGTAAAGGATTTACCTTGGCGTTTATAAACTGTACAAAATACCAGAGGCTGGAGCAGCTAAGCAGAGGCTGCAATGGAGTGCTGCTACCTGCTGCTGGAGCTCTACTTGCTCTTTGGCCTGGCTTTGCTGCGGAGGTCGAGCGGGGCGGCCGCCAAGGAGCTGTCCTGCCAGGAGATCACTGTGCCCCTGTGCAAAGGCATCGGCTACAACTACACCTACATGCCCAACCAGTTCAACCACGACTCGCAGGACGAGGCCGGCCTGGAGGTGCATCAGTTCTGGCCGCTGGTGGAGATCCAGTGCTCGGCGGACCTGAGGTTTTTCCTGTGCAGCATGTACACTCCCATCTGCCTGGAGGACTACAAGAAGCCGCTGCCGCCGTGCCGGAGTGTGTGTGAACGGGCCAAGGCCGGCTGCGCCCCGCTCATGCGGCAGTACGGCTTCGCCTGGCCGGACAGGATGAAGTGCGAGCGGCTGCCCCGCCAGGGCCACCCGGACACGCTGTGCATGGACTACAACCGCACCGAGGTGACCACGGCCTCGCCGCTCTTCCCGCAGCAGCAGCAGCCGCCGCCGCCCACCGGCCGCCCGGCCCCGCCGCAGCAGCAGCCGCCCGCCTTGCCGAGGCCCTGCCGGCCGGCCTGCCAGTGCCGGGCGCCCATGGTGCCGCTCAAGAGCGAGCGGCACCCGCTCTACAACCGGGTCCGCACCGGCCAGATGGCCAACTGCGCCGTGCCGTGCCACGACCCCTACTTCACGGCGGACGAGAGGAGCTTCACCGCCTTCTGGATCGGCCTGTGGTCGGTGCTCTGCTTCGTCTCCACCTTCACCACCGTGGCCACTTTCCTCATCGACATGGAGCGCTTCCAGTACCCCGAGCGGCCCATCATCTTCCTGTCCGCCTGCTACCTCTTCGTGTCGGCCGGCTACCTGGTGCGGCTGGTGGCCGGACATGAGAGCGTGGCGTGCAGCCGCCAGGCCGGCCCCCTGGAGCCGCACGTCCACTACGAGACGACGGGGCCGGCCCTCTGCACCCTGGTCTTCCTGCTGGTCTACTTCTTCGGCATGGCCAGCTCCATCTGGTGGGTCATCCTGTCCCTCACCTGGTTCCTGGCCGCCGGCATGAAGTGGGGCAACGAGGCCATCGCCAGCTACTCGCAGTACTTCCACCTGGCCGCCTGGCTGCTGCCCAGCATCAAGTCCATCGCCGTGCTGGCCCTCAGCTCGGTGGACGGCGACCCGGTGGCCGGCATCTGCTACGTGGGCAACCAGAACCTGGACAACCTGCGCGGCTTCGTGCTGGCGCCGCTGGTCATCTACCTGTTCATCGGCACCATGTTCCTGCTGGCCGGCTTCGTCTCCTTGTTCCGCATCCGCAGTGTCATCAAGCAGGGCGGCACCAAGACCGACAAGCTGGAGAAGCTGATGATCCGCATCGGCATCTTCACCGTGCTCTACACCGTGCCCGCCACCATCGTGGTGGCCTGCTACTTCTACGAGCAGCACAACCGGCAGCACTGGGAGCTGACCCACAACTGCTCCTGCCTGAGCGAGCAAGAGGCCAGGAGGCCGGACTATGCCGTCTTCATGCTCAAGTACTTCATGTGCCTGCTGGTGGGCATCACCTCCGGCGTGTGGATCTGGTCGGGCAAGACCCTGGAGTCGTGGAAGGCCTTTTGTACGCGCTGCTGCTGGAGCAGCAAAGGAACCAGCGGCTCCATGTACAGTGATGCTAGCACTGGACTAACCTGGAGATCCGGCACCGCCAGCTCTGTGTCTTACCCCAAACAAGTGCCATTATCGCAAGTCTGAAATTCCTTCCTGAGCAGCCGCCCCCTTGAAAGATTCTCACCCAGCATCTTATTAAAATGTTAATGAACTTCTAATGGTATCCATTAGTCAGAAGTGAAGGACTGGCCAGAACAATGTACCTGGCGCTAATACTTCTAAATCTTAACCATTTATATGCACAGGACATCCATTAGATGCTAAATGTGGGAGGGAAAGGATTTTATTTTCTCTATTATGTTGTGTCCACAACCTGAAACGTTTTGAAAATGCCGTGATTTAATGTTCATGCAAGGAGTCAATTCTTAATTATTGACGTTTATTAAAATAATTTAAATAGAGGGACAAAATGGCGTACTTGACACAAATCTTAATGGTTTATAAATCCGGGTGCATCAACCTGCCTTAAACCCCTGTTTTTAAATATCCCCATGTAATACGGGTTTCTTGCAAAGTTGTATTTATATAATTATTTGTACTATGAACACAAATCTGTAAATGGTGTACATAACAAAAGCGTTTTTTTGAAGTATATACAGAGTATGTAAATTTTTTTGTATAAAAAAAGTTTAGTGGTTGCCTTTGCCAGAGCAACAAAATTATTTGAAACAATTATTCTATTTTAACAATAAAACAACTTTGATTTAATGACGTTTGGAACATACTTGGAACCTCTTTATTTGGGGGGGGGGGGGGGGGGTGGAGAGAAATCTATTTACTGGTCGAGGGATGTTAGTTTAGGAGAAAGAATGTTTTGGTAATTGTTGAACTTTTTACCTGGCTGCCCACTGCCCGAGTACATAATTTCGTAAACGAGGTCCAATTCAATAGGGTTAATCTGTAGGAGTGAGCCTTTTGAATCGAATAACTTTGATGTCTCGTTTCCAAGCTTGAAGTACTTTTTTCCCCCCCTCTCTCTCTTCAGGTCCTCGTTTCCCTTGTTTTCAAGCCTATCGGCCACCATGGTGCCTTAAAATGAATTAAAAGGGACGTTTTTGAGACTTAACTCGTTTAAACGGGGGACGAGTTGTAACAGTTAGTGAGCATGAAGGGAACGGAGAACAGTCTTTTAAACAGCTTTTTCTGTATTGTTGGCCAGACTGCAGGCAGTAAGGCATAGGCCTGGATATATAGAAATGCCCATGAATACCCTACAGGTGGTCCTGCTCGCATAATCCCCCAATTTAAGGCGCTCTCCTCTGCAAGACAATTGCATTACAAAGCCCTCTCTTTTTTGCTCCTAATTGAAGCGATGGACAAGTATTATAGACTACAAGCTGTAAAAAAAAAACTCCATGGCAATTGCCTGGACTATAGTTGCAAGCAGATCAACGGACTGGCAGCGTTGTTCAGGCAAGTGTGCGCTTCTCATAAAAGGGCATTTTATTCTTTTTAGCAGTTTGGCTGACATAAAAAGAAACTATGCCCAATACACACGTAATTTTATGGCAGATTAGTGATAATTTAAAAGTAATTGGGAAGGCTGCACATTAGTACTGAAAAGATGCCCCCGGGTCCAGTATTAGACTGTCAATCAAGATAAGAGAGGGACAGTTAGTCCCATCTCTGTGGGTCAGTCCTGCTAATGACCAAGGCATCCATCAGCACTAATGCAAGTCAGCACATACTGAGTTTTATAGACTCAAGTTCATCAAGTTTAACAAGGCAATGTAAACCTAAAGCTATGTGTTTACATTTTCTCAGTTTACCTGGATTATGCCATCTTTTGGTAAACGTTTCGAAACCATTCAATTTTAAAAAGTAAAACAAAATGTTGATGTAAAAAGACTATGAATTCAATCATATTATGGGGAAACGTCACCGAACTTTATAGTTACATTAAAAAGTTGAGTTACAAAAAAAAAGATCATTTATTGAATCCCTGTCGAGAATTTACAATAAAATGTATATTAAATTTTTCGTCTTGGGCATTAAAATTTTTCTTACCGTTTTTATGTGAACTGTAAAACTATCCAGTGCTCAAAGCTCCGTGGGTGGTGTGTGTACATTTTATCACATTATTTAATCAGAAAATGTCAACAGATTAAGTAAGTAAACCTGCTCAAGGATGACAAACACAAGTCATTTGGAACAGCGGAAGAGTCGAAATGGCGGCTCTGTGAAGAATCCTTTCTTTCTAATCGGCATGTTTACATTAAAACTTCCTCACCATCCCTTTAATAGCCCTCGGCTCTAGGGATTGCCGTAACCTGCAGTAGTTTTGTGTGGAACTTAGTATTTGCTGTAACTCGAGGCAGGGGCATTGATGGACAGTGAAAACGCCTTAAAGACGATTGGAGTTCGGTTTCAGTGTACGTCTAAGGAGAGTCATTGACTCGTATTAATAAATGAATAGTTTTGTGTTAACGTTTTCAATTGATTTGAAAGCAGGAACCTCAGTTTTAATGGGGTTATATGTGCATCAGTCAAATGCAGATCGACGGTCCTCTATGTTGTTTTTCTAATAGTTGATTGTAATAAACAGAGGGAAGGAAAACTCACATTTCTGCAATAGATTTTCAATATATGTTCAGTACATCTCCGTTTCTCTGGCTGGGTGTTAGACAGGCGGAACGTGATTCCTTTTTCTTAGGCACAAATGTCTATTGCGAGGCACCAGAACAATCTGTACTTTTCAACTAAAATGTTGAAAATATTACTCCTCCCCAAAAACAACCGAGTGAGGCTTTGCCATCTTCCCACGTAAGCGGCGTACTGTTTTTCAGTGTCTCCTAATGGAGACGAGTCCGAGTATTTACATTCCTTGTTGCTGCTTGGCTTGACAGCATTAGTTTATGCAATGTAGGGAATCTTGGGAATGGACCTTCACAAAATCTCGGTGCAGCCAGCTGCATTCCTAAAATACTGTGGGACTATTTTCCTTGTTGTGCGAATAAATAGTCATGGTAACCGCAACCCTGTGGAAATGTCTTACTGGAAGATCTCGAGTGACCTCCGGTGAAACTGAGCGGGGATGAAATCCGAGGAGGTGAGAGACACGCCGACGTTTACCAAGTGCCATTGCTGGACCTGTAATTTCAACTTCTGGGAATTCCTTAAAGCTGTAATGTCGTTTTCTATTGACCAACTGGTCAGACAGATCCATTTAATAGAGTCGAAAGCCAATACTGAGCTTCCACCTGAAATATTTCAGATTTTCAGCAGTTCTCTGTACTGACTCAGATTAACACCGTGTCAATTTCCCCCTGCTATTGATTTGTCCGTTGTCAATGTTATTTGGAAGTGTTGGCCCAGCTTTCACATATGCTCTAGTGTCACCGAGCTTTACCTGATCTCCTACGGCTGTTTCTGCCGTCTCCAGCTGTCATTCTGGCATTACGGCCTGGATGAACCAAACTTCCTCCAGTTTAATATCTGCCAAACCTGAGCCATCCAATGCAGCTCACGCAAACATGACTCTAAGTTTGACTTCACCCCTTCTCCCTAGCTGCCATCTCAATATTAATTAATGTATTGTTCAATCTTAAACTCAGCTTCGTACCGCAACTAAACCTGTTACCAAGACCACTTTCCTCCAACTCTCCCCCTCCACTGTTGGAAACTCAATCCACCTTTTTACCACCTCTTCAATACTCTCTTTGCCAACCTTCCCATTTCTGCAATGCATAGCCGACAGAACACTGCAGCTCCTGTCCTCACCCACGCTAAATGCCCAGCCCTGCGTCACCACTGTTTTCATCGAGCTCCACTGGCTTCTCAAGTCCCAGAGTTTATGGTTATTTCCTTTACTCAATTCCTTCCACAGCCTCATCACTCCTCATCTCCACCAGATCCCCGGTTCTACATTCTTATGCTTTCCATCCGGTCCTCCAACACCGGCCTTTTTCTGCAGCAGCTGCTGCTTCAATCAGCTTGCCACCTTTCTCTGGACCTCCCTCCCTCAGTATCTTTGCCTTGCCACTTGTCTCCTGCCTGGAAGACCTTGCTTCAGCTCCCTCCAGTTCCTCTTCCTCTTCTCCCCTGAGGACCCCACCCACTCGGAACTCGGTCTCCATACCCTGTACGTAACGAATACGATACAAATGTAATTGGTGCAAATAGCTGCAAAAAAGGCCACAGGGATATAAAGACCAAAATGGATTTTATGACTTGGAATCTAAGGTTGGAGTTAGACTACAATGGGTGTGAAAAAGCCTGAAAGGAAGCGGATGAGGGCTTTCAGGCTTTGGCTAATCTTGTAAATTAAACTGTCCCTTTTGACTTGATGCTCACCCCAGATCACATCACAGTGAAGAGACAAAATTACAATAGCATCCTTACTGTCCAATTGTGCAGGCTTTGAAGATGATAATGCTTAATATACCCTCTTAACATAACCTATTAATATACCTGGGGCTGCGGATACAATGTGAGTGAACAGTTCTGTACCTTCTTTATTAGGATGGAATGACTTGAGTCCCATGAATAATGTGAGCAATAACTGAACTGTGCATCAAGACATTAGCTTATTGCAGGGAAATGAAAATGTCCGATCTCTAACCACTTAGCACATCATTCCGTGTAGTCACGACAGTCTAACGTATTTACTGATATCTCAGGAGACATGAATCAATATCATCACCTGTGCTGATTACTATATAGAATGTGTTTTGTTCACTAAAGGGAGTTTATATGCGTAACAAGAGTTTTTAGAATTGATCTAAGTATATAGCTTCAGCCAACAGCAAGAATTTTTTTTTTGGAAGGGGTTTAGGCTCAGATGATAAGCAAGGCTGTTGGTTTGCAGTTTTGGGGGAATGGGTGGAGCCTCGGAATGTTATCCCCAAAACACTACTGGCAATCGCAGTGCCCCATACAAAGCAGCGGGTGACTTAATCATGGACTGTAAGTTAGTGGGCCCGTGGATGTGTTAAACCCATGATGTAATGTGAAAGTTCTTTACATTCATACACATTCCAAATCCTGTCACCCAAAGTTCAATACATTTAATAAACAACTCAATTCATAAAGAACCCAGCTTGTGAGCTAAATGATACCTTTTTAAATTCTGAGAGAAGTCACATTTTATGAATTCTGCTTTCAGCCTCCCAATCATTTCATTAAACCTTTTAAAGCTGTCGTCGGTTTATATATTTTTATGTATTAAAAGCCACATCAAAACGTTAAAATCGAGTGCAGCACTGTACAGTCACCAAACACAGGCCGATAAGTAGAGGCCGGTTTTTTTGGCACACGAGCGACGCAATTAGTTCTGTTTAAACAAGTTATAGCTACTGTCAAAATTAATCATGTGAAAAAATGTAGTCGCTGTAAACATACTCTCGACAAACTTATCACTCAACAATGATGCGATTCTTTTCATGTAGTACATGGACGCCTTGGAGACATTCGATTCTGACGATGTGCTGTGCAACAAGGGGCTAATTGTACTGTCTGCCTCAACATTGCAAGACCGCTGGTAACACTATCTCCTGGCTTTAGCATATCCACGTATTCATCATTATATTTCTCCCAGTAAATTATTTTTACACGTTATAACCAAATGAGGGTCGAAGTGCGTATTTCAGAGTGAAGGCGCAGTTTGTTCGGGAGTTAAAATAAGACCGGCGATTATCAGGGCGATAGCGTGAAGTATTCGTTATTCCTATCGCAATTACTATCATTGAGTACCATGGTTTCCAGACACATACAGCAACAAGTAACTTGCTTCGAAATAAAATCCAAACGACTTCTTTCCTGTTTAGGACAACTTATAGAAAGGTGGTGAACGCTCCTGATGTAGAAACTGACATTTATGAACGTGGAATAATTATTTTGCCAACGCTTCTGGCATTGCGCCATCACTGGTACAAGACATAATTGTTGAATCGGGCTGCAGTAAGGCTCCAGACTTAACAGTAGACTTCCTCTCGTAGTTTTACCACAATATTAACGATATCCAATCCTGCATTAGAAATCATAGTTTAAAAAATATATATATATCCATTTCCTAAATCTATATTTTTTTCACGTCATCTCTTTCGGCAGAGTTGGAAAGTAACATCTGGGGCAGGAATGTACAGCAAAAAAGGAGTTAACACTTGCAGGAAAGTAAGTGGAAAACCTCCTCACTTGACCTTTAAGATGAAGGTTGTTGGGTTACAGCCAATACTTTCTAAATTTAAGGTTACATCGCTATAAACTTTTCGTGACTATAATTAGAAAGACATATCTTGAAATGATCTATTGCAAGTTAAGATCGGTGTGACGGTTTCTCCAGCGCCCAGTTTGAAGACAAGTCTCTAGGCCACAGCACAGAACATTGAAATTTCGAGGCGAGAAAATTACCGGTTGCATTAAAAATAAAACCATGACTTGATCATACAAGAGAGCGTTGCTGTAAGAATCTGTGGGAAAATTTGTTTTGAGCATACAGGACTCACTGTTTAGTCGCTGCTGCCATCTAATGGCTACGATTCGCAAAGTAATACTGTCCCCAAATCTCCAAGTTCATTTCTCCTGTTGGCTGACGTGTCATAAGACATTTTCAGTGGAATGCATAAAATGCTGAAATTGGGCAGGCAACTATAACCTATGCCATCGTGAACTGTCATTGTTTTAATTACATAACGGCATTGTTACGAAAGTCCCTCTGTGTTTTGTTAAATATATTTTTTGAAGAGTCATTTTTGAAAGCTTGAAGAAATGTTCAACTTTGGGGTTTTTAAAGGGGGTCGTGAAAGGTCACTTGACTTTGAAAAACAGTCCCTGGAAATGTTTTTTAGAAGGGGCACTGAGGTGAGGAAAACAAGCCTTTCTGGGAAGCCACCTGACTTCCAGCTCTGGAAACAACAGAGAACTTTTGACACCTAGAGAAGTTGTTTTACAAAGAAGTGATGTCAAAAAAATTGACCTTTTGTCGATTTTGCTTTTGATTTGATTTGAGTTGAGGTTGAATTTTAAAAAAGGAAGAGAACTTCCAAGGAGAGAAGAGAATCCCCAAGCAAGGCGAGAAGACCACAACCCAGCTCAGCTTTCCAGCACCTCGCTAAAAGACCCTGAGAAGTCCACTCTGTCAACTCATCTTGTCTCCTGTCTTTGAAGAAAAGCCTACTAAATTAATTGTAATTGCCACCTGAAAAGAACTGTTCTAAAAGATATCAGTGACCCATCTATGTGTACTTGGAGGCCAGACTGTATGCGAGTTTTGGAACACAACATATCTCGCCTTCTGTTTCTTCAAAAATGAGCACGTATTCAGCCAAAGTGTTTTTTTTATATATCTGTAATAGAGCTCTAAAAACAAAAATCCCTTTATTTTTCTGGTTAAACAGTGTATGTGTGAGTGTGAGGGGCTAAGGTTAAAAAGGGAACTTTAATATTTCAATCTGTGTGTTTATACTTTTCTTCATTACTGGTTAAGACTTGTTTTATAATAAACTGATAATTTTGTTGTTTATTAAAGAAACTTGGTTGGTGTGTTTTATTCTGGGATAAAAATAGAGTCTATGATTGACCGTATCGGTAAGTTGGAAAAAATGTAAATATATGTTGTGACCTGTGGAGAAGTGGAACTAGAATAAACAGGGCATTCCTCCCACCTCGGTTGTAACAGTACCCTTTTGGGGGGACACGGCCTCCAAATAACAAAGGATATAAAATGTCAGAGTGATGAATCAATTGAAAGGGAGCTACAGGGCATGGATCAATATTTATCATGTCTCTAGAGAAGTTACTGGACTGCAGTATACTTTTCTCTACCCCTCTCCCCCACCCCACCCCACCCCCAGGCCCCACTCCACATCCACCCACACACACACACACACAGAGGAAAGATAATGTAGATCCTAGGAGTTTTGTGAATGATGGAGGAGAAATTACTACAAATTGAATATGAAGTGTTTTAGGTCATTTGCTTCATTAAAGGTGTTTTATAAATGTTAAGTTGGTGGGGATACTGTGCTGAACATATCACACTGGTGAATTCATAGTTCTCTGGTCATCTTGCCACACAGTGGTATGAGGACTTCCTCTGCTGTGGATTAAACCAGTTGTCCTGCTGTTTTTCATTGTGATTTCCCCCGGTGGAGCACATCCAAGGAATTAAAGGTTTAGAATCCTCCAAGTAACCCATGAGTAGAGTTTAGAGCTTGCTCACTTCTTAACCTTAATTTGATAATTGTACGCTTTATTAGGGATTCTGATTCTATCCGAGTAAAATGAAGCCCAGTTTTTTCCAATATTTCAGGTTTGTTTGTCTGTAATATACAACAGAATAAAAGGGGGAAAAATACTGAATCAGAGTGAATGGCTCTCTGACAACCAGCTCTAAAATATGCTTCTACTTGTAGAAACTGAAATAAACTGAATTAGGTATATATACGTTCAATGTTTGTGTGCAATTCATTTAGCTGCTGATCTAATGACAAATTCCATTATAATATTGATTTATTCCAAGCGCTAATACATCTTCCACTAGTGCTATTTTCTTCTACAAGACCTGATTATTTATTGATATTTTGTAACTGAGATGATTTTACAGGAAATTTGTGTACATACTTTACTTGTGGGAAAGATGTGCTATTCAGAAACTTTATACCAGAGGCTATGATTTTATCTTACCAATACCAATCTTACCTCTAGAGGTAAACACCATGAATGGGAAGTGCTTATCCTGTGATGTGACCAAGGCAACTGTTTTTTTCTCTACAATTTAATTTCTAAACAATCCTGCTAATAAGATTCCTCTGTGGAGTCCTGCATAACTTCCATTTTTGTCAGCCAAACAGCAGTACAGGGCTTCTGAGTTGGGTGGAGTCATATATATATATGTACAAAAATTGTTAATGCTATCAGATATCTAATATAACTACAGTTTTAATTCCCGCTGGTGGTTATGCAAAGGGAGAGCAAATAACAACCCCTAGTTAGCTCTCTTGTGTATTTATAAAATCATAGAATGATAAAGCACAAAAGAAGGCCATTTGGTCCATCATGCCTGTGGTGTCTCCTTGAGAGAGCTATCCAATTAGTCCCAACCCCTGCCCTTTTCATCTGGTACCTTCTGTAAACTGCTGGTATTTACATATGAGCATTGATAAAAGGTTTCCATGGGCCAGATCCAAACTGTAAGTTCCCATTCTCTATCCATTGAAGTCTAGATCCATTTTCAAAAATTTGTGCTGCATAATTTTCTCCTTCAAGTATTTATCCAATTTCCTTTTGAAATGTTTATTGAATCTGCTTACACCACCCCTCTCAGCCAATGCATTCCAGATCATAACAACTCACTGTGTAGTAATGCTTTGGGACATTGTGCTCCAGGGAGTCAGGAGTATAAAATGAGCTATTTTGTGGTGCGTGGGGCACTACTTGTAGAAATTAATCACAACAACCTTCTCACATGACCCTGGTCTATGGACACTGGATAAAATCTCCATGTTGATGACATAGGAAAAGCTTTTCAATTTTTGCCATTCTTTACTAAAAAGGCACAGTTGTACCAGCTAGTCTGTAAACAGCTAGTATTTATATATGAGCCTCGACAAGAGGTTTCCGTAGGCCAGATCCAAAATGTAAGTTCCCATCCTCTGGCCAGATCGATTTATTTTTTAATTTGTGCGCTTGAGTATATTTTTTCACTTTGGCATTTTTCAGTTGCCTGAAAGATTAGAAAAGGTTGTTCCTTCATTGCAAGTATGCTTCAAGTTTCGAATGAGAGAGCTGCCTGTACCAATCTTTCAGCTTGGCCAATTCAAAAAACTGAAACCAAGAGCAGAAGACGACCATTCAGCCACCTTTGATAAGGCATCAGTGATCACAATGGGCAGTGACGGAAATCACTGCCAATGGCATGGCAACCTAAGTCGGTAGCAACTGAGTAGATAAGGCTAGGCCAGGCAGTAGAGGGTGCCAGATGAAGCCAGAATTATAGGACTCAGGGAGCATATGGCAGAAAAGAAAGGTAAGCACAGAGAAGGCATTAATGATTTCTGTGCGGGGCAATTTGAACTTTTATATGAGTGTCAGCGAAGAATCATCACAGCATGGTGCAAACACTCATGAATCCTGTGATTTTTGGAAAGATGTGTAAATGAGTCACATGAGGAATTTAAAACACGGTTATCTGCATTGTGAGTAAACGGTGAGTGTTAACCAAAAAAAAAATTAAATCATAGGTCTCAAGTAAATCACAAGTATTGGCAAGGCTCAATCTGGAATGGTTTTCTGAAATTATATAAAATAATTTGAAAGCAGAAAGTGTGACTTGCCAAGTTACTCACTGTTGGTTGCTGAGAGTTTCTTAAGGAAGAATGAGATGATGCAGGTTTTGAAGGGCAGTATCTGAGGAGAAGGAACCATTTATAATATCACCTAGTATTGCACCCAATAAGGGAAGTTAAATAGTCAGGAGTTTAGTGGTAATCGAGTCAAGAGAGCAGGCGGTGTGTGTCATGGACAAAATGAGCTTGTGACAGGCATGGGAGGAGATAGGAAAGAAACTAGAAAACATTGAAGGCTCAGGGCTAGGGTAAGTTGGAGTGGAGGATATTCAGGGAGGTATTGCTTGGTGGGCAAGTGAGTTTAAGAATAGTTTACACAGGGACAGAAAGAAAATCTGGAATAACAACAGAATATACTGGAAGTGTGCACCTAATGGGTCATCATGGGCCTATAATGAGTGAACTGTTTTCAGCTTGGCTAATGGTGGTGCACTAGGTAGAATAACAGTGAATAAATGATGTGAATCCCCATTTGTTCTGTATGCTTAGTATTACACAATCACAATCAACTCAATGCCACTGCAGTTTGAATCACATAATATAATGTAGGAATCTACCATCTTGCTGAACTATTTTCAAATCTGTTTATTGTACTTCAGTACAAATAAAAGTGTTTTTAAAATAGGAAGATTGGATTCTCAAATAGGTCAGGGTGTTTATCCAACATGTACATGAGCCACACAGAACAGGATGATCCCAGGTTCAGCCACCAGCCTGTGCTGTGCTGATCGATCGCGGTAGAAGCCCTACAATTGGCCTCACATCATGGTTTGGAGCTCAACTGGGCTTTCCTCTCCTGATCACTGTTCAATAATCTATCCTGAAATAGGGCATTAATCAATGTCATGTGAAAATAGGATTGGAACTTGTGTTTGAATACTCACCGGCATTCACTGACACAGTTCACACGTGAGAGATGGCCATCTCATCAAGGGACCAGAGGGTGTCTTGAACACACTGAACCACACTATAGTAAGGAGTCTACACCATCAGGAGAAGATGGGGGAAATTGAAGAGAAGATGTTAAAAAAGACTGCATCTGCAAAGTACATATCTGTGTCCCATTCCCCACTCAGCCACTGCTGCCCTCTCATGAGCAACATTGCTATTACAGAATGAAATGCAATGTACTTTATATAAGATACTAATGAATAAGGAAGGTCATTCAGCCTATCTTAACTCATCCATCCAGGACCATCCTACACTCCCGCATTGCTGCCTCTCATTGTTTTTTAAATGATTCCAGGACTTTTGCCTCCTCCACTTTGCCTGAAAGTAGCATTCCAAGTATTGGGCACTCTCTGTGCGAAGAAGAATCTCCTGATATCAACCCTAAAATTTGCCTTTTACCGCTTTGTCTCCTTGTCTTCCTCACATAGTTACACTTAAAAGCATTCCAAATTAACCTTTACCATATCATTTAGTATCTTCCATACCTCTATTAGGTCACTTCTCTGACACCCAGGCTGAAAAGTTCAGGTCTCTCCAGTTTCTCCAGTCGTTCCCAATAACAAATCTGTGACACTGGGGATTGGTCTCGAGGATTTTCCCAACACTGCCTCCAGTGATTAAATGTCACCCTTGTTTCACAGAGACTGAACACAGTTCTCAAGTTGTGGTTTGATGACAGCTTCATCTGATCTGTTTGTGTGTGAGTATGTTGTGAGAGTGTGTGTATAGATCTTCCATGGCAAGACACATACAGTAAGCCAGAGACTGTCTCTATAACTTTCATGATGCTCTTTCTCCGTCTCTCTCTGTCTCCTCTTCTGCATCTTCTCTTCTGCCTCTCTCCGCTTAACTCCTTTTTATCTTCTTTCCTTTAATGTGGGAAGTGGGTGTGATGTGGTGTGATGGGGAGAGGAAGCACTAATGACTGCAGGCTACAATTTCAAGTGGGGGTTATGAGGAAAAAGTGTCTCTCAGCAACTTCCTTCCGATTGCCTCCATACACCACTGGTACCTCTTTTCATTTTCTTTGCTCCCATTGCATCCCCTACCATTTCAGCTTCCCACTACGCACTCCCCTTTTTACCACTCCTTTATTTATATCACTACTAGGGTGGGCTGACCATATAAAAAATTGGGAGATTTACAGAACCATGGTGGGTGATGGAATTAAGGTACAGATCAGCCATGATCTAATTTAATGTGGAACAGGATCGAGGGGCTGAATGGTCTACTATTCCTATTTTCCTATGAGTGTCCCCATGAGTGGTCCCATAACAGCTTATTATCAAGACTGAGGCCTTCCAGTGAAAACTTTAATGACAACATTAAAAGACAATTCAGTTTTTTATTCTTTCATGGGATGTGGACATCGCTGGCAAGGACAGCATTTGTTGTCCGTCCATAATTGCCCTTGACAACTGAATGACTTTCTAGGCCATTTCAGAGGGCAGTTAAGAATCAACCACATTGCTGTGGGTCTGGAGTCGCATGTTGGCCAGACCAGGTAAGGACGGCAGATTTCCTTCCCTAAAGGAACCAGATAGGTTTTTACAACAATTGATGATAGTTTCATGGTACCATTAATACATTTGTTATGTTAGATCTCCCATGGCAAGACACACACAGTAAGTCAGAGAAAATGGTCAACTGTCTGTACAGCCTTCATAATGTTCTTTTTCTCTCTCTCTCTCTCTGTTGTTACGGCAAGGAAAAACTGTTCCCATTAGCCGATGATCCAAGGACTAGGCGACACAGGTTGAAGGTTTTGGGCAAGAGATGCAGGAGGAATGTGAGGAAGAACGTTTTTGTGCAGCAAGTGGTAATGACCTGAAACTTGCTGCCCATGAGGGTGGTGGAAGCAGAGACAATCAATGATTTCAAAAGGAAATTGGATGGGCACTTAAAGGAAATAAACTTTCAGGGCTACGAGGATCAAGCGGAGGAATGGGACATACTGGATTGCTCCTCAGAGAGCCAGCATTGACTTGATGGGCCAAATGGCCTCCTTCTGTTCCATGAATGACCCTATGTTATTGTGGACCTCTTGCTGAAAAATCTAATGCTTTTTTCCCCCCAACAATTCCTTCTGTACTTTATGATATGGAGGCAATAGTCATTTCTAGTACCTTGGCTGAAGTCAGCTAATTTGGGACAAACTGGTGATTGAACCTGGGACCTTCCTGGCTTTCTACTGAATGCACTCACTGAGCCATTGGGGATCCTATTATACGTTTTCAATCAGTAGCGAAGGAAACATTGGAACTTAAATCATAATCCTACTCCATGCACTAGGTCTTTCCAGTTCACTGTTTGGTTTAGAAAACCATGACAATCCAAGAGAAAGAGATGGATTGAATAAAAGAAAGGAATCAGGTCAGAAAAAAGAGAAAGCAGGTGAAGGGGAGAGAAACATGTAAGAGAGAAAGACCAGGTAAAGGGGAAAGAAACATGTGAGAGAGGATGATAGGAACAAACAAGAGAAAGAAAGCAACTGAGAAACTGGATTATGCAGGGAGAAACAAGTGAAATAGAGGAGCTATGTGATAGAGGAAGCAAATGAGGAAGAGAAACTGAGAGAGAGAGGGAGAAGGAGGGCAACAGCATGGCTGTTACTAATAGAATAACACAGCACAAAATAAGGCCATTCAGCCCAATGTGCCTGTGCTGGCTCTTATCGCATAGCCCTAGAAAGCATAATCATTAATTTAAAGTTCCCACACTTCTGTAACATCATCAGTGCCGCTGAGCATGCACCAGGATTTTGCTAAGCTTTCTGTGACAGATAAAATAAAACAAGTGGAGCAACAACTCAGAAACACAAGTGAAATAGTGATCAGAGGAGAAAATTGCTCGGATGAGTATCTGAAAACTTGGCAAGTGTGGCACAAAGGCAAGTTCATGATCTGGGTGTGAGCTTTCATGGCAACTGGTTCAACTGGATCTAAGTCCCAATTATTACATGTCTTTAATTTTGACGAATATTTACCTCACCCCAACAGCTGCAAAAACAAACGATAAACTTTGTCATCTTATCAGTGCTTAAAATAATCAGTGTTTCAAACCCTCTAATCCAAATATCATTACTGCAACAATTTGATGAGAGACTAAAATAAATTGAATGGAACTCAGGGCTGGATTTTACCATGGGCTTCGGGACCCCGATGTCAGGACCCAATGGAGTCTTGAACCCACATTTGCAGGCAGCGAGACCATACAGTATTCATCCCAGAAGCCGTCTCCTAATTGGCCACCTCCACACTCACCTTCCTATCAAAGGATGGTGGGCAGGCTCCCAATGCTACTGGCCCAATAGAGGACCAACAGCTCAGAAGCCTCAGCAGCCCCACCAGGAGAGGTGGGCACTGCGGAGGCAGGTCGGGGACCGCGAAGGCTCTGCAACATGGACATGCCCTCAGAGGCGTGAATCTAAAATAAACATTATGAGGGGCAAAACTGTTTGGCCCCTCGGAGTGGAAGGAAAACCCCTCTGGGTGAATTGTTTGGGCCTCGGGTGGAGACTTTCCTGCCAGTGGCTCCCTCTTTGGGGCATGGAGCCTCTGGCACTGATGGCACCCCCACCCCGGACTGCTGCAGGAAGCCCACCTTCATTGAGCTGACGGCCTCCGCGTGCAGCAGGGGTCCTCCGCCGGCAGCAAGATGGTGGCAAGCTCACATAGTCACCCCTAATTGGAAATCTTAATTGGCTGCCTGCCTCCATGGGAATCGGCAGCCAATCCTACTCCCAGCCCACCCCAGGAAAGATCCCCAGTGGTAGCAATGCATCGGGGAGCCATCCAAATGCAGCTCCCCCCATTTTCCCAGCTCCCCCGCTCCCTAGCCTGCCGCCATGGTGCTGGAGAAATTGAGCCCTCGAAGCACAATAACTCGCAAGGCAATTGAAGGGCTCCTTTATAGATCTCCTCCAAGATTCATGAAAAATGAATGAACCACCTCTGTCCTCTCGCGCACCACCTCTCATTGTTCGGTCAGACTTCAGCTACGTTAAATTCAAAGATAACAAAGTCACTGTCCCAAACCAGCCAGCACTCACAGAGAAGAGGCAAGGAGGAGGGCACGCCAGACCCAATGTGCCAAGTCCAAATGTACAGACAGCGAGCAGAGCATTCGCAACACCCGGCCAATGGCACTGGATAGAGCCTCAGACCATTTTCATGTTCAGGCCTCACTTTAATTTGCTGGCTGCCCAGTGAGTGTGGGTTGGGGTGGGGGAATAAATATTACATAAGTTACGTTATACTTGACTCATTTGTTGAAGCTGACACCAATATAAGACGACAAGGATAGGTAAACCCCACTGTCATTTTGACTAGCTTTTTTTATTCATTCATTCTCAGGATAATAGCAGTCACTGGAAAGGACAGCATTTAGTGTCCAATCCAAGTTACCCTGATAAAATAGTGATGAGCCTCCTTCGTCTTGAAATGTCATGTTGCAATTTGCAAGGCAATTTCAGAGGACAGTCAACATTGTTATGAGACTGGAGCCACATATAAGTCAGAAAGGGACTTCAGATGTCCTTTCCTAAAGGACATTTGTGAACCTGTTGAGTTTTTAGTAACAATCTGAAAGCTGCATAGTCACTATTTTACTAAAACCATCAATTTTTTAAATTTCCAGATTTTTATTTAAATCAAATTCTCAAACTACCATTATAGGATTTGAACTCAGGTTCTCCAGATTACTAGTCCTGGCAATAATCACAACACTGCCATACCCTTAATGGAAATCAGGAGAATAGATTTGAGGCGTCAGTGTTAAAGTTGCAGAAGGCTGAGGAACAAGTTCTTGCATCCACTCATGATTTGCAAAACAATGGCTTTAACTGTAAGTGTTGTGAAACAGGGCATAAGTGTGCTGACTTTTCTGCTGTACAAGGGAAACATAAAATTAGGGGTGTGCCCTCCCCATGTGTTCACTGAATGTGTCTTAAACAATAATATAAAAAACAATTTCAGCTCACATTGACTGGCAACAGGATTGTTTCAAACTCCACTTCAGGATGTCAGTACATAATCTAAGCCAGTGTAATGCTGAGGAGATGCTGCATCATCAGAGAAGGCATTCCTCCAGTTGAGATGTCAAGCTGAGGTCATGGTTAGGTGGACATTAAAAATCCCATGTCTTCAAGAGGTTCTTCATCCACAAAGGTGTTCAGAGGGCGAGAGAGAGACAGAGGGAAATGTCCCGACTCCAGAAAAGTATGCAAAATCTACTCCGGTTGCAGTCGATGGGGGTCGAGGTCAAGGAGGACCTCCAAGAGGTGAAGAGGCAGCAGGCCTCACTCTTTGCCAAGGAGGCCTCCAAGATCATCTTCCGGTCCAGAGTCCGCTCCATCGAGCAGGATGAGACGTGCTCGCGTTACTTCTTCCAAAAGGTACACAGAGAGAGCTCTGTTATCAGCAGCCTGAAGGAAGAAGATGGCTCGGTAATGTCTTCGCAGTCCGACATACTAAGGATCAGCAAATCCTTTTATGCTGGGCTGTATGACGCGAAGCCCACAGACAGCAGAGCCTCCCAGTCCTTCCTGTCATCTATCACAGAGGTCTTAGATAACAGCAGGAGGGAGAGACTGGACAAGCCGCTAACTCTGGACGAGCTGACAAAGGCCGTCGAGTCCTTCGGGACGAGTAAAACTCCCGGAAGTGACGGCTTACCGGTCGAGTTGTACTCGGCCCTGTGAGACTGGGTCGGCCCGGACCTGCTGGAAGTATACGAGAGTATGCTCCTGGCCGGCAGCATGTCAGAATCCATGAGGAAAGGCAACATCACCCTCATTTACAAGCGGAAGGGGGAGAGGGCAGAAATCAGAAATTGGCGGCCCATCTCACTGCTTAATGTTGACTACAAGATTCTGTCCAAAGTCATAGCCAGTCGAGTCAAGTCTGCTCTGGAGTTGGTGATCCACCCCGATCAGACCTGTACTGTACCCGGCAGGAAGATCTCTGATAGTCTCGCGCTACTCAGGGATAGGATCGCCTATGTACGGGACAGGAGGGTGGACACCTGCCTCATCAGCCTGGACCAGGAGAAGGCTTTTGACAGGATATCGCACACCTACATGATGGATGTGCTCTCCAAAATGGGGTTTGGGGAGGGAATCTGCAATTGGATCCAACTGCTCTACACAAACATCAGTAGCGCAGTCTCAATCAATGGGTGGGAATCGGAAAGTTTCCCGATCAAATCTGGAGTCAGACAGGGCTGTCCTCTCTCCCCGGTCTTGTTTGTTTGCTGTATTGAACCCTTTGCTGAGTCTATTAGGAAGGGTGAGAGCATAAGAGGGGTGACAATCCCAGGCAGCGGAGGCACTCAGGTTAAAACCTCCCTGTACATGGATGGCGTTGCCGTCTTCTGCTTGGATCCGCTGTCCGTGCGCAGACTGATGAGCATCTGCGACCAGTTCGAACTGGCCTCGGGAGCCAAAGTTAACCATGGCAAGAGCAAGGCCATGTTCTTTGGGAACTGGGCTGACCGATCCTTTGTCCCCTTCACCGTCAGGTCAGATTACCTGAAGGTGCTGGGATATGGTTCGGAAGGGCCGGGGCGTGCACCAAAACCTGGGAGGAGCGAGTAGCCAAGGTACGACAAAAGTTGGGCATGTGGGGGCAGCGATCTCTCTCCATTGTGGGTAAGAACCTGGTCATCAGGTGCGAGGCGCTCACGTTGTTGCTCTACGTGGCGCAGGTCAGGCCCATACCCCACTCCTGCGCTGTGACAGTCACCCGAGCCATTTTCCGCTTCATCTGGGGATCTAAAATGGACCAGGTCCGGAGGGACACGATGTTCAAATCTCTAGACAAGGGCGGGAAAAATGTACCCAACATGGCCCTCATCCTGATGACCACCTTCGTGTGCGGCTGCATCAAGCTGTGTGTAGATCTCCAGTACGCAAACTCCAAGTGTCACTACGTGCTGAGGTTCTATCTGTCCCCAGTATTGCGAAGGATGGGCCTGGTCACATTGCCGCGGACCGCTCCATGCAGTTGGGCCGTGCTGTACCACCTATCCTTCGTGGAGCAGTTTCTGCGGGAAAACACCTTTGACCACCGGAATGGTGGTCTGCACGGAATGTCCTCAAGGCCCTACGGGAAAAGGAGATGGTGGATCCTGTCGGGTGGTTCCCCGAGCAGACCGTCAAAGTCATTTGGCGGAATGCCTCATCACCAGAACTTTCAAACAAGCACCAAGACGTAGCTTGGCTGGTGATGAGAAGGGCCCTCCCCGTCAGATCCTTCATGCACACCCGAAGTCTCGCCCCCTCCGCACAATGCCCCCACGGTGGCTGTGGTGGGGAAGAGACGGTCGCCCACCTCCTCCTGGAATGTGTCTTCGCAAAGCAGGTGTGGAAAGAGATGCAGTGGTTTTTGTCGAGGTTCATCCCAAGCAGCTCTGTAACACAGGAGTCTGTGCTCTATGGGCTGTTCCCAGGGACGCACACCGAGACAAACATCAACTGCTGCTGGAGGACTATCAATTCAGTGAAAGATGCCCTTTAGTCTGCCCGAAACTTGCTGGTCTTCCAGCGCAAAGAGTTGTTCACCACCGAATGTTGCAGACTGGCACATTCCAAGGTCCAGGACTACGTGCTGAGGGATGCACTAAAGCTTGGGGCAGCCGCAGCAAAGGCTCAATGGGGAAAGACCACAGTGTAAGGTCCCCCCCACCAAGCTGAACTGAGGGGCTGGATCCATGGGAAACCCCTCGAACTGTATCGTTAATATTTTCATTTGCTGTAAATGTAAAACTGTAATTGGCATGACAATTGTGAAATGGAAGGGTTGTGAAGAAACTCATGATAGTATTGAAGGAAACTGATCTCCCTTGCAATGTTTGTATTTTTTGGTGCTGTTTGAAACTGTTTGGCAATGTAATTTTTACATATTTTTATGAATAAAGTATATTTTGGAAATAAAAAAAAATGTCTCTATTCAAAAAGAAGTAGGTAGTTTTCTCAGAGTTTTAGCTACCATCTTATCCTCAATTAACACCATCAAAACAATATTGGTCATTCATTTAGTTTCTGTTTATGGGATCTTATGTGTAACATGATTGCCACAGTGGCCTATGTAATGATAGCGATTCAAAGTAATTCATTATTGGCGATCTTTCTAAACAACATGGTAAGGCACTCTCGAAATGAAAGTTCTTTCTTTAGATTTAGATTTTAGATTTAGAGATACAGCACTGAAACAGGCCCTTCGGCCCACCGAGTCTGTGCCGAACATCAACCACCCATTTATACTAATCCTACACTAATCCCATATTCCTACCAACCATCCCCACCTGTCCCTATATTTCCCTACCACCTACTTATACTAGTGACAATTTATAATGGCCAATTTACCTATCAACCTGCAAGTCTTTTGGCTTGTGGGAGGAAACCGGAGCACCCGGAGAAAACCCACGCAGACACAGGGAGAACTTGCAAACTCCACACAGGCAGTACCCAGAATCGAACCCGGGTCCCTGGAGCTGTGAGGCTGCAGTGCTAACCACTGCGCCACTGTGCCGCCCTTTAACAGCCATTAAATTATTTATTTTGCACAAATATCACACAGAACGACATAGACCTTAAAAAAAGTGTAAAGAAACTTTTCTCTTCAGTGACCCAAAGCTAGAAAATGTTTGTGCTTCAAGTAAGGACAGTTTGGGTTTTATGTGACACACTCCACAGTCGAATAGCCTGTCGACATTCACTTGCTCTCTCTCTCCCCAGGTTCACAATTGATGAGTGGCCACTTGGACAAGGTAGCAGAGGGTAACTCCTGTCAATTGAGCTGGATCCCAGAAAAGTGGGATGAGCAGGCATCTGGCAGAACAAACTCTTCATCAGGTCATATTCACAAGTACATTTGCAGGTGAATATTTTTACCTTCATAGGATGCAGTGGGAATGAATGCCATACAGATATGTAAAAAGAATCCATGGTACAGTGTGCACAAACACTAAACACTGTTACAACTCCCAGCTTCCCTGTCACTTGCATAATTTCCATAAAATCATTTCTTCAGCAGACAAATTGAAGGCTCCTCAGGAGACTGTCTTTCCTCTGTCGAAAATCTTAGAACAATGGAATATTCTTATGTTCCAACATTTTGATTCACAGCATAAGTTTTTTTTAGTCCTTATTTGCTAATGGCCCTTTGAGGATTGGCTTCTTTTGCAGTCCTTCTTTCCTATCCTGTAACATCTGCAGAAATGATTTTTAAGTTTTTTGCATTTTGGATCCCAGGTGATGGTGTGACTGAAAGAGGTTATAAGCTGTCTCAGGGCTGGGAAAGTATTTTAAAGGATTTCCTTCTCAGTTGGCTAGTAAGGCTTTTGTCAAGTTCACCTGATACCCCATTTACCTTGTTGCTTTGCTGTCAAAATCGGTCCCGAAGCTCCAATACAAATGCATTGGTCTGTAGGGCACCAGAACCTACAGGTGTCATTGGTGCCAGAGCACAACTTCCATGTCAAGCTCTGGGAGGCCGTTTTCCTTGCTTTTTACCATGGGACAGGCAATAAATGCAGGCTCAGTTGGTAACACTCTTGTTTCTGTGTTAAAAGGTTGTGGGTTCAAGTCTCATTCCAAAGACAAAGAAAATCTAGCCTGATACTCCAGCACTGCACTGTTAGAGATGCTTCCTTTTGTTCAATGTTAAACTGATGCCCTGTTTGCTCTCTCACATGGGCGTAAAAGATTCCATGGCAATATTTTGATAAAGAGCAGGGAAGTTCGTCCCGGTGGCCTGGCTAATATTTATCCCAAAATCAGCCTTACTAAATACAATTATCTGATCATTATCATATTGCTGTTTGTGGGAGCTTGCTGTGCGCAAATTGGCTGCCATGTTTCCTACATTACAGCAGTGACTGCAATTCAAATGTACTTCATTGGCTGTAAAGTGTTTTGGGATGTCCTGAAGTCTTGAAGGGTGCTATATGCAAGTAGAACCATAGAAAAATTACAGCACAGAAGGAGGCCATTCAGCCCATCGTTCTATGCTGGCCAAAAAAACTAGCTGCCTAATCTAATCCCACCTTCCAGCACCTGGTCCATAGCCTTGCAGGTTACAGCATTTCAGGTGCATGTCCAGGTACATTTTAAAAGAATCGAGGAGTTCTGCCTGGCAGTGAATTCAAGACACCCACCACCCTCTGGGTGAAAAAGTTTTTCCTCATGTCCCCTCTAATCCTTCTACCAATCACCTTAAATCTGTGCCCTCTGGTAATTGACCTCTCCACCAGGGGTAACAGGTCCTTCCTATCTACTCTATCTAGGCCCCTCATAATTTTGTACACCTCAATTAAGTCACCCCTCAGCCTCCTCTGTTCTAAGGAAAACAACCCTAGCATATCCAATCTTTCCTCATAGCTGCAACTTTCGAACCCTGACAACATTCTTGTGAATCTCCTCTCTACACTCTCCAGAGCAATTATGTCCTTTCTGCAATGTGGTGACCAGAACTGTGCGCAATACTCCAACTGTGGCCTAACCAGTGTTTTATACAGTTCCAGTATTACATAAAAGCAAAATACTGCGGATGCTGGAAATCTGAAATAAAAACAAGAAATGCTGGAAACTCAGTTCTGAAGAAGGGTCACTGACCTGAAACATTAACTCTGCTTCTCTCTCCACAGATGCTGCCAGACCTGCTGAGTATTTCCAGCTTTTCTTGTTTTTATTCCAGTATTACATACTTGCTTTAGAATTCTATACCTCGGCTAATAAAGTAAAGCATTCCATATGCCTTCTTCACCAACTCTGTCTATCTGTCCTGCCATCTTCAGGGACCTGTGGACATGTACTCCAAGGTGCACTTCTTCTACCCCTCTCAATATCCTCCCATTTAGTGTGTATTCCCTTACTTTATTTGCACCTCCCCCCACCACCACCAACCCCCCCAACCAAGTGCATGACTTCACACTTATCTGGATTGAATTCCATTTGCCACTTTTTCGCCCACTCAATCAAACCATTGATATCTTTCTGGAGTCTACAGCTATCCTCTTCACGATCAACTACACGGCCAATTTTTGTGTCATCAGCAAATTTCCCAATCATACCTCCCACATTTAAGTCCAAATCATTAATATATACCACAAATAGCAAGGGACCCAACACTAAGCCCTGTGGAACACCACTGGAAACCACTTTCCATTCACAAAAACATCCGTCGACTACTACCCTTTGTTTCCTGTCACTGAGCCAATTTTGGATCCAATCTGCCACATTCCCCTATATCCCATGGGCTTTCATTTTACTGACCAGTCTGCCATGTGGGACCTTGTCAAATGCCTTACTAAAATCCATGTAAACCACATCCACTGCACTACCCTCATCAATCCTTCTTGTTACTTCCGCAAGAAGCTCAATTAAGTTAGTAAGATATGACCTTCCCTTAACAAATCCATGCTGACTATCCCTGATTAATCCATGCCTTTCTAAGTGGTAGTTTATCCTGTCCCTCAGAATAGATTCTAACAATTTACCTACCATCAAGGTCAGACTGACCAGCCTATAATTATTTGGCCTATCCCTCACACCCTTTTTAAACAATGGTAAAACGTTCACAGACCTCCAATCATCTGGTACCTCTCCTGTATCTAGTGAGGATTTGAAGATGATCCTCAGCGCATCCGTTATTTCCTCCCTGGCTTTCTTTAACAACCTGGGATACAATCCATACAGTCCTGGTGATTTATCCACTTTCAAGGATGTCAGACCCTCTAGTACTTCCTCTCTCATTATGCTTATCGTATCTAATATTTCACACTCCTCCTCTTTTACTACAATGTCTACATCAACCCTCTCCTTTGTGAAGACAGAGACAAAAAACTCATTAAGAACCCTGCCCACAACTTCTGCATCCATGCATAAGTTCCCTTTACATCTCTGATAGGCCCTACCCTTTCCTCAGTTATCCTCTTGCTCTTAAAGTACTGATAAAACATCTTTGGGTTTTCCTTCATTTTACCTGCCAATAATTTTTCATGTCCTCTCTGCTTTTCTAATTTCCTTTTTTACTTCACCCCTGTACTTTCTATACTCCTCTAGGCTTTCTAAAGTATTAAGATTTTTGTGATTGTCCTAAGTCTTTCTTTAATAGTAAATAGTTGTGAAGAACAGAGCTTTGTAAATCTTACCTTTCAATTTCGGAGCTCTTTTACAGCCCTACTTTGAATGGCCAAATCTCACAGTACTAAATGCTCCTTGTATCTTTTCCATTTTGCAATTGTGTTCCATGTACCTGTCTTCCTGCCTGTCACATTTTCACTCTTGTTAATCTTTCCTGGTGCTGCTTCCTTCTGCTGCTCTCTAATCAAGTTTTATTTTCCAATACGCAGAGTGAGATCTATAGTTATTGACACCAGCATCAATAGGCACTGACCTCAGTCGTATCATAGTACCAATAGATAATGACCTCAGATACATCGCAGCACCAGTAGACAGTGACCTCAGACATACTGCAGCACCAGTGGACACTAATCTCAGACACATCACAGCACCAGCAGACACTGACATCAGACACATCGCAGCACCAGTAGACACTGATCTCAGACACATCACAGCACCAGCAGACACTGACATCAGACACATCGCAGCACCAGTAGACACTAATCTCAGACATAGGGATTAGAATGGGTGGAATGTTTTTCGGCTGGCACAGACACGATGGGCCAAGTGGCCTTTTTCTGTGCTGTAAACTTTCTATGATTCTATGATTCTATATCGCAGCACCAGTAGACACTGACATCAGATGCATCACAGCACCAGTAGACACTGACATCAGACACATCACAGCAGCAGTAGACACTGATATCAGACACATCACAGTACCAATAAACAGTGACCTCAGACACATCACAGCACCAGTAGACACTGCCGCAGCACCAGTAGGCACTGATCTCAGACATATCGCTGTACCAGTAGACACTGACCCATCGGGTTGTGGCGGGGGTGCCGCAAAATATCTCCAGGAGAGGCCTGCCACAGGCCACAATGCTGGGAAGGGCTTGCCCCATTTTACTGGCGGCAGCAAGGCCTTGTGGCGGCCCCCCCACAAAGTGCTGCTTGGCGACGGAAATGTAATTTAAATAGTTAAATCAATGCTAATGAATAATTACTTATCTCGTCATGACAGCTGTCCCACGCCGATATTCCAACCGGTTGCCAAAAGTCCCGTGCCTTCAGATCTCTGTTCAGAGATCCAATGCGTAACACTGGTGGGGAGGGGGGAAAGAGTGAAGCTTTCAGGGTGGTGGCGGGGAATAGCAAAAACATACGCGATTGAAACATAGACATAGAAACATAGAAAATAGGAGCAGGAGTAGGCCATTCGGCCCTTTGGGCCTGCTCCGCCATTCACAAAGATCATGGCTGATCGTCTAATTCAGTACCCTGTTCCGCTTTCTCCCCATATCCGTTGATCCCTCTGGCATTAAGAAATATATCTATCTCCTTCTTGATTATATTTAATGACTTGGCGTCCACTGCCTTCTGCGGTAGAGAATTCCACAGGTTCACCACCCTCTGAGTGAAGAAATTTCTCCTCATCTCGGTTCTAAATGGCATACCCCGTATCCTGAGACTGACTCCTGGTTCTGGACTTCCCAGCCATCGGGAACATCCTCCCTGCATCTAGCCTGTCTAGTCCTGCTAGAATTTTATAGGTTTCTATGAGATCCCCTCTCATTCTTCTAAACTCTAGTGAATATAGGCCTAGTCAACCCAATTGGTGGAGGGGATGGTGGGATGGGGTTGAAGGGCAAAGTGGAGAAAGTTTAGGGGGGTGAAGGTCAGAATAAAAATTGTAATTTTTTTGACTGGAAAGAGCTATTTAAATATTGACTACTCATTGGGGGCTGAGAGAGGGGATTTAAACAGATAGTAACATTTTAATTTTTTCCCTCCTGTACCTTTAAAATTTGAAATGAATCGGAAGGGCTTGAAGCCCTTTAAAAATGGTGGCGGCACCTGCATGGTGGCGCCGGAAATGGAGTGTCTGCCCCCCTCTACGTCATCGGGGGCGGGTGTTCCGCCCCCTCCATGTAAATGAGCTGCCGCGCTAAATATCGCGGTGGCTCGCCGCACCATTTTGATTGGCAGCGGGCTTTAAAAAATTCAGCCCATCATCTTCCATAAGCAAAGGAGATCACCAGTTATGTCTAAAATGTCAACAAAACCAAGAAATATTAACAAAGGAACTCATGGAGGAAACTGTCAGCACACTGGAAATCTATGTAATCATAGATCTAATACTTGTGTGTTACGTGATTTTTGTTTCCTGATTAATATTGAAGGGGAGTCCACAACAGCTGTTTTCCCAATTGATTCCCACCAAGACTGCACAGTGAAGTATCTTTTACATGTAGAGTGAAATAATGGATGGCCATTGGTGATTACAGATCTAACTCAAGTTATTTTTGCATTGCAATGTCCAACAAGGGGCCCATTCACATCTGTAATTCATCTGCCTCTGTCAATGATCTTTGCTTTCACTTAAAAGTTTCTGAGACATTTAATGAAAGCAGCAGAATTTTGCAATTATGTTAGGTGGCTGGGTAACCTCAGTGACAAGCAGACTTTGTATGAGTTCCAATGAGTTAACACCTGATGCATTAACCCAACTTTTCTCTTTTCAGACACTGAAGCAACCTGCTTTTTATTTTCTATTTCTCATTAAATCGTAAAAATTACTGCAGGAAAGGAAGGAAGTAATTTGAACCATCTAGGCAGAAGCTAGCACTTCAACTGAAACTGTTTAATTCCAATTCCCTGTGCTTTCCCCATATCCTTTTATATTCTTTCTTTTCAAATATTTGACCAATTTCCCTTCAAATAATGTTACAATCTTTATCTCAATAACAACATGTGCTAAAGCATTCCATATTCTAATGACTCTCTGAACACATTTCAAAGAACAAAGAACAGTACAGCACAGGAACAGGCCATTCGGCCCTCCAAGCCTGCGCCGATCTTGATGCCTGCCTAAACTAAAACCTTCTGCACTTCCGGGGACAGTATCCCTCTTTTCCCATCCTATTCATGTATTTGTCAAGATGCCTCTTAAACGTCGCTATCGTATCTGCTTCCACCACCTCCCCCGGCAGCAAGTTCCAGGCACTCACCACCCTCTGTGTAAAGAACTTGCCTCGCACATCCCCTCTAAACTTTGCCCCTCACATCTTAAACCTATGTCCCGTAGTAACTGAGTCTTACACCCTGGGAAAAAGCTTCTGACTATCCACTCTGTCCATGCCGCTCATAACTTTGTAAACCTCTATCATGTCGCCCCTCCACCTCCGTCGTTCCAGTGAAAACAATCTGAGTTTTTCCAACCTCTCCTCATAGCTAATGCCCTCCAGACCAGGCAACATCCTGGTAAACCTCTTCTGTACCCTCTCCAAAGCCTCCACATCCTACTGGTAGTGTGGCGACCAGAATTGCACGCAATATTCTAAGTGTGGCCTCACTAAAGTTCTGTACAGCTGCAGCATGACTTGCCAATTTTTATACTCTATGCCCCGACCGATGAAGGCAAGCATGCCGTATGCCTTCTTGACTACTTTATCCACCTGCGTTGCCACTTTCAGCGACCTGTGGACCCGTACGCCCAGATCCCTCTGCCTGTCAATACTCCTAAGGGTTCTGCCATTTACTGTATACTTCCCACCTGCATTAGACCTTCCAAAATGCATTACCTCACATTTGTAACATCACATTTCAGTATGTATTTTTAAAAAATTTGTTGGTGGGATGTGGACATCGCTGGCTCGGCCAACATTTATTGCCCATCCCTAATTGCCCTTGAGAAGATGGTGGTGTGCCATCTTCTTGAACTGCTGAAGTCCTTGGGGTGTCGGTACACCCACAGCGCTGTTAGGAAAGGAGTTCCAGGATTTTAACCCAGCGACAGTGAAGGAATGGTGATATAGTTCCAAGTCAGGATGGTGTGTGACTTGGAGGGGAACTTGCAGGTGGTGATGTTCCCATGCATCTGCTGCCCTTGTCCTAGACATCACGGGTTTGGAAGGTGCTGTCAAAGGAGCCTTGTTTCTGCAGTGTATCTTGTAGATGGTACACACTGCTGCCACTGTGCGTCAGTGGTGAAGGGAGTGAATGTTGAAGGTGGTGAATGTGGTGCCAAATCAAGTGGGCTGCTTTGTCCTGGATGGTGTTGAGCTTCTTGAGTGTTGTTGGAGTTGCACCCAACCAGAAAAGTGGAGAGTATTCCATCACACTCCTGACTTGTGCCTTGTAGATGGTGGACAGACTTTGGGGGGGTCAGGAGGTCAGTTACTCACCGCAGAATTCCCAGCCTCTGATCTGCTCTTGTAGCCACAGTATTTATGTGGCTGGTCCAGTTCAGTTTATGGTCAATGTTAACCCCCAGGATGTTGATAGTGGGGGATTCAGCGATGGTAATGCCATTGACCATCCAAGCAGCTCACCACCTTCTCAGCAGCAATTAAGGATGGGCTACAAATGCTGGCCTTGCCAGTGATGCTCACATTCCACTAAAGAATTTAAAAAACACAACTTTTCAGTGCTGTCTCTCTAAACTAAACTAAACTAAACTTTTGTATTGCTGAGTGCTGATATATTGGGCATTATAAAATTTTAAGTTTCTAAACTAACAGATATGATTGAAGAAGTTAACCCTTTAGGTTCTTCTTGCAGAGTCAAAATGGATTTTTTGTGGGGTTTTTTAAACATGTGTCGATGGTTTCCAGGGCCACATGAATATTGATACCACAGCAGGAGATCTAGCTGTTCTAAAAAAATTAAGAACTTGTCTGCAGACATCAAATGTCACGGCATGGTGATGATTTGGACTAAAGGCTGTGCCGTTCAAAGACTTGACTTTAACCCATTTGTTATCTTTCAAGACATAGTGCTTGAGAAGGGGAGATATGAAAGTTAGCTCTTTACCAGTTGCAAACACTTCTGTCTTTAACATAAAAAACCATGTAAAAGCACCAAGCCAGGGCGTCATTGTTTCTGAGATAGGCATTGATTAAAAAAGAATTGATATGAGTTGCTATTTCAAAAACTGAACTGGAAAATCTATCTGGAGTTTAAGGGGATAATCAAATTTTAGTAAAAAAAAAGAGCAATTAAAAGCAGTCTAAGTGGTTCCGGGGTATCAAGAAAAAGAAAGTTTCTTTTGGGGAGAAATAAAATATAACATTGACAAAATCTCCCAACCCAACTACACTGCTATTTGAATTTGGGATCATTTTGAAATGATAAAATGTCAGGCGCAATTTAGCGGGTTACTTTTGAGAAAATAAAAGGTCATCTAAAATAAAGAACAAACAAAAAAAATGTGCTATTAATTGGGACCACTTGGGAATATATGATTTTTGTTTTAAAAATATTGTCAGAATATTGTGTTGGATAGTAAAGTACTGCCAGGGCTCATGAATGAGATAGAATAGTAATTTAATGGGATTCCCCAATTAAGATAAAAGATAGAGATGGAAAATCACACAACCAAATGGGAATTGCAAAATCACCTGGGTGTAATCTAACGAAAGGCTTTCCCGGTAAGCCACAGGAATCACAAGTGGGGAGCCAAGTGATGGTACAAAACTATGGGCTGGATTTTACCAACCCCCCGACATCAGGTTTCATGGCGGGGGGGAGGGGGGGCGGAAAATGCCTCCGAGAGAGGGCCGCCATTCACCTCGATGCTGAGAGGGCCCGGCCCAATATTACCAGCAGCGGCAAGACCTCGTGGCAGACCCCCCGCCACTCAGCGCCAGGACCCCAATTTGAATATTTAAAAATAAATTAAAATGATTGATTTTATTAAGCTCACGTCTCCGCCTGATATCTCGTTGCAATCTTCAACCCGACGGCTGCCCTCCTGCGTCTTCTGATTCCCATCTGGGAGGCGGGCAGGTAAGTTTATCAGTGCGGCGGGGGGGGGTTGGAAAATGGGGTCAAATTAAGGTCATGGATGTAGGGGATGGTGGGAAGGGTTGTAGTTGAAAGTTTGTGCAGTTTGGGGGGTAGGTCAAATGGTAAATATAAGTGTTTTGGGGGGAAAGGGCAAATAATTAATTTAATTGTTATTGGGGGATGGGAGCAGGGCAAAGGAGATGTATTTATTTATTTTAATTCAATTTACCTTTAAATAGTTAAATTAGACAGTAAGGCTGACATTTAAAAATGGCATCAGCACTTGCGCACAGAAACCTGATGCCATTGCTGGCGGCAGACAGCCCGCCCTCTCCACATGATTGGGGGGGGGGGGGGTGCAGCCTGCCCCGGGGATGCAAATGAGCTGCCGCACAGAAGGTTGCGGCAGCTGTATGGCATGCAGTCCACATGGGCGGGCTGCTGTTTTTTCATCTTGCCGTCGAGACAAATCCAGCCCTATGTGTGGGTGTGTGTATTTGAGCCCCTGTCCAAGGGACCGCACAATAATGCGGATAAGGCCAGCCCCATGGTATACACAGTTCGGCTCCCATAGAAAGTCAAATGGATTAGAAATAGTTCAGACAGGGATGATATTGTAGCCTGATGTGCATCACAAGGTGGTGCCTGTAATATTAAATCTGGCTGATGGGAGAGGAATTTTAGGAAATGGCCAACACAACATCGGCAGGATCAGAATTCAAACCATTATATTAATATGGTACAGTATTTCCAGGAAGTCCAGAACCTGCTAATAAAAGTCAGAAAAGTGAAGATGAGACTAGTAAATTGATAGCTTTCTCTTGGAGATGTTTGTATCCTTGACCATGAACTTTTAAAGAGAACTGAATTTGATAGTCTGGCCACTACCCAAGGCATTGGGACCACGCATCGGCGATAAGCAAAAGTCTTCAGACAAAAGATCACCTGAAAGTGTAAGAATGGCTTGTATCAGATGGAACAAGTGGCATGATATTGGGATACCAGTATGAATGTGCAAATGTGATTTGTTCCATGTGAAACAGCTAGCATGCAGAAATGCATGGTAAACCTGCACTGAAGAACAGGTCTTCAACATGTTGTTACTTGACAACAGCAAAATATGAAACAGTTAATGTGGCCAGTAGAGAGAGACAGCATTTTAAATCATTGGCACATACTCCATTAAATGGCTTTTAAACAATCAGGTTAGAATTAAACACACTGATGATGGTCAGAAGGAGTAAAATTAAAGTAAAAGAGATTTAAAATTTGGATTGGGACAATTAAGGGCTAGGGAGAAATAATATGCAGTAAGAACTATCCACAAGATGGATAGAGTAAAAGGAGAGATGTAAAGGTAACAGGGTTGTAGTGGTGGGTGATTTTAACTTCCCCTATATTGACTGGACTCACTTAGTGCTAGGGGCTTGGATGGGGCAGAATTTGTAAGGAGCATCCAGGAGGGCTTCTTGAAACAATACGTAGATAGTCCAACTAGGGATGGGGCCACACTGGACCTGGTATTGGGGAATGAGCCTGGCCAGGTGGTCGAAGTTTCAGTAGGCGAGCATTTCGGGAACAGTGACCATAATTCCATAAGTTTTAAGGTACTTGTGGATAAGGATAAGAGTAGTCCTCAGGTGAAGGTGCTAAATTGGGGGAAGGCTAATGATAACAATATTAGGCAGGAACTGAAGAATTTAGATTGGGGGCGGCTGTTTGAGGGTAAATCATCATCTAACATGTGGGAGTCTTTCAAACGTCAGTTGATTAGAATCCAGGACCAGCATGTTCCTGTGAGGAAGAAGGATATGTTTGGCAAGTTTCGGGAACCTTGGATAACGCGGGATATTGTGAGCCTCGTCAAAAAGTAAAAGGAAGCATTCGTAAGGGCTGGAAGGCTAGGAACAGACGAATCCCTTGAGGAATATAAAGACAGTAGAACGGAACTTAAGCAAGGAGTCAGGAGGGCTAAAAGGGGTTATGAGAAGTCATTGGCAAACAGGATTAAGGAAAATCCCAAGGCTTTTTATATGTATATAAAGAGCAAGAGGGTAACCAGGGAAAGGGTTGGCCCACTCAAGGACAGAGAAGGGAATCTATTTGTGGAGCCAGAGGAAATGGGTGAGGTACTAAATGAATACTTTGCATCAGTATTCACCAAGGAGAAGGACTTGGTGGATGATGAGCCTAGGGAAGGGAGTGTAGATAGTCTCAGTCATCTCATTATCAAAAAGGAGGAGGTGTTGGGTGTCTTGCAAAGCATTAAGGTAGATAAGTCCCCAGGGCCTGATGGGATCTACCCCAGAATACTGAGGGAGGCAAGGGAAGAAATTGCTGGGGCCTTGACAGAAATCTTTGCATCCTCATTGGCTACAGGTGAGGTCCCAGAGGACTGGAGAATAGCCAATGTTGTTCCTCTGTTTAAGAAGGGTAGCAAGGATAATCCAGGAATTGACTTGGGCGGAGAAATGGCAGATGGAGTTTAATCCGGACAAATGTGAGGTAATGCATTTTGGAAGGTCTAATGCAGGTGGGAAGTATACAGTAAATGGCAGAATCCTTAGGAGTATTGACAGGCAGAGAGATCTGGGCGTACCGGTCAACAGGTCACTGAAAGTGGCAACGCAGGTGGATAAGATAGTCAAGTAGGCATACGGCATGCTTGCCTTCATCGGTCGGGGCATAGAGTATAAAAATTGGCAAGTCATGTTGCAGCTGTACAGAACTTTAGTTAGGCCACACTTAGAATATTGCGTGCAATTCTGGTCACCACACTACCAGAAGGACGTGGAGGCTTTGGAGAGGGTACAGAAGAGGTTTACCAGGATGTTGCCTGGTCTGGAGAGCATTAGCTATGAGGAGAGGTTGGATAAACTCAGATTGTTTTCACTGGAACGACGGAGGTGGAGGGGCGACATGATAGAGGTTTACAAAGTTATAAGCGGCATGGACAGAGTGGATAGTCAAAAGCTTTTTCCCAGGGTGTAAGAGTCAGTAACTAGGTGACATAGGGTTAAGGTGAGAGGGGCAAAGTTTAGAGGGGATGTGCGAGGCAAGTTCTTTACACAGAGGGTGGTGAGTGCCTGGAACTTGTTGCCGGGGGAGGTGGTGGAAGCAGGTACCATAGAGACGTTTAAGAGGCATCTTGACAAATACATGAATAGGATGGGAATAGAGGGATACGGACCCCGGAAGTGCAGAAGGTTTTAGTTTAGGCAGGCATCAAGATCGGCGCAGGCTTGGAGAGCTGAATGGCCTGTTCCTGTGCTGTACTATTCTTTGTTCTTTGTTCTTTGAGAACTGGGGAATCTTTGAAGTTCAGGATTTATTGAGGATAGGATAAACTGTAGCTTTCTGTACAATGTATTATGATTTTCTTTGTATCATGATCTGTTGCCTGAATTATATGTAATTATGTGCGATAACTTAAGATTAGCAGCCATCCTGCAAAAAAATACAGAATATCATTGAGTGTGGTGATCTGCAGCTGAGGAGTGGCATTCTCTACACCCGTTAGCAATAGCTAGGTTAGTAAGGTGCTGATTATGAGACGTCAGTAAGGATATTTCCTTATCAAGTATTTTCACAAGCTGCCTATTCAGATAAGCACTTAATTAGGAAATTAATCTGTTAGAATACTACTAGTGATTTAAAGTAACAATTACACCAGTATGTGACTCAGTTCAGCTATAATAAATCATAAGCACTTAATAGTCCATAATAGGGTAGAACTAGCTAAATAGTATGCTGGATGCGTATTGTTAGAGTGTGTCACTACTGTAGTGCTTGTAAATAATGCGCTTAGATCCAACTTGCTCAAATATGTTATTAAATGTGGTCATAACATTCCACCCCTGCCTGGAACATTTAGCAATCTGGAAAAACATTACTACAGCCAAGATATAACAATATCAGGACCACCACTGATTTGAAAAGCCGAAAAGAAACAACTGTTAGAAGTGTCATAGTGTGACATGACACACTACATACTTGTGGGGCGGGGTGGGGGGGGGGGGGGGTGGTAATGTGGGACAAAAAAAAACTTTTTAAACCAATTCACAGCAAAAACAAAAATTTGACCATATTACCCATCATGCTCTGCATGAACCAAACTGGACTGAAAACAGAATCTCTCGTGCAAATTTCAGTCTTTCTAAAATAAACCTGCTGAACTTACTGAACTGGGAAACTAAAACAAATGCTATCAGGAAAAACAACAGAGATAGTGCAGACAAGCAAGAGACACTGGTAGTTTGAATTTATGAAGACTAGGCCTTGGGAAGATGGTACAACTTAGACAAGATGAAGCATAGTGTTTCAGCAAAATACAAACATCTTTTTCTGGAAGTGACTGCAAGGTACTTCACATATTGGAAAATTACCTGAGAAAGCAAAAGAAAGAAACTCAATACCATCCAGGACAAAGCAGCCCACTTGATCGGCACCCAATCCACCACCATAAATGTTCACTTCCTCCATCACCGGCATACTGTGGCGACAGTGTATACCATATACAAGCTGCACTGCAGTAACTCACTGAGCCTCCTTCCAAACCCATGACCTCTACCACCTAGAAGGACAAGGGCATCAGGCATATAGGGAACACCACCACCTGCAAGTTTCCCTCCAAGTCACACACCTTCCTGAATTGGAAATACATTGCCGTTCCTTCATCGTTGCTGGGTAAAATACTGGAACGCCCTACCTAATAGCACTGTGGGTGTACCTACACCACATAGACTGCAGGAGTTCAAGATGGTGGCTCACCACCACCTTATCAAGGGCAGTTAGGATGGGCAATGAATTCTGGCCTAGTCAGCAAACCCACATTGCATGAACAAATAAAAAGAAACAATAGAAAATGCGGGGCAGAGGTACCCTGCCTTAATTTCTGTTAGTTTTCCAGTTTAAATGAGGCATGCAGCATGAAGGATCATAAATGTCTTCAAACTCTAGGGGTGCCTGGTCAGAAAATCTAGGCCAGCACGCAGCCCAGCAATTGGGCCTGTGATTTCCTAACTTGGGCTTCCAGAGAGTGCTGGTCAACTCATGGAATCAGCCCAATTAAGAAATTGAAAACACATCTACATTTGGTTCCACCAAAACTTAATTAAGAATTCCCTTCTCCCACCACCACCACCTGAAGAAGCAAATAAGAGCAAAACGTTGATCAGGAAGATGTGGCAAAACATGTACACTTACAGAAAGATTCTCTAGAAAACAGATATATAATTGACCATATATTTAATTCCGCTGAAGCACGCTCAGAGCAAAACTCACAGTATCTACATCATTAAGCCAAACTTCTCTGAAAACAGTGTCAATTTCTTTAACAGTACAAGGCAACAAATCTTTCTGAAAAACTGTGAATTTATTCAAGTCTGCAGAATCCAGCTCAATGTAATTTTGAAACACTTCACCTAATTTCTACAAGCAGTGTCACTACAAGGGCATTTGATATTTTAACATTGTCATTTTCATGAGCAAGGCTACATTTTGAATTTTGTGTACTATTTTAGGTACTCTACCTTCAAAATGACATAAATATATTGGGAGATGGTTTGGAGGAGGGCAGCAAGGATGATTCAAGGATTTTGAAACATAAGCTACATGAGAGTTGCAGAGTTGAATTTGTTTTGGAGAGAAAAATAGAGGAAGGACACGAGCCAGGGCTTTCAAATGCCACTAAAAATAGGCAATTTGACTTTGATAGTGATATCAGAACTTTAAGGCACAGATCCTTAAGAAACCTCAGATAATTTGTTTTTTGCACAAAGGTTTAACATTTAAACAGCATCTTATCAAGATGTCCCAAAGGACATCACAGCCAATGAATAACTTTTGAGTTGAAGTTACTGTTATGTAGGAAAAGTAATGAATAAGTGAAATAGACTCCTGTCAAAATAGTTAATTCCTTTAAAATAAAGCTATATAAATACCGAGATGAGAATGAGACTGCAGATTATATGGATAAATATAGACTGAGATGATCTAGTAGTCCATGGGGCCTGTTGGTTCCTGTGTAGCAGGATTTGTGGAAGGTGAATGTTGTCTGTGGAGGTCAGCAGACCAAAGTTAAATAGTTGAAGTGTGGAGGTGAATAAGGCATTCTAAGAACATAGGAGCAGGGATAGATTATTTAGCTCCTCTACAATGTTCCACCATTCAATGAGATCATGACTGATCTGTGACCCAACCCCAGACACCCACCTTTGCCCCGTATCCCTTAATACCTTTGGTTAACAAAAATCTATCAATCTCAGATTTAACATTAATAACTAATCTAGTATCAATTCCCATTTGTGGAAGAGAGTTCCACTCCTCCACCACTCTGTGTGTAGAACTGTTTCCTAATTTCACTCCTGAAAGGTCTGGCTCTAATTTTTAGACTATCCCCTTTCTAGAATTTTACTTGATTGCCTTTGGGGATCAGAGAGTAATAATGCAGAACTTTGGTTGGGATGTTGAATCAATTTATTAGAGTTCAGGATGGAATATAGCTCAGAGGTACTCAGGTAAAGGACTGCGGTCTAAAAGCCACTTTATTTATTATTCAGCGTCCAATCACATTCTCAGGATGTTCCAAAAACCATCAGTGCCAATGAATTACTTTTGAAGTACTGTTGTTATTTAGGGTACAGAAGAAGAATGCACTGACCCTCTGTCCAAGGGAAGGGGAGAAAATATTTTAATATGTTTCTACTTGAATTCTGTGGCATTCTTTTCTAATTTTTTATTGAGTTATTCTGAAGCTGAGAAAAGATTAGCAACGAAACAGAATTTAAGAGATGTTTGTAGGAGGGATCAAACTGCAGTGGGTGAATTTGAGAGAGACAGCTGGCATGGCAGCAATGAAAAGAGAGAAACAGAGAGAAAAAAGAAGGGAGTGAAAGGAGTGAATAACAGAGATAGGCCTCGACTGACTCCACGAAAAGAACTGATGTCGTCCCATCCAGAATTAGGTAAATAGACCCTATCTGAGAGTCCTGTGAACATAACAACACAAGAAATAGGGGCAGGAGTAGACCATTTGGCCCTTTGAGCCTGCTCTGGAATTCAATACTGTCATAACTGATCTTCTACCTATAGCATAAGAAATAAGAGCAGGAGTGGGCTTTTTTTAAAAATTCTTTCATGGAATGTGGGAATCATTGGCAAGGTCAGCATTTGTTGCCCATCCCTAATTACCCTTGAACTGAGTGGCTTGCTGGGCCATTTCAGAGGGCATTTTAAGAGTCAACCACATTGCTGTGGATCTGGAGTCACATATAGACCAGACCAGGTAAGAACCAGATTTCCTTCCCTAAAGAACATTATGAACCAGATGGGTTTTTATGACAATGGATGATAGTTTCATGGCACCATTACTGAGACTAGTTTTCAATTCCAGATATTCTGTGGAAAGAGCATGTTTGATGGACTAAATACCATTCTGTTTACTGCTTTCTTGTGGCCTTATAATCTTAGAGTCATAGAGTTGTTGAGCACAGAAACAGGCCCTTCAGCCCATCGTGTCCACACCAGCCATCAAGCACCTATCTATTCTAACCCCATTTCCCAGCCCGTGGCCCGTAGCCTTGTGTGCTATGGCATCTCAAGTGCTCATCTAGATACTTCTTAAATGTTGAGAGGGTTCCTGCCTGTACCTCCCCTTCAGGCAGTGTGTTCCAGATTCCAACCACCCTCTGGTGAAATTTTTTTCCCCCAAGTCCATTGTAAACCTCCTGCTCCTTACCTTAAATCTATGCCCCCTGGTTATTGACACCTCCGCTAAGGGAAAAAGTTTCTTCCTATCTACCCTATCTATGCCCCTCATAATTTTGTATACCTCAATCAGATCTCCCCTCAGCCTCCTCTGCTCTAAGGAAAACAACCCGAGCCTATCTAGTCTCTCTTCATAGCTGAAATGCTCCAGCCCAGTCAACATCCTGGTGAATATCCTCTGCACCTTCTCCAGTGCTTTCACATCCTTCCTATAGTGTGGCGACCAGAACTGTACACAGTACTCCAGCTGTGGCCTGGCTAGCGTTTTATACAGTTCCATCATAACCTCCCTCCTCTTATATTCTATGCCTCAGCTAATAAAGGCAAGTATCCCATATGCCTTCCTAACCACCTTATCTACCTGTGCTGCTGCCTTCAGTGATGTATGCACAAGTACACCAAGGTCCCTCTGACCCTCTGTACTTCCTTGTGTCCTACCATCCATTGTATATTCCCTTGCCTTGTTAGTCCTCCCAAAATGCATCATCTCACAATTCTCAGGATTAAATTCCATTTTCCATTACTCCGCCCATCTTACCAGTCCATCTATATCATCCTGTAATCTAAGGCTTTCCTCCTCACTATTTACGACACCACCAATTTTCCTGTCATCTACGAACTTACTGATCGTACCTCCTATATTCACATCTAAATCATTAATGTACACTACAAACAGCAAGGGTCCCAGCACCAATCCCTGCGGTACACCACTGGTCACACGCTTCCAATCACAAAAACAACCCTTGACAATCACCTTCTGCCTCCTGCCACTAAGCCAATTTTGTATCCACTTTGCCAAATTGCCCTGGATCCCATGGGCTCTTACCTTCTTAACCAATCTCCCATGGGCACCTTATCAAAAGCCTTACTGAAGTCCATGTAGACTACTTCAACTGCTTTACCCTTATCTACACATCTAGTCACCTCCTTGAAAAAAATTCAATCAAGTTTGTTAGACATGATCTCCCCCTAACAATGTCATGCTGACTATCCCTGATGAATCACTGCCTCTCCAAGTGGAGATGAATCCTATCCCTCAGAATTTTTTCCAATAGTTTCCAACCACTGATGTTAGACTCATTAGCCTGTAATTACCTGGTTTATCCCTGCGACCCTTCTTGAATAATGATACCAATCTTAAATATAATTGTACTGTTATGCAATCTAAATTCAAAATATCACACCAACCATCTTTTAAGCAAGCAGACAGGCAAAATGTACAATACAATCTGAAACAAAAGTGTATGCAATCCTTCTCTGGTGTCTTATTTATGCTTACATAAGCAGATTTAAAGCTAATCCAGGATATTCCCTATACATGTGGCAGCTGCAATGACAGCAAACTCAAATAAAATATTCAACTATGCAATCTGTATTGCTTCACAAATAAGTGCAATGCTTCTTTTTCTGAGTGTTCCTGTTTAATCTTTTTTTATACTGTTTCCTGAAAAGATTAACTCATGGATGACAGCAGTCCACTTGCCCAAGCGGCAATTCTTCACATCAGAGCCTGGGCAGTGAGTATCAGCAAGCTATCCGATAACACAGGCAAAAGGCACGTTACAACAAAGCCCATTCCAGTCTCCTCCCTCTGTCCCCCTCATCCCCTTCTGGTGACCATCCACACACCAGTACTTTCCAGTACAACCAGAGATGTAGAGGAAAGGATAGCGAAGATGATTCTCGACAGGAGCGAGAGTAACAGGGTAGTGGTTATGGGGGACTTTAACTTTCCAAATATTGACTGGAAATACTATAGTTCGAGTACTTTAGATGGGTCTGTTTTTGTCCAGTGTGTGCAGGAGGGTTTTCTGACACAGTATGTGGACAGGCCAACCAGGGGCGATGCCACATTGGATTTGGTACTGGGTAATGAACCCGGCCAGGTGTTCGATTTAGATGTAGGTGAGCACTTTGGCGATAGTGATCACAATTCGGTTAGGTTTACCTTAGCGATGGGCAGGGACAGGTATATACCGCAGGGCAAGAATTATAGCTGGGGGAAAGGAAATTATGACGCGATTAGGCAAGATTTAGGATGTGTAGGATGGGGAAGGAAACTGCAGGGGATGGGCACAAACGAAATGTGGAGCTTATTCAAGGAGCAGCTAATGCGTGTCCTTGATAAGTATGTACCTGTCAGGCAGGGAGGATCTAAAGGGAGAGCTAAGAAGAGCAAGGAGAGGACACGAGAAGTCATTGGCGGATAGGATCAGGGAAAACCCTAAGGCTTTCTATAGGTATATCAGGAATAAAAGAATGACTAGAGTTAGATTAGGGCCAATCAAGGATAGTAGTGGGAAGTTGTGTGCGGAATCAGAGGAGATAGGGGAAGCGTTAAATGAATATTTTTCGTCAGTATTTACAGTAGAAAAAGAAAATGTTGCCGAGGAGATTACTGAGATACAGCCTACTAGGCTAGATGGGATTGAGATTCACAAGGAGGAGGTGTTAGCAATTTTGGAAAGAGTGAAAATAGATAAGTCCCCTGGGCCAGATGGGATTTATCCTAGGATTCTCTGGGAAGCCAGGGAGGAGATTGCAGAGCCGTTGTTGTTGATCTTTATGTCGTCATTGTCGACAGGAGTAGTGCCGGAGGACTGGAGGATAGCAAATGTTGTCCCCTTGTTCAAGAAGGGGAGTAGAGACAGCCCTGGTAATTATAGACCTGTGAGCCTTACTTCGGTTGTGGGTAAAATGTTGGAAAAGGTTATAAGAGACAGGATTTATAATCATATTGAAAAGAATAAGTTCATTTGCGATAGTCAGCACGGTTTTGTGAAAGGTAGGTCGTGCCTCACAAACCTTATTGAGTTTTTCGAGAAGGTGACCAAACAGGTGGATGAGGGTAAAGCCGTGGATGTGGTGTATATGGATTTCAGTAAGGCGTTTGATAAGGTTCCCCACGGTAGGCTATTGCAGAAAATACGGAAGTATGGGGTTGAAGGTGATTTAGAGCTTTGGATCAGAAATTGGCTAGCTGAAAGAAGACAGAGGGTGGTGGTTGATGGCAAATGTTCATCCTGGAGTTTAGTTACTAGTGGTGTACCGCAAGGTTCTGTTTTGGGGCCACTGCTGTTTGTCATTTTTATAAACGACCTGGATGAGGGTGTAGAAGGGTGGGTTAGTAAATTTGCGGATGACACGAAGGTCGGTGGAGTTGTGGATAGTGTCGAAGGGTGTTGTAGGGTACAGAGGGACATAGATAGGCTGCAGAGCTGGGCTGAGAGATGGCAAATGGAGTTTAATGTGGAGAAGTGTGAGGTGATTCACTTTGGAAGGAGTAACAGCAATGCAGAGTACTGGGCTAATGGGAAGATTCTTGGTAGTGTAGATGAGCAGAGAGATCTTGGTATCCAGGTACATAAATCCCTGAAAGTTGCTACCCAGGTTAATAGGGCTGTTAAGAAGGCATATGGTGTGTTAGCCTTTATTAGTAGGGGGATCGAGTTTCGGAGCCACGAGGTCATGATGCAGCTGTACAAAACTCTGGTGAGGCCGCACCTGGAGTATTGCGTGCAGTTCTGGTCACCGCATTATAGGAAGGATGTGGAAGCTTTGGAAAGGGTGCAGAGGAGATTTACTAGGATGTTGCCTGGTATGGAAGGAAGGTCTTACGAGGAAAGGCTGAGGGACTTGGGGTTGTTTTCGTTAGAGAGAAGGAGGAGGAGAGGTGACTTAATAGAGACATACAAGATAATCAGAGGGTTAGATAGGGTGGATAGTGAGAGTCTTTTTCCTCGGATGAGGATGGCAAACACGAGGGGACATAGCTTTAAGTTGAGGGGTGAAAGATATAGGACAGATGTCAGAGGTAGTTTCTTTACGCAGAGTAGTAGGGGCGTGGAACGCCCTGCCTGCAACAGTAGTAGACTCGCCAACTTTAAGGGCATTTAAGTGGTCATTGGATAGACATATGGATGTAAATGGAATAGTGTAGGTCAGATGATCGGCGCAACATCGAGGGCCGAAGGGCCTGTACTGCGCTGTAATGTTCTAAAAAGAAAACTCACAGGATTAAGAGCAGGAACGTTGCCTGATTTTTCCCTACATAGTCCAGGGATAATGGGACCAACTATAGGGCTCTCCCTCCCCCACCTCCCCCCTCAATGATGCCCTGGTTCAAGGATCATACCTCAGACTTTCCTGACTTGTATGACTCAACTTTTAATACTTTCATTTCTGATGAAGGGTCTATATCCAGTGCTTTAGAATTCAGCTGTGGTTGAATGTTCTCCTTTTCGGACTTTGAGGCATTTAATTTTGCAACAGCAAATGTGCCTGAACTAAATTCATTAATTTCTCCAACAGTATTGCATGATCTAATTTAAGGAGCGAGCCCTACCATCAGCATCCCTTCTAAAACTCAAACTGGTACAACATAAGACACGACAAAAAAATCCAAGGGAAAGGAAAGATCATTTGGCCCCTTAAAGGTCATCCCTCTGGTACTCCACCTCATCCAGCCTAGCATCCAACTACAGTTTGAATTTCCAAATGTCTTTGACTATAAAGATTGTCAAGCTAAAACGTTAACTCGGTTTCTCTCGCCACAAATGCTGCCTGAGCTGCTGAGTGTTTCCAGTAATTTCTGTTTTTATTTCTTTGCCTACACTTTCTGGTAGATTATTCTAAACGGTTATAATTAGAGTCATAGAGTCGTACAGCAGAGAAACAGGCCCTTCGGCCCACCGCATCCATGCCAACCATAATGCCTATCTATACTAATCCCACCTGCTTGCATTAATTCCATATCCGTCTATGCCTTGCTCATTCAAGTACCTGTCCAGATGCCTCTTAAATGTCGCTACTGTTCCTACCTCCACCACCTCCTCAGGCAGCTCATTCCAGATACCCACTATTCTTTGTGTGAAAAATTTACCCCTTTGATCACCTTTAACCTCCTCCCTCTCACTTTAAATCTATGCCCTCTAGTTTTAGTCACCCCTACCATGGGAAACAGACTCTGGCTATCTACCCTATCTATGCCTCTCATAATTTTATATACCTCTCTCATGTGCCCTCTCAGCCTCCTTCGCTCCAGGGAAAACAGACACAGTCTATCCAATCTCTCTTTATAACTCAAGCCCTCCAAACCAGGCAACATCCTTGTGAATCTTTTCTGCACCCTCTCTAGCTTAATCACGTCTTTCCTGTAGTGCGGTGACCAGAACTGCGCACAGTACTCCAAATGCGGCCTAACCAACGTTATGTATAACTATAACATGACGTCCCAACTCTTGTACTCAATGCCTCGGCCGATGAAGGCAAGCATGCCATATGCCTTCTTCACCACCCTGTCTACCTGTGTTGCCACGTTCAGGGAACTATCTACTTGCATGCCAAGGTCTCTCTGCTCAAGAACACTCCCCAGGGCCCTGCCATTCATTGTATATGTCCTGCCCTGATTTAACTTCCCAAAATGCATCACTTTGCACTTGCCTGCGTTAAATTCCATTTGCCACTCCCTTGCCCACTTTCCCAGTTGATCTCTATCCTGTTGTAACCTTAGACAACCTTCTTCACTGTCCACTATACCACCAATTTTGGTGTCATCTGCAAACTTACTAATCATACCCCTTACATTCACATCCAAGTCATTAATATATATGACAAACAACAGAGGGCCCAGCACCAATCCCTGCAGCACACCACTGGTCATCGGCCTCCAATATGAAAAACAACCCTCCACGACCACCCTCTGCCTCCCATCACCAAGCCAATTTTGTATCCAATTTGCTAGCTCACCCTGGATCCCATGTGTTCGAACCTTCTGGACCAGCCTACCATGTGGGACCTTGTCAAAGGCCTTGCTAAAGTCCATGTAGCCAACATCCATCACCCTGCCCTCGTCAATCCTCTTGGTCACCTCCTCGAAAAACTCAATCAAATTTGTGAGACATGATTTCCCACGTACAAAGCCATGCTGACAATCCATAATCAGACCATGTCTTTCCAGATGCATATAAATCCTGTCTCTCAGAATCCCTTCCAATAACTTTCCCACCGCTGATGTAAGGCTCACCGGCCTGTAGTTCCCTGGCTTATCCCTGCTGCTCTTCTTAAATAAAGGCACAACATTAGCTATCCTCCAGTCTTCTGGTACCACACCCGTGGCTAACGATGATGCAAAAATCTCTGCCAGGGCCCCAGCAATCACCTCCCTTGCTTCCCATAGCATCCGAGGATACACCTGGTCAGGCCCTGGGGATTTATCCACCTTAATGCGCTTCAAAACCTCCAACACCGCCTCCTTTGTAATGTTGATATGCTCCAGGATATCGGTGTTCCCTCCCTTGAACTCACTCTTCCATGACCTTCTCCACGGTAAATACGGACGAGAAATATTCATTTAAGACCTCGCCCATTTCCCATGGCTCCACACATAGATTGCCACACTGATCCTTAAGGGGACCTACTCTCTCCCTAGCTACCCTTTTACTCTTAATATACTTATAGAATCTTTTAGGATTCGCCTTTATCTTTGCCAGGGAAATCTCATGGCCCCTTTTCGCCCTCCTAATTTCCTTCTTAAGTGTACTCCTACATCCCCTATACTCCTCGAGGGACTCACTCGATCCCAGCTGCCTATACATGACAAATGCCTCCTTCGTTGTCCTGACCAGACCCTCAATATCCCTCATCAACCAAGGTTCCTAAACCTGCCAGCCTTGCCCTTCCATCTAACAGGAACATGCCGGCCCTGAACTCTTCCTATCTCACTTTTAAAAGCCTCCCACTTGCCAGACGTCCCTTTACCTGTAAACAGCCTCTCCCATTCAACTTTTGAGAGTTCCTGTCTGATGCCATCAAAATTAGCCTTCCCCCAATTTAGGACTTCAACCTGAGGACCAGTCCTATCCTTTTCCATAACTATCTTAGAGCTAATAGAGTTATGGTCACTGTTCCCAAAGTGCTCCCCCACTGACACATCAACCACTTGCCCATCCTCATTTCCTAAGAGGAGGTTGAGTGTAGCCCCTTTTCTAGTCGGGCTATCCACATACTGCTTCAGAAAACTATCCTGGACACATTTAACAAATTCTTCCCCATCTGATCCCTCAGCACAAAGGCAGTCCCAGTCAATATGAGGGAAGTTAAAATCACCTACTATTACAACCCTATAATTCCTACACCTATCTGTGATTTTCCTACATGTATGCTCCTCCACTTCCCTCTGACTATTGGAGGGCCTATAGTATAATCCCATCAAAGTGATCACCCCTTTCTTATTTCTAAGTTCTACTCATATGGCCTCACTGGACATTCCCCCCAGGATATCCTCTCTAAGTACTGCCGTGATGTCCTCCCTAATCAATAGTGCAACTCCCCCTCCTCTCTTACCTCCACCTCTGTCACGCCGGAAAGATCGGTACCCTGAACATTGAGCTGCCAGTCCTGCCCATCCCTCAACCATGTTTCTGGAATAGCTATAATATCACAATCCCATGTACCGATCCATGCTCTGAGTTCATCTGCCTTACCTGTAAGGCTTCTTGCATTAAAGTAAATGCAGTTTAGCCTACCAGACCTTCCATGCTCCCTGTCCTGCCCCTGCCCGGCCTGCCTACTGGACTTGCTTGCTTTAACCTCTACATCTGCCTCAACTATCTCATCTGAGAGACTACTACTTTGGGTCCCACCCCCCTGCAAGACTAATTTAAACCCTCCCGAGTAGTGCTAGCAAACCTCCCCGCAAGGATATTGGTCCCCCTCCAGTTTAGATGCAACCCGTCCTCCTTGTACAGGTCACCTCTGCACCAGAAGAGATCCCAATGATCCAAGTAGCTGAAGCTCTCCCACCTACACCAGCTCTTCAGCCACTCATTCATTTGCCTGATCCTCCTATTACTACCCTCACTAGCACGTGGCACAGGGAGTAATCCTGAGATTACAACCCGAGAGGTCCTGATTTTTAACCTTCTGCCTAACTCCCTATAGTCACTTTGCAGGACCTCATCTCTTTTCCTGCCTATGTCATTAGTACCAATATGGACCACGACCTCTGGCTGCTCAACCTCCCTTTTCAGAATGTCCTGCAGCCGCTCCGAGACACCCTTGACCCATAGCACCAGGGAGGCACATACCATCCTGGAGTCTCATTTGTGGCCACAGAAACACCTATCTGCACCCCTTAGGATAGAATGTCCTATCACTATAGCTCTTCCAACCCTTTTCCTCCCCTGCTGTGCAGCAGAGTCCTCCGTGGTGCCACGAACTTGGCTGTTGCTGCTTTCCCCTGGGAGGCCATCCCCCCCAACAGTATCCAAAGCAGTATATCTGTTTGAGAGGGGGATGGCCACAGGGGACTCCTGCACTACCTGCCTGCGCCTACTACTCCGCTGGTGGTCACCCATCTCTTTTCTGCCTGTGCAGCCATTACCTGCAGTGTGACCACCTCACTAAACGTGCTATCCACAACTTCCTCAGCATCGCGGTTGCTCCACAGTGAATCCACCCGCAGCTCCAGCTCCGTAATGCGGATAGCCAGTAGCTGCAGATGGATACACTTGCTGCACACATGGTCGTCAGGGACACTGAAAGTGTCCCTGATTTCCCACATAGCGCAGGAGGAGCAGATCACGGGGCTGAGCTCTCCTGTCATGATTTACCCTTAGGTTAATTAGTTACTCCCTTAATTAAAAAATACTAATTATAGTACCACAGGACATGCGTGATGCCAATATCATCACCCTCTATAAAAACAAAGGTGACCAAGGTGACTGCAACAACTACCGTGGAATCTCCCTGCTCAGCATAGTGGGGAACGTCTTCGCTCGAGTTGCTTTAAACAGGCTCCAGAAGCTGGCCGAGCGTGTCTACCCTGAGGCACAGTGTGGCTTTCGAGCAGAAAGATCGACCATTGACATGCTGTTCTCCCTTCGTCAGATACAGGAAAAATACCGCGAACAACAGATGCCCCTCTACGTTGCTTTCGTTGATCTCACCAAAGCCTTTGACCTCGTCAGCAGACGTGGTCTCTTCAGACTACTAGAAAAGATCGGATGTCCACCAAAGCTACTAGGTATCATCACCTCATTCCATGACAATATGAAAGGCACAATTCAGCATAGCGGCACCTCATCAGACCCCTTTCCTATCCTGAGTGGCGTGAAACAGGGCTGTGTTCTCGCACCTGCACTGTTTGGGATTTTCTTCTCTCTGCTGCTCTCACATGCGTTCAAGTCTTCAGAAAAAGGAATTTTCCTCCACGCAAGCAAGATCAGGTGGCAGGTTGTTCAACCTTGCCCATCTAAGAGCGAAGACCAAAGTACGGAAAGTCCTCATCAGGGAACTTCTCTTTGCTGACGATGCTGCATTAACATCTCACACTGAAGAGTGTCTGCAGAAACTCATCGACAGGTTTGCGGCTGCCTGCAACGAATTTGGCCTAACCATCAGCCTCATGAAAACGAACATCATGGGACAGGACGTCAGAAATGCTCCATCCATCAATATCGGCGACCACGCTCTGGAAGTGGTTCAAGAGTTCACCTACCTCGGCTCAACTATCACCAGTAACCTGTCTCTCGATGCAGAAATCAACAAGCGCATGGAAAAGGCTTCCACTGCTATGTCCAGACTGGCCAAGAGAGTGTGGGAAAATGGCGCACTGACACGGAACACAAAAGTCCGTGTGTATCAAGCCTGTGTCCTCACTACCTTGCTCTACGGCAGCGAGGCCTGGACAACGTATGTCAGCCAAGAGCGATGTCTCAATTCATTCCATCTTCGTTGCCTCCGGAGAATCCTTGGCATCAGGTGGCAGGACCGTATCTCCAACAGAAGTCCTCGAGGCGGCCAACATCCCCAGCATATAAACCCTACTGAGCCAGTGGCGCTTGAGATTGCTTGGCCATGTGAGCCGCATGGAAGATGGCAGGATCCCCAAGGACACATTGTACAGCGATCTAGTCACTGGTATCAGACCCACTGGCCGTCCATGTCTCCGCTTTAAAGACGTCTGCAAACGCGACATGAAGTCCTGTGACATTGATCACAAGTCGTGGGAGTCAGTTGCCAGCGATCGCCAGAGCTGGCGGGCAGCCATAAAGGCGGGGCTAAAGTGTGGCGAATCGAGAAGACTTAGCAGTTGGCAGGAAAAAAGACAGAAACGCAAGGGGAGAGCCAACTGTGTAACAGCCCTGACAACCAATTTTATCTGCAGCACCTGTGTAAGAGTCTGTCACTCTAGTATTGGCCTTTATAGCCACTCCAGGCGCTGCTCCACAAACCACTGACCACCTCCAGGCGCTTACCCATTGTCTCCCGAGACAAGGAGGCCAAAGAAGAAGACTAATTATACTAAGGGCCTTGTTCTACCCACTCCAATCTAAAGTCCTTAAAAAAACACTTTAGTAGTACTCACCTTGTCACCAGAGATTTTATTTTCAACAAAAAAACAACTTTCCCCTTATTTTTTTAGGATATTTTAACAGCTGCTACTCACCAACCAATCACCTTGCAGCTCTCCTGTGATGTCACTGTTGGCTTTTTTTTCAAAACTCAGGCGCACTGTCTCTGCTTTTTTAAAACACTGCTGGTCTCACTCAGTCTCCTTCTTTCCCGCTGTCTCTGCTCTTTTAAACACCTCTGGTCTCACTCAGTCTCCTTCTTTCCCGCTGTCGCTCTTTTTAAACACAGCTGGTCTCATTCAGTCTCCTTCTTTCCCGCTGTCTCTGCTCTTTTACATACCGCTGGTCTCACTCAGTCTCCTTCTTTCCCGCTGTCTCTGCTCTTTTAAACACCGCTGGTCTCACTCAGTCTCCTTCTTTCCCGCTGTCTCTACTCTTTTAAACGCCATTGGTCTCACTCAGACTCCTTCTTTCCCGTTGTCGCTGCTCTTTTTTAAACACCGCTGGTCTCACTCAGAGATACTTTTTTCAGAGATACCTTTCACTCACCAACTTAAATTTATGTTCTTTTTTCCTCCTGGCCTGATATGAATGTTCTGGGTTTACATTGTCTACTTTATATGAGCTTCCTTATTCCCGCCACCCTCCTCCCCCACCCCACCACCCCACCCCCCCCCACTCCCCTAACTTCTTTCCAAACTATCAAGCTGAAACTTGCCTACTCTGTCTTCATGGAACATACCCTTTACACTTTGGGTCATTCATCATGCACGTCCTTGCACCTCTCTTGCATGTCCCCAATGAAATGTGAAGTGTAGTGATAAGCATTATGCACAGTGTGATCTAACAAGCACATTAAATGAGTGTAGCACCAGGAAATAATATGAAATATAGTGTAGAATTGAGAATGTAGAAGGATAGAATAAAGAAGAGACAATAAGAAGGAGAATGGAAGACATGTAGAGTAAAAATGTTTCCAATCGCTTGCATTAAAATGAATTATGCCCCAGTGGTTTACTGGGTAAAAGCACTGAGCAGTAAGGTAGTAATAAAACAGACCAGAAGATCCTAGTCTCAGTTCCCAGTGTAAGCTGGGTTCGATGATCTTAAATGTAGTAGCAGTGGGGCTAGTACTACTTGACGACACAGAAGAAATGTCAGCCTGGGTTCCTGTTCATCATTGCTGTATAATGCCTTCTGTTGGAAAATGCTTGACTGAGGACTTGGAGTGAGAGCAGGGTTGGGTTCAACTGCAATTCGAATCACTTCACTTACAAAGTCTAAAATTTACCAGCTCTTAAAAATATTAACCCAGAAATTCCAGTTAGAGCCAAGGTGGAAGCCCAGCTGAACTCCAGATTGGGGGCCGGAGAATGGAACAGAACCAGGTTGAACATAGATTTTGCCTAATGATCTTTGTTCTGCTGTTTTCTGGATTTTTTTTTGCCTAGCCCACTTTATCATAGGGTCATGTCTGGGTGCGATCCCAAACTACATGGGGAAATCCACCCTTTACATACTCAAAAAGGCTTCAGTGGAACTCATGCCACCTGAGCGATGGTATCAGCCCTGCTGAGGCACCAGACCTTCCTAAGGTAATTGATTCCTGAGGGGACTGATGACCTCAATTTATTTATTAAAGGGCCCCGGTGGTGCCATAGACTTTGTAGGCCGCTTGTGTCTTCTACCCAGGAAAGGCAATGGGGTTTTCCGAGAGGACTCTGCCCATTCTGCCTTCCAGCAGGCGGATTAGGAGTAGTGCCTCTGATGCAGCCGTCCCAACCGTGCCACTCACCCCAGAACGGGTTGTCAGTTTTTGCTCTGGATGATCATGGGCTCCTGTCCACTGTACTTGCACTGGTGGAGTGGAGCATCAATATTATGGACCCATTACATTTTACATGCTACGTTTAGTACATAATAGAGTTTGATATTAAACTTTGAACCTAGCAGATTCGCTTGTGAGACATCAGATGTTGAATATCACAATTGGAATGAATGGGTTTATGTTACTATTCAAAAGCACAAATTACATTCATAAATTCCACTGGATTAGAATAAACTCAGCAGGTTACCATTTAGTCATTCACTACACACCACAGTCATGACAGGTTGTTGCTGCAGCCCTGTTCCACTCTGCACAACTGTAAAAACGGTGCCACCTGCTGTCTTCCTGGGACCATGACGCCTTTAGTTGTGAATAAGCTAATAGTATTCCCATTCCTATCTGACACTGCACACCACTGATGACAGTACTTTTAAGATAATCCCAAATGAACGAATTATTTCAGCAAAGGTTGGTTGCCCTTTTATCCATGCCCAGAATTTTTATTTTCTGTTGTCAAACCCATTCTGATTTCTTTTTCTTGCTGCCTTTACTGCAGTTTGACTGGCCAGCTGTAACCCGCATATGAACAAGTCTATACTCCTCTATCAGTTGGCTGTTGCTTGATGGAGATTCAGCGGGCTTCTGCAGTGTGTGCGGGCGTAATCTGGAACCTTGCTGATCTGGCAGGGGGGCCGTGTACCTGTTGAATGAATGAGCAGTGGGCCCCTGCTCACTCTCACAGAGAGCCAACTTGCTGCCATCCTTGTTGGCAGATCCTTCCATGGAGGCGGGGCTTGATGTGATCATGGTGAGGCGTGTGTTGTTGCTGTTGGTGTTGGAGAGGGCCACGTCCCCTGTCAGCACCTCTGTGCGTGTAAAAGTTCCTTCTTCCTGTCTCGATTTGCAAGATGCTTCACTGCCTGCACTTGTACCGCTCTCTCGCCTTTCCCGCACACGCATTTCATACTCTTGGACTACTTTGGGTTCAGGAAGCTCACGGGTGTCGCTTGGGATATCGTGATAGGACTCTTCTTGATAAAAATTCTTCATCAGCAACTTATTCTTCTTGCTTTGTTTTACAGCGTGCTTAATCACATAAATCAGATCTACAAAGTTCAGCAGAAAGGAGAATGCAGTGATTCCAAACATAAAATTAACCAGCAGTGTTTTCTCAGTGGGTCTGGAAGGATAACAGGTCACTCTGTTGGCACACGGTGAACTGGAGCAGACAAACTTATTTGGAACAAAAAATCCAAACAAGTAATATTGGCCAACCCCAAATCCTGCCTCCAATAAAGTCCTCAGAAGTAACTGAAGCACATATGCCTCACAGAAATTGAGGATTCTTATTCTGAGATCTTCATTTACTGCCTTGGTTTCGCCATGGCTGTCTTCCAAGTGGAGATTTGTCTCACAACTTTTCCTGGTTTCAGCCAAGTTTTGAGGGCACTGGAGAGAGCTTTCTTTTGCATTTTGCATAGGCACCCTGTGAGCCACATACATGATGAATATTGCTAAAGGCAAGCAGAGTGCCATGGCCTGTACAAACCAAAATCTGCAGTGAGATATAGGGAAGAAGGCATCATAGCACACGTTGGAGCATCCCGGCTGCATGGTGTCACAAGTGAATTTCGTTTGTTCGTCTTGGTACAGGGGATAGCCAACACCAATGATCACAAATAGCCTGAACAATACCATCACTGTTATCCAGATCTTCCCTGAAAGAAACATACAGCAAATATTACATAAGTACATTCAGAGTATTGTACATAAATGCATCATTTTACATTCAAAAATAAATAATTTTGGGAAACAGTCTCAGCAGATGGCAATAAAAACCAACTCTAGAACATGCACTTGAAGCTATGTTGATTATAACATATAGGAAAGTTATTCCTCAGTAAAACAAATGAGTTATGGGGAAGAGCAGGCGAGTGAGACCTATTGAATAGCACTTTCAAAGAGCACAGATACAATGGACCGAATGGCCTCCTTCTTATCTGGAAGATTCTATGATAAGTGTGCTATTTATCAGTGAAATGCTTGCTAATCTTGATTTGGAGCCACATGAAAACTGGGCAACTGTACGAGGAATGGTATTGGAAAATTTAACAAGTTTGGATTTATTGCTTATAACAAGGAAGAACTTGCATTTAAATAATACCTTTTACATACTTAAGATTTCCAAAAATGCTTTACAGATAATGAACCACTTTTGAAGTGTGGATGCTCTTGCTTTGAATGCAAATTGTCCATAAATTAAGCAGAAAATTGAGTCCCAGAAAATGCTGGTTAATTTTCAATGGGAAAGTGCTGACACTTTTTTTTAAAGAAAACAATACTTTATAAATACATCATGGAAGGAAATGGGCCCCAATATTTACAGGGAGACGGAGAAGGTGCAGGTGTGAGTGAGGTCAGACACAGCCGAAGAGCCCGGTTGGGCTGGAGACACAGAGATCCTGACAGCAAGACCTCATTCATATCATATAGCTCCATCTCCTGCCCAGCAGCTGGCCAAATGAACCGCCTGGCAGCAGGCCGCAACTGGGGTTTTTTGGGTTGGTTCCTGGCAATTGGGAGGTGGGGGAGAGGAAGTCAATTGGGAGCAATAGAGGCTTACCTTCTGGGAGAGCAGCAGATAGGAATGGACCTGCAGGAGGAACATGGAGCGGGGAGCAGTTAAATAAAGCCCAAGGATCGTGGCCTACAGCACTTACCTTCTGGGAGAACAGCGGACAGGAGTCCAGGTGCATTTGAGTTTGAAAAAGAAAGTGAACAGTGACATCAGAGGAAAGGTGTAAGGTGATTGGTTGGTGAGTAACTCCTGTTATGGAGCATCCGTAAGTAGCTGGGTTAGTACACGACTGTTAGGGTTTGTGTGTAAATAGTTATAAATTGGAAAAAAAAATTAAATTTAAAATTTATGCAACTACCTTATAATTAACTAAGCCACACAAGCAGAAGGGAACAGCTGGTGAGTATGCTGTTCTGTTTTGTAAGCTTTTGCTAAGTAATTGCTTCGTGTGTTAATAACTAGCATAGGACACCAGAGTTAAGGTAGATCAATAAAAAGAACTAATACTTTAAAATAAAATAAATAAAATATAATATAAAATAAATAAAAGATAAAATAAAATATTTAAAGTATATACCTAAAACACATATATATGTAATTAAGAAAAGTATAACTTTAGTTGTAGGGGGTACTAGCATTTAATAAGCACAGTAAACTCTACTATACATAGGAATTATTCTAAGGGATTATTCTAGGAATTATTCTAAGTTAATTAAAAAGTAATTAAAGTAAATTAACTAGCATAAGGAACAATGGCAGGACAGGGTGTTATGTTGCAGCTGTGGTATGTGGGAGCTTTTAGATGCCAAGGCGATCCAGGACAAACATGTCTGCAGAACGTGTAAGCAGCTAGAGGAATTCCAGATCAGGATTATTGATCTGGAAGTCGAACTGCAAACACTGTGCAACATAAGGGAGGGGGAGAAATACCTGGACACTTTGTTCCAGAAGACGGTCACACCTCTTAGAACAGGGTCATCTGTTTTAGTCAGCAGTGATGGACAAGAGGATGTGACCGTGAGTGAGGTAGGTAAAAGGACTAAGCAGACAGTAGTGGAGGAGTCTCAGACTTTGCAATTGTCAAACAGGTTTGAGGTGCTCTCAACCCGTGTAGATGAAAATGAGGTCTGCAAGGTGGATGAGCAGACTGGCCATGGCGCTGTGGTACAGGAAGCCATTCAAGTGGGGGGAGAAAAAAGGAATGTAGTGGTAGTAGGGGATCGTACAATGAGGGGGATTGAAACTGTTCTATGCAGCCAAGAGCGTGAGTCCAGAAGGCTGTGTTGCCTACCCGTTACCAGGGTTCAGGACATCTGCTCAGCACTGGACAGGAACTTGGAGGTGAAGGGGAAGGATCCAGTTGTCGTGGTCCATGTAGGAACCAATGACATAGGTAGGACTAGGAAAGAGGTTCTGCTTAGACAGTATGAGGAGCTAGGCACCAAACTGAAGAGCACAACCTCAAGGGTAATCTCTGGAATATTAACTGAGCCATGTGCCAATTGGCAGAGGGCACATAAGATTAGTGAAATGAATAAGTGGCTCAGAGACTGGTGCGGGAGAAGTGGGTTTGGGTTCGTGGGGCACTGGCACCAGTACTAGGGAAAGTGGGGGCTGTACCGTTGGGACAGTCTGCACCTGAACTGTGCTGGGACCAGTGTTCTGTACAACTAGGGAAGTAGAGAGGGCTTTAAACTAAAAAAGGGGGGTGAGGGTTCAAGCTTGTGTCGATGTAGCAAATCAAGGGGTAGAGTCAAGGCAGGAGAGCAGAATAGTAATATGGGAAATGAAGGTCAGAGAATGGCAGGAAGGGACAGAGAGAAAAAACCTAAGAACGCACCAACAGTCAAGACCAGATGTTACAAAGATAATAAAAAAAACTAAACTAAAGGCTCTGTACCTGAATGCATGTAGCATTCATAACAAAGTAGACAAACTGATAGTGCACATTGAAGTAAATAAATATGATCTGATAGCCATTACAGAGACCTGGCTGCAGGATGACAAGGATTGGGTCCTGAACATTGAGGGGTATATGACATTCAAGAAGAATAGGAAGCTTGGTAAAGGTAGAGCGGTAGCACTGTTAATCAAGTATGGCATTAGTGCAATAGTTAGAGATGACCTTGGTTCAGGAGATCAGGATGTAGGATCAGTTTGGGTGGAGATCAGAAATAGTAGGGGAAAGAAGTCACTAGTGGGAGCGGTCTACAGGCCCCCTAATAGAAACCACAATGTAGGACAAAGTATACAAGAAGAAATATTGGGTGCTTGTGATAAAGGGACAGCAATAATCATGGGTGATTTAAATCTACATATAAACTGGAAAAAGCAAATTGGCAATAGTAGCCTGGTTGAGGAGTTCATAGAATGCTTTCGAGATAGTTTCTCAGAGCAGCATGTTCTGGAACCAACCAGACAGCATGTTATATTAGACTTGGTATTGTGTAATGTGACAGGATTAATTAATGATCTCAGAGTAAAGGCACCTCTAGGTAGCAGTGACCACAATATGATTGAATTTTACATCCAGTTTGAAAGAGAGAAGAGTGGGTCTAAGACTAGAATTTTAAATTTAAATAAGGGCAACTATGTGGGCATGAAAGCTGAGCTAGATGAAGTAAACTGGGTTACTAGGCTAGGAAACAAATCAACAGAGAAGCAGTGGCAAACATTTAAGAGGATATTTCAGAATACTCAGAATAAGTATAATCCAATTAAAAAGAAAAGGGAAGGACCCGCCATCTGTGGTTAACTAAAGAAGTTAAGGAATCTTCAAACAGAAGAAAAAAGCATATAATTGCACAAGGATGAGTGGCAGGTCAGCTGACTGGTCAGAATATAAAGAATGGCACAGAATGACGAAAAGGTTAATCAGGAGAAAGAAATTAGAGTATGAGAGGAAGTGAGCTAGAAATGTAAAAACGGATAGCAAGAGTTTCTACAAGTCTTCTTCTTCTTCTTCTTCTTCTTTGGCCTCCTTGTCTCGAGAGACAATGGGTAAGCGCCTGGAGGTAGTCAGTGGTTTATGGAGCAGCGCCTGGAGTGGCTATAAAGGCCAATACTAGAGTGACAGACTCTTCCACAGGTGCTGCATATAAAATTGGTTGTCAGGGCTGTTTCGCAATTGGCTCTCCCCTTGCACTTCTGTCTTTTTTCCTGCCAACTGCTAAGTCTCTTTGACTCGCCACACTTTAGCCCCGCCTTAATGGCTGCCCGCCAGCTCTGGCGATCGCTGGCAACTGACTCCCACGACTTGTGATCAATGTCACAGGACTTCATGTCGCGTTTGCAGACGTCTTTAAAGCGGAGACATGGACGGCCGGTGAGTCTGATACCAGTGACTAGATCGCTGTACAATGTGTCCATGGGGATCCTGCCATCTTCCATGCGGCTCACATGGCCAAGCCATCTCAAGCGCCGCTGACTCAGTAAGGTGTATAAGCTGGGGATGTTGGCCGCCTCGAGGACTTCTGTGTTGGAGATACGGTCCTGCCACCTGATGCCAAGGATTCTCCGGAGGCAGCGAAGATGGAATGAATTGAGACGTCGCTCTTGGCTGACATACGTTGTCCAGGCCTCACTGCCATAGAGCAAGGTACTGAGGTCACAGGCTTGATACACACGGACTTTTGTGTTCTGTGTCAGTGCGCCATTTTCCCACACTCTCATGGCCAGTCTGGACATAGCAGTGGAAGCCTTTTCTATGTGCTTGTTGATTTCTGCATCGAGAGACAGGTTACTGGTGATAGTTGAGCCTAGGTAGGTGAACTCTTGAACCACTTCCAGAGCGTGGTCGCCGATATTGATGGATGGATGCATTTCTGACGTCCTGTCCCATGATGTTCGTTTTCTTGAGGCTGATGGTTAGGCCAAATTCATTGCAGGCAGCCGCAAACCTGTCGATGAGATTCTGCAGACACTCTTCAGTGTGAGATGTTAATGCAGCATCGTCAGCAAAGAGAAGTTCCCTGATGAGGACTTTCCGTACTTTGGTCTTCGCTCTTAGATGGGCAAGGTTGAACAACCTGCCCCCTGATCTTGTGTGGAGGAAAATTCCTTCTTCTGAAGACTTGAACGCATGTGAGAGCAGCAGAGAGAAGAAAATCCCAAACAGTGCAGGTGCGAGAACACAGCCCTGTTTCACGCCACTCAGGATAGGAAAGGGGTCTGATGGGGTGCCACTATGCTGAATTGTGCCTTTCATATTGTCATGGAATGAGGTGATGATACTTAGTAGCTTTGGTGGACATCCGATCTTTTCTAGTAGTCTGAAGAGACCACGTCTGCTGACGAGGTCAAAGGCTTTGGTGAGATCAATGAAAGCAACGTAGAGGGGCATCTGTTGTTCGCGGCATTTCTCCTGTAGCTGACGAAGGGAGAACAGCATGTCAATGGTCGATCTCTCTGCTCGAAAGCCACACTGTGCCTCAGGGTAGACACCCTCGGCCAGCTTCTGGAGCTTGTTTAAAGCGACTCGAGTGAATACTTTCCCCACTATGCTGAGCAGGGAGATTCCACGCTAGTTGTTGCAGTCACCGTGGTCACCTTTATTTTTATAGAGGGTGATGATATTGGCATCGCGCATGTCCTGTGGTACTGCTCCCTCATCCCAGCACAGGCAAAGCTGTGCGTAGAGTGCTGAGAGTATAGCAGGCTTAGCACTCTTAATTATTTCAGGGGTAATGCCGTCCTTCCCAGGGGCTTTTCTGCTGGCTAGAGAATCAATGGCATTACTGAGTTCCGATTTTGTTGGCTGGACGTCCAGCTCATCCATGACTGGCAGAGACAGGGCTGCATTGAGGGCGGTCTCAGTGACAACATTCTCCCTGGAGTACAGTTCTAGGTAGTGCTGAACCCAGCGGTCCATTTGCTTGCGTTGGTCAGTGATTGTGTCCCCTGATTTAGATTTGAGGGGGGCGATCTTCTTGATGGTTGGCCCAAAAGCTCTCTTAATGCCATCATACATTCCTCTGATATTTCCTGTGTCAGAGGCCAGCTGAATATGACTGCATGGGTGTTGCCAGTAGTCATTTGCGCAGCACCTGGCTGTTCTTTGTGCAGCGCTTGTGGCTGTTTTAAGCGCTGCGGATGTTAACTCGCTGGGGGATTTCTTGTAGATCAGCAGTGCGATGCGCTTAGCGGCTATGACAGGTTCCAGCTCTTCAAAGTGAGATTGAAACCAGTCTGCATTCCGCTTCACGCGTTTGCCATAGGTGGTCAAAGCTGACTCATAGATGGCGTCTCTGATGTGGGCCCACTTGGTCTCTGCATCCCCTGTGGAAGTGTTTTGAAGGGCTTTTTCAAGTGAATTTAGAAACTTGCTTAACAGTTGTGGATAAGAAATTCTGCTTGTGTTGCTGCGCGGGTGGCCCTTGTGCTTGGAGTGATGCAGCTTCTTTGGTTTGAGTCTAACCTTGCTGCACACCAGGGAGTGGTCGGTGTCACAGTCCGCATTGTGGAAGCTGCATGTGGTTTGAACACTGTTTAAAGAGGCTCGCCTTGTGACGATGAGGTCCAGCTGGTGCCAACGACGTGATCTTGGGTGCCTCCAAGAAACCTGGTGACAGGGTTTATTGTGAAAGAACGAGTTGGTGATGCAGAGGTTATGATAGGTACACAACTCAAGCAGTCTCTGTCCATTCTCATTCATCCTTCCAATGCCATAGCGCCCAAGGCAGGAGGGCAATGAGTCATGGTCAGCCCCAATCCTGGCATTAAAGTCCCCCAGCAGGAACAAATGTTCGGTATTGGGGATGCTACTAATGATATTATGGAGTTCCTCGTAGAACTGGTCTTTAGCTTCAGGTGGGGAGCAGAGTGTTGGAGCATAGATGCTGAGTAGGTGTACTGGACCAGAGGCGGTGAGCAGTCGGATGGACAGTATGCGTTCTGAGCCATTTGAAGGTGGCTCTATCATGCTGAGCAAAGAGTTTCTGATGGTGAAGCCCACTCCGTGCTGTCTTGGTTCTTCAGGATCCCTACCCTGCCAGTAGAAGGTGTAGTTTTGCTCTCTTAGAGATCTGCTCACAGGGAGGCGTGTCTCCTGAAGTGCTGCAATGTCCACATTGAGTCTACTGAGCTCGTTGTTAATGATGGCGGTCTTCCGAGAATCGTTGATTTGTGTAAGGTCTTCCGACAGGCCAGGACACATAGTTCTGACGTTCCAGCTTGCAAAACGAAGGGCTGGTACCTTCTTTCCTTTTTTTCTACAAGTATTTAAAAAGGAAAAGAGTACGTAAAGTGAATGTTGGTCCTCTAGCGAGTGAGAATGGGGAGCTAATAGCAGATAATAAGGAAATGGCGGATGAAACGAACTAATATTTTGCTTCTGTCTTCACTACAGAGGATACAAAAACATTCCAGTAATAACTGTAAATCAGGAGGTGGAAAGAAGAGAAGAACTTGGTGAAATTACAATCACCAGGGAAGCGGTACTGAGCAAACTGATGGAGCTGTGGGCTGTAAGTCCCCGGGTCCTGATGGACTTCATCCTATGGTCTTAAAACAGGTGGCGAATTTTTTAAATTATTTTTTTATTCATTCATGGGATGTGGGCATCGCTGGCTAGGCCAGCATTTATTGCCCATCCCTAATTGCTCTTGAGAAGGTGGTGGTGAGCTGCATTCTTGAACTGCTGCAGTCCTTGTGAGGAAGGTACACTCACAGTGCTGTTAGGAAGGGAGTTCCAGGATCTTGACCCAGCGACAGTGAAGGAACGGCGATATAGTTCCAAGTCAGGATGCTGTGTGACTTGGAGGGGATCTTTCAGATGGTGGTGTTCCCATGCATTTGCTGCCCTTGTCCTTCCAGTTGGTAGAGGTCATGGGTTTGGAAGTTGCTGTTTAAGGAGCCTTGGTGCATTGCTGTATCTTGTAGATGGTACACACTGCTGCCACTGTACGTCGGTGGTGGAGGGAGTGAATGTTTGTGGATGTGGTGCCAATCAAGCGGGCTGCTTTGTCCTGGATGGTGTCGAGCTTCTTGAGCATTGTTGGAGCTGCACCCAACCAGGCAAGTGAAGAGTATTCCATCATACTCCTGACTTGTGCCTTGTAGATGGTGGACAGACTTTGGGAAGTCAGGAGGTGAGTTATTTGCCGCAGGATTCCTAGCCTCTGACCTGCTCTTGTAGCCACGGTATTTATATGGCTACTCCAGTTCAGTTTCCGGTCAATGGTAACCACCAGAATGTTGATATTGGGGGATTCAGCAATCGTAATGCCATTGAATGTCAAGCAGAGATGGTTAGATTCGCTCTTGTTGGAGATGGTCATTGCCTGGCACTTGTGTGGCGCGAATGTTACTTGCTACTTATCAGCCCAAGCCTGGATATTGTCCAGGTCTTGCTTCATTTCGACACAGACTGCTTCAGTATCTGAGGAGTTGTAAATGGTGCTGAACATTGTGCAATCATCAGCGAACATCTCCTCTTCTGACCTTATGATTGAAGGAAGGTCATTGAAGAAGCAGCTGAGGAACTTCTGCAGTGATGTCCTGGAGCTCAGATGATTGACCTCCAACAACCACGACCATCTTCCTTTGCACGAGGTATGACTCCAACCAGCGGAGAGTTTTCCCCCCGATTCCCATTGACTTCAGTTTTGCTAGGGTTCCTTGATGCCATACTCAGTCAAATGCTACCTTGATGTCAAGGGCAGTCACTCTCACCTCACCTCTTGAGTTCAGCTCGTTTGTCTATGTTTGAACCAAGGTTGGAATGAGGTCTGGAGCTGAGTGGCCCTGGTGGACCCCAAACAGTGTCACTGAGCAGATAATTGCTAAGCAAGTGCTGCTTGATAGCACTGTCGATGACACCTTCCCTCACTTTACTGATGATTGTTTAAAATAACTTGCCTTTCATTGCAGCAGCTTTTTCGGGAGCAGAGAGTGCGAGCGAGTGAGCAGCTGGGAAGGTCAGTTTAAAGTAAACTTAATTTCTTTTTGTTTTCGGCGGAGACCAGGGGGCTGCTGGGTAAGTAAAACCCTTTATATTTGGGCCGTTTAAAATAACTTGCCTTTCATTGCAGCAGCTTTTTCGGGAGCAGAGAGCGCGAGCGAGTGAGCAGCTGGGAAGGTCAGTTTAAAGTAAATTTAATTTCTTTTTGTTTTCGGCGGAGACCAGGGGGCTGCTGGGTAAGTAAAACCCTATATATTTGGGCCGTTTCTGAACCCGAGACGCTACACCTGTAGTTTCTCCCACCCGCCCTCCTCGGTGGTGTGCAGATAAGGTAAGGCTTTTTCTATTTCTCTTTTTTTTTATCGTGAGATTGGTTAAAAACTTTTCATTCCTTTTTCATTTAACTAAGTTTATGCTTAAGATTAAAAATGGCAGGAGATCTCAGACCCGTGACATGCTCCTCTTGCTCAATGTGGGAGCTCAGGGACATGGCTGATGTCCCTGACTCCCTCACGTGCAGGAAGTGTGTCCAGCTGCAGCTCTTGTTAGACCGCATGACAGCTCTGGAGCTGCGGATGGACTCACTTTGGAGCATTCGCGATGCTGAGGCGGTAGTGGATAGCACGTTTAGCGAATTGGTCACACGTCAGATTAGGATTGCTGAGGGAGAAAGGGAATGGGTGACCAAAAGGCAGAGAAAGAGCAGGAAGGCAGCGCAGGTGTCTCCTGCGGTCATCTCCCTCCACAACAGGTATACCGTTTTGGATACTGTTGAGGGAGATGGCTCACCAGGGGAAGGCAGCAGTCACCAGGTTCATGGCACCGTGGCTGGCTCTGCTGTTCAGAAGGGCGGGAAAAAGAGTGGAAGGGCTATAGTCATAGGGGATTCGATTGTAAGGGGAGTAGATAGGCGGTTCTGTGGTCGAAAACGAGACTCCCGAATGGTATGTTGCCTCCCAGGTGCACGGGTCAGGGATGTCTCAGATCGGCTGCAGAACATTCTGAAGGGGGAGGGTGAACAGCCAGTTGTCGTTGTGCACATAGGCACCAATGATATAGGTAAAAAACAGGATGAGGTCCTACAAGCAGAATTTAGGGAGTTAGGAGCCAAGTTAAAAAGTAGGACCTCAGAGGTAGTAATCTCAGGATTGCTACCAGTGCCACGTGATAGTCAGAGTAAAAATGAAAGAATAGTCAGGATGAATGCGTGGCTTGATAGATGGTGCAGGAGGGAGGGGTTCAGATTTTTGGGACATTGGGACCGGTACTGGGGAGGTGGGACTATTAGAAATTGGACAGTCTGCACCTGGGCCGGACTGGAACCAATGTCCTTGGGGGTGCTTTTGCTAACGCTGTTGGGGAGGGTTTAAACTAATGTGGCAGGGGGATGGGAACCAAATGAGGTCAGTGGAGAGTAAGGAGGTAGTAACTAAAGCCTGTAAGGAACTAGATAATGAAGTCAGCGTGACTAAGGGAAAGAGTAGGCAGGGAGCAGATGATGAAAGCAAAGGGACTGGTGGTCTGAGGTGTATTTGTTTTAATGCAAGAAGTGTAGTAGGTAAGGCAGATGAACTTAGGGCTTGGATTAGTACCTGGGAGTATGATGTTATTGCTATTACTGAGACTTGGTTAAGGGAAGGACATGATTGGCAACTAAATATCCCAGGATACCGATGCTTCAGGCGGGATAGAGAGGGAGGTAAAAGGGGTGGAGGAGTTGCATTACTGGTCAAAGAGGATATCACAGCTGTGCTGAAGGAAGGCACTATGGAGGACTCGAGCTGTGAGGCAATATGGGCAGAACTCAGAAATAGGAAGGGTGCGGTAACAATGTTGGGGCTGTACTACAGGCCTCCCAACAGCGAGCGTGAGATAGAGGTACAAATGTGTAAACAGATTATGGAAAGATGTAGGATCAACAGGGTGGTGGTGATAGGAGATTTTAATTTTCCCAACATTGACTGGGATTCACTTAGTGTTAGAGGTCTAGATGGAGCAGCATTTGTAAGGAGCATCCAGGAGGGTTTTCTAGAGCAGTATGTAAATAGTCCAACTCGGGAAGGGGCCATACTGGACCTGGTGTTGGGGAATGAGCCGGGCCAGGTGGTTGACGTTTCAGTAGGGGACTACTTTGGGAATAGTGATCACAATTCCGTAAGTTTTAGAATCCTCATGGACAAAGACGAGAGCGGTCCTAAAGGGAGAATGCTAAATTGGGGGAAGGCCAACTATACCAAAATTCGGCAGGAGCTGGGGAATGTAGATTGGGAGCAGCTGTTTGAAGGTAAATCCACATGTGATATGTGGGAGGCTTTTAAAGAGAGGTTGATTAATGTGCAGGAGAGACATGTTCCTGTGAAAATAAGGGGTAGAAATGGCAAGATGAGGGAACCATGGATGACAGGTGAAATTGTGAGACTAGCTAAGAGGAAAAAGGAAGCATACATAAGGTCTAGGCGTCTGAAGAAAGACGAAGCTTTGAAAGAATATCGGGATTGTAGGCGCAATCTGAAATGAGGAATTAAGAGGGCTAAAAGGGGTCATGAAATATCTTTAGCAAACAGGGTTAAGGAAAATCCAAAAGCCTTTTATTCATATATAAGGAGCAAGAGGGTAACTAGAGAAAGGATTGGCCCACTCAAGGACAAAGGAGGAAAGTTATGCGTGGAGTCAGAGAAAATGGGTGAGATTCTAAACGAGTACTTTGCATCGGTATTCACCGAGGAGAGGGACATGACGGATGTTGAGGTTAGGGACAGATGTTTGATTACTCTCGGTCAAGTCAGCATAAGGAGGGAGGAAGTGTTGGGTATTCTAAAAGGCATTAAGGTGGACAAGTCCCCAGGTCCGGATGGGATCTATCCCAGGTTACTGTGGGAAGCGAGAGAGGAAATAGCTGGGGCCTTAACAGATATCTTTGCAACAGTGGCGCAGTGGTTAGCACCGCAGCCTCACAGCTCCAGGGACCCGGGTTCGATTCCGGGTACTGCCTGTGTGGAGTTTGCAAGTTCTCCCTGTGTCTGCGTGGGTTTTCTCCGGGTGCTCCGGTTTCCTCCCACAAGCCAAAAGACTTGCAGGTTGATAGGTAAATTGGCCATTATAAATTGTCACTAGTATAGGTAGGTGGTAGGGAAATATAGGGACAGGTGGGGATGTTTGGTAGGAATATGGAATTAGTGTAGGATTAGTATAAATGGGTGGTTGATGTTCGGCACAGACTCGTTGGGCCGAAGGGCCTGTTTCAGTGCTGTATCTCTAATCTAATCTGATCTAACATCCTTAAACACGGGTGAGGTCCCGGAGGACTGGAGAATTTCTAATGTTGTCCCCTTGTTTAAGAAGGGTAGCAGGGATAATCCAGGTAATTATAGACCGGTGAGCCTGATGTCAGTGGTAGGGAAGCTGCTGGAGAAGATACTGAGGGATAGGATCTATTCCCATTTGGAAGAAAATGGGCTTATCAGTGATAGGCAACATGGTTTTGTGCAGGGAAGGTCATGTCTTACCAACTTAATAGAATTCTTTGAGGAAGTGACAAAGTTGATTGATGAGGGAAGGGCTGTAGATGTCGTATACATGGACTTCAGTAAGGCGTTTGATAAGGTTCCCCATGGTAGGCTGATGGAGAAAGTGAAGGCGCATGGGGTCCAAGGTGTACTAGCTAGATGGATAAAGAACTGGCTGGGCAACAGGAGACAGAGAGTAGCAGTGGAAGGGAGTTTCTCAAAATGGAGACGTGTGACCAGTGGTGTTCCACAGGGATCCGTGCTGGGACCACTGTTGTTTGTGATATACATAAACGATTTGGAGGAAAGTATAGGTGGTCTGATTAGCAAGTTTGCAGACGACACTAAGATTGGTGGAGTAGCAGATAGTGAAGGGGACTGTCAGAGAATACAGCAGAATATAGATAGACTGAAGAGTTGGGCAGAGAAATGGCAGATGGAGTTCAATCAGGGCAAATGCGAGGTGATGCATTTTGGAAGATCCAATTCAAGAGTGAACTATACAGTAAATGGAAAAGTCCTGGGGAAAATTGATGTACAGAGAGATTTGGGTGTTCAGGTCCATTGTTCCCTGAAGGTGGCAACGCAGGTCAATAGAGTGGTCAAGAAGGCATACGGCATGCTTTCCTTCATCGGAAGGGGTATTGATTACAAGAGTTGGCAGGTCATGTTACAGTTATATAGGACTTTGGTTCGGCCACATTTGGAATACTGCGTACAGTTCTGGTCGCCACATTACCAAAAGGATGTGGATGCTTTGGAGAGGGTGCAGAGGAGGTTCACCAGGATGTTGCCTGGTATGGAGGGCGCTAGCTATGAAGAGAGGTTGAGTAGATTAGGATTATTTTCATTAGAAAGACGGAGGTTGAGGGGAGACCTGATTGAGGTGTACAAAATCATGAGAGGTATAGACAGGGTGGATAGCAAGAAGCTTTTTCCCAGAGTGGGGGATTCAATTACAAGGGGACACGAGTTCAAAGTGAAAGGGGAAAAGTTTAGGGGGGATATGCGTGGAAAGTTCTTACGCAGAGGGTGGTGGATGCCTGGAACGCATTGCCAGCGGAGGTGGTAGACGCGGGCACGATAGCGTCTTTTAAGATGTATCTAGACAGATACATGAATGGGCAGGAAGTAAAGAGATACAGACCCTTAGAAAATAGGCGACAAGTTTAGATAGAGGATTTGGATCGGCGTAGGCTTGGAGGGCCGAAGGGACTGTTCCTGTGCTGTAATTTTCTTTGTTCTTTGTTCTTTATTGAGAGTACACTGATAAGGTGGTAATTGGCCGGGTTGGACTTGTCCCGATTTTTTTGGTGTGTACAGGACATACCTGGGCAATCTTCCACATTGCCGGGTAGATGCCAGGGTTGCAGCTGTACTGGAACAGCTTGGCTAGGAGCGTGGCAAGTTTTGGAGCACAGGTCCTCAGTACTATTGCCAGAATATTGTCAGGGCCCATAGCCTTTGCAGTATCCAGTGCCTTCAGTCGTTTCTTGATATCACACGGGGTGAATCGAATTGGCTAAAGTCTGGCATCTGTGATGCTGGGGACTTCTGCAGGAGGTCAAGATGGATCATCAACTCAGCACTTCTGGCTTAAGATTGTTGCAAATGCTTCAGCCTTATCTTTCGCACTGATGTGCTGGGCTCCTCCATCATTGAGGATGGAGATACCTGTGGAGCCACCTCCTCCAGTTAGTTGTTTAATTGTCCACCACCATTCACGGCTGGATGTGGCAGGACTGCAGCGCTTAGATCTGATCCGTTGGTTATGGGATCGCTTAGCTCTGTCTATCGTATGCTGCTTATGCAGTTTGGCACACAAGTAGTCCTGTGTTGTAGCTTCACCAGGTTGACACCTCAATTTGAGGTACACCTGATGCTGCACCTGGCATGCCCTCCTGCACTCTTCATTGACCCAGGGTTGGTCTCCTGGCTTGATGGTAACAGTGGAGTGGGGAATATGCCAAGCCATGAGGTTACAGATTGCAGCTGAGTACAATTCTGCTGCTGCTGATGGCCTACAGCGCCTCATGGATACACAGTTTTGCATTGCTAGATCTGTTCGAAACCTATCTCATTAAGCATGGTGGTAGTGTCACACAACACGACGGAGGGTATCCTCAATGTGAAGGCAGGACTTTGTCTCCACAAGGACTGTGCGGTGATCAATCTTACCAGATGCATCTGCGGCAGGCAGATTGGTGAGGACAAGTTCAAATATGTTTTCCCTCTTGTTGCTTCCCTCACCACTGGCCACATACCCAGTCTAGCAGCTATGTCCTTTATGACTCAGCCAGCTCGGTCAGTAGGGGTGCTACTGAGCCACTCTTGATGATGGACATTGAAGTCCCCCACCCAGAGTACATTCTGCGCCCTGCCACCCTAAAGTTCTTCCTCCAAGTAGTGTTCAACTTGGAGGAGCACTGATTCATCAGCTGAGGAAGGGCGATAGGTGATAATCAGCAGGAGGTTTCCTTGTCCAATGAGGTAGTAGATGCGTTGGTGTTAATTTTTCAAAATTTGCTAGATTCTGGAAAGGTTCCATCAGACTGGAAAGTAGCAAATATAACCCCTCTATTCAAGAAGTGTGTGGGAGGCAGAAACCAGGTAACTATAGGCCAGTTAACTTGATGTCTGTCTTGGGGAAGATGTTAGAATCGATCATTAAGGAGGTTATAGCTGGGCACCTTGTAAAATTCAACGTAATTGGGAATAATTAGCATTGGTTTTGTGAAAGGGAAATTATGTTTAACCAATTTATTGGAGTTCTTTGAAGATATAGCATGAGCTGTGGATAAAGGGGAGCCAGTTGGCATATGGTACTTGGATTTCCAGAAGGCATTTGACAAGGTGCCACATAAAAGGTTATTGCGCAAAGTAGGAGCTCATGGTCTAAGGGGTAACATTGCATGGATAGAAGATTGGCTGGCTGGCAGAAAACAGAGAGTATGCATAAATGGGTCCTTTTCTGAGTGGCAGGATGTGACAAGTGGAGTCCTGCAAGGGTCTGTGCTGGGGCCTCAAGTTTTTACAATTTATATCAATGACTTAGATGAGGGAAGCAATGACATCGTAGCTACATTGGCGGATGACACAAAAATAGGTAGGAAAGTATGTTGTGAAGAGGACATAAAGAGGTTGCAGACTGATTTCGATAGGTTGAGTGAGTGGGCAAAAATCTGGCAGATGGAGTATAATGTGGGAAAATATGAAGTTGTTCATTTTGGCAGGAAGAATAAAAAAGCAGTGTATTACTTAAACGGAGAACGACTGCAGAATTCCGAGGTGCAGAGGGATCTAGGTGTTCTAGTGCACGAGTCACAAAAAGTTAGCATACAGGTACAGCAAATAATAAAGAAGGCTGATGGAATGCTCTCCTTTATTAAGAGAGGAATTAAAAATAAAGTAAAGATGTTATGCTTCAGTTATGCAGGGCATTGGTGAGACCACATCTTGAATACTGTGTGTAGTTTTGGTCTCCTTATTTAAGAAAAGATGTAAATGCATTGGAGGCGGTTCAGAGGAGGTTTACTGGAGTGATACCTGGAATGAGTGGGTTGTCTTATGAGGAAAGGTTGGACAGACAGGGCTTGTTTTCATTGGAATTTAGAAGAGTGAGGGGAGACTTGATTGAGGTATATAACATCCTGAACGGTCTTGACAAGGTCGATGTGGAGAGGATGTTTCCAGTTCAAAGGTTTCTGCACATCAAGTCACAGCTTCCAATCCCTCTGCAGCACCTGAGGGAGTTGACTACTGGGTACAGCAGTTATTCTTAACAGTGATAGCCAGCACTCCTAAGCCTAATCCTGTCCTCGCCCTACATCCATGCAAACACTGGATAATGATGAAAAATTGGGAATCCTGGTTAATTCCAATCACCCCACAACCCAGGCAAGCAGAGGCTGCATGCCCAGTCCCTTATATCACTAAAGGAACTTGGGTAAGAGGTGTACAGATAGGAGTAAAGTAAGCCTGGGCAGTCCAAGATACTGTTCTGGATCTTGTCATGCTGGGAACATACAATACCAGTTCTTCATGTTTTTGTGCAATTTCCAAAGTTGCCTTTTTGGATTGTCTGTTGAACCTTGCAATATTATGAAAAGACCTTTCTCAAACCAGGTTCTGCAGACTCTACCCCCAGTTCAGCCATTATTAATGCAGTAACTGAGCCATCTTGCCTTGCTGCCATTCCTTCCCACTTTGCCACTACTCCCAGAGAAGAGGTTGTGTTGCTGCTCCTTTCTATGTTACAACTTGCACCTTGTCTGGGAATTAAAGGATTTATCTCATTAGGCGTGTGATTCAAGACATTTGAAGGGGGCTTTTTGTCATACTCTCGGTTATAAGCACTCTTGCAGTATGTTATCTGCAACTTAAAGAAAATGTACTTCATTTTGTTCCACGTCAGACATTGCATCTCAACTTGACATTTTGGAGTGTGACCCTTTCTCTTGCAGCTTTTGCACAGCTTGAGCTGATGATATAGGTAGCAATGGCAAGGAATGGTGAGGTTAAATCAGTTCTAGGAAAGACTCAACTTTGGGTTTGGTTATTGCAGTATTCTGGCAAACTCTATAAGTTGACAACTGTATAAGATTTTTAAAAATGATATTGAGTACCTAATCTCAGTTTGAAGTCAAGGCATCTATGAAATAGAATGCTGTTTAGTTGTTGATTTCTTCACCTACGAATGACAGCATTCATTTAAAAAGAGATTATTTAATCACTCTGTGGTAAGAAGGCTTAATTAGGGTCACTTGTGTAACCATGGTGGCTTGCGCAAGATTTACTAACCTTCCTAACTTTAAGCGGTTTGAGCGCACACTAACACATGAAGTCATTCCCATTTTTCTGCCACTACCAGAGTTCTTGTAACCTGAACCCTAAATAAAATCTTCTCAAATTGCGGTTATAGACACTTGGGGCCAGATTTTCAAATCCCTCCCTCAAGACAACCAGCAGCCTCAGTGATGGCTGCCGTGGAAGTCTACATGAGCCCCACACTTGATCTGACTCACTGCCATTTTCAATCCCACTGGCTGTAAGAAGACAGGAAACCCATCTCCATACCAATTAAGGCCATACCCATTAGAAAATTGCAATCTGAATCAGCTTCCCACAGGAGGCAGGTTTCTGACCCAAAACCAGACCTAGTTCCTGTTTCCCGCTTTCATCATAAAATTCAGCCCTTAGACTTTTTTGAATTTGGCCTGAGGGTTTGGCCTTCAGCTGAAGATTATGAGTTGGGCTGAAAGCTTGGGCACGGCATGGGCTAACAACTCAGGATCGGGCTCAGAGCTAGTGTGAATTTAGGTAAGGGCAGCTTTATTTTGTCGAAAAGGAGTGTTTATTTTGAGGAGGGAAGTTTTGTTCTAGTTGAATTTATCGGAGAAAGGAAAGATTTGTTACTGGAGTCATTCTGATACTGCCCATCAGCCTTCCTATTGTTGCTTCTCTTTCTCTCTCTCTCTCCCTACCGGCCATGCTACTGCTACTCCCTGGGGGTCAAAGATGACAGGATTAAGGGTCAAAAGTTATGGGCATGGCCAATCACTGTTGGGATCAAAGACACACAAGTTGTGTTGGGGTGATAGGTGGTGGTGGTGGGGCAGTGGAGAGTAACATTTCTTAATACTATATTCAACTTTAAATAGTGCATTCAGAACCTATAGGAGAGGACAAAGAGTGAGAATAACATAGATATTTAGAAGCAACCAGTGAAAGAGTGTGAGAGCCATGCCAAGATGGAGATAGAAAAAAGGAGCACAGAAAGATAGAGAAGGGGGCCTGGAGTTTCCTCTGTATTTTCATCCAGATGCATCCATAATCTGGGCTCATACAAATCAAGTGGCTTAAAAGATTGGGGAATTTTGGGTGTAAGTGAGTTACCCATGTAACTACAATAGACCCAAGCTTCCTTGATCTTTTACATTTGTCCGACAAACCTTCCATGCCATCAAATCTCCAGCCATGAAACTGGCCACAGCCCGACTCTCAAATGCTTGTATCCTCCAATTGTACCTTTTCAGTATGGGGTTGGGGGGTCTCAACTTTTAATTGCAATTTTTTGAGAGACCTACTCTGTATTTTTTGTTTCTTTGAATTTTTTGTCATACTCTCGGAATATTTTTATGGCATTAGTAGAAGTCACATTAAAAACTGAAAAGCTTCCCCAACTGCAGGTTTCTAAACATGCTGTACCTGATGAGTATGCATGTTGGTTAAATGAGTTGAAACTTAAATTTTTGCACCTAAAGAAAAAATATACAGTGTTTTCTTGGAATCTGATTGTTTACACTGAATCACAGAATCATAGAATTGTTACAGCACAGAATGAGGCCATTCAGCCCATCATGTCTGCCCCGATTCCCCGAATGAGCCTTCTCCCCATAACCCTGCACATTCTTTTCAGCTAATAGTCTAATTCCCTTTTGAATGCTTCAATTGAACCTGCCTCCAACACTCTCAGGCAGTGCATTCCAGATCTTTAACCAGTCGAATGCAGCCTGATTGTCACCCATTTTAAATTGGGGTGCAAGTCTAATGAGATTGGGAAGATATTTGAGTGTAATTTAACAAGAACAAAGTGGGCACAATATTGGCCACATTTTCAGGTCTATCCTTTAGGTTGCGCCCAAAGAGGAAACACCAGGTGATGGAGTCAGAAAATATTGGAGTGCGAGAGAAGAGTAGTTTGTGGAAGGGACACAATGTCCCAAGAGATTGTTAATACTTCTTAATAATAGTTTCTTCATTAATGCTGACACCTTCCTAACAGTTCTGTATAACCTTTTGTATAATACAGTGGAACATATTCAACTAATTAATCCCAACACTGAATACATTGTATTGACAAAAGGGGGTTCACTTAAACGGCCTGCTTTTTGTAATCCTTTCAACATTACAACCGTGAAGATGTGATGACGACTAGACCGTCCCTGAAACAATCGGAGAGATAGTCACAGGAACATTTTATCTGCACATTAGGCAGTTACAATATAGGACTCCAAAATAAGATACATTATCTTCTATATACCGACAGCGTTCACTGTGTCTCACTCACCGATAATTGTAAGGTTATAGTTGAGGGCGAGAGTCACCAAGCCCAAATTGTTCAACATTCCCATCTCCACCTCACCAACAGAAACAGGCGTCTCCAAAGAGAAACTCCAGACAAAGTAATCTTTCCGGACAAAATAATGACAAATCACCTACACAACTGAAAGAAAAAAAGAAAGTTGTCAGATTTTGTATGAGTCGTTTTAGGAGTCTAAACATTATTAATTCTTTTTAAAAATTATTTCCTTAGCATAAATGTAAAGGTTACAAACGATTGTTCCTGATGCTGATCTCTGATAACCCAAGGCGTCCAACTCGGAGGAGCTAACGCTGTTTGCTGTCACCTTCACAAACCCTCCCCTGTGACAACTGTACAGACAATAGAGCCTCGGTGCATCTCTCCCACTGAGGGCTATTCTTACCGACCAAAGGCATTCCAGCATCCTGACAGATCCCAGATATTTTGGTACAGCCCATGTCAGGAAAATAATAGAAGCTGCGGAATTAGATCGGATCACCCCTTTGACCGTCACAGAAAACTGGAAATGTCTTGTCCCCCAGCTTTCTAGAAGGAGCAGAATCTGATTTATTTGGTAGTCAGTAAGCATCGAAGGTAAAGAGTGAAATTTATGGTCAAAGAGGGATAGGCTGTATCAACACGTCTTTGTTTATTTAACTTACACTCTACGTTCACAAACTGGGATCCACCAGCCTGGTCAGTCCGTGAGTGATCGCAAGAGATCTGATCATCCGATTTCTGTCCATGTGGGGACAATCGTACAGCAGGCTGTGGGGGTAAACGTTCAAATTTATTTCTTTCAGAAAATAATATTTGGGATGCAGTATATAAGCAGTTTGAGACATCAGATGTGAAAAGTGTAGCTTATTTGCTTCCACAGTGCGGACTGCGACACCGACCACTCCTTGGTGTGCAGCAACGTTAGCCTCAAACCAAAGAAGCTGCATCACTCCAAGCAGAAGGGCCGCCCGCGCATCAACACTAGCAGAATTTCTTATCCACAGCTGTTAAGCAAGTTTCTAAATTCACTTGAAAAAGCCCTTCAAAACACTCCCACAGGGGATGCAGAGACCAAGTGGGCCCACATCAGAGACTCAGCAATGACCACCGATGGCAATCGTGTGAAGCGGAATGCAGACTGGTTTCAATCTCACTTTGAAGAGCTGGAACCTGTCATAGCCACTAAGCGCATCGCACTGCTGAACTACAAGAAAGCCCCCAGCGAGTTAACATCCGTAGCACTTAAAGCTGCCAGAAGCGCTGCACAAAGAACAGCCAGGTGCTGCGCAAATGACTACTGGCAACACCTATGCAGTCATATTCAGCGGGCCTCTGACACAGGAAATATCAGAGGAATGTATGATGGCATTAAGAGAGCTTTTGGGCCAACCATCATGAAGATCTCCCCCCTCAAATCTAAATCAGGGGACACAATCACTGACCAACGCAAGCAAATGGACCGTTGGGTGGAACACTACCTAGAACTGTACTCCAGGGAAAATGTTGTCACTGAGACCGCCCTCAATGCAGCCCAGTCTCTGCCAGTCATGGATGAGCTGGATGTACAGCCAACAAAATCGGAACTCAGTGATGCCATTGATTCTCTAGCCAGTGGAAAAGCCTCTGGGAAGGACGGCATTACCCCTGAAATCATCAAGAGTGCCAAGCCTGCTATACTTTCAGCACTGCACAAACTGCTTTGCCTGTGCTTGGACGAGGGAGCAGTACCACAGGACATGCGCGATGCCAATATCATCACCCTCTATAAGAACAAGGGTGACCGCGGTGACTGCAACAACTAGCGTGGAATCTCCCTGCTCAGCATAGTGGGGAAAGTCTTCGCTCGTGTCGCCTTAAACAGGCTCCAGAAGCTGGCTGAGCGTGTCTATCCTGAGGCACAGTGTGGCTTTCGAGCAAAGAGATCCACCATTGACATGCTGTTCTCCCTTCGCCAGCTACAGGAGAAATGCCGCGAACAACAGATGCCCCTCTACGTTGCTTTCATTGATCTCACCAAAGCCTTTGACCTCGTCAGCAGACGTGGTCTCTTCAGACGACTAGAAAAGATTGGATGCCCACCAAAGCTATTAAGTATCATCACCTCATTCCATAACAATATGAAAGGTACAATTCAGCATAGCGGCACCTCATCAGATCCCTTTCCAATTCTGAGTGGCGTGAAACAGGGCTGTGTTCTCGCACCTACACTGTTTGGGATCTTCTTCTCACTGCTGCTCTCACATGCGTTCAGGTCTTCAGAAGAAGGAATTTTCCTCCACACAAGATCAGGTGGCAGGTTGTTCAACCTTGCCCGTCTAAAAGCGAAGACCAAAGTACGGAAAGTCCTCATCAGGGAACTCCTCTTTGCTGATGATGCTGCATTAACATCTCAAACTGAAGAGTGTCTGCAGAAACTCATCGACAGGTTTGCGGCTGCCTGCAATGAATTTGGCCTAACCATCAGCCTCAAGAAAACGAACATCATGGGACAGGACGTCAGAAATGCCCCATCCATCAATATCGGCGACCACGCTCTGGAAGTGGTTCAAGAGTTCACCTACCTAGGCTCAACTATCACCAGTAATTGTCCCTCGATGCAGAATTAAACAAGCGCATGGGAAAGGCTTCCTCTGCTATGTCCAGACTGGCCAAGAGAGTGTGGGAAAATGGCGCACTGACACAGAACACAAAAGTCCAAGTGTATGAAGCCTGTGTCCTCAGTACCTTGCTCTACGGCAGGGAGGCCTGGACAACGTATGTCAGCCAAGAGCGACGTCTCAATTCATTCCATCTTCGCTGCCTCCAGAGAATCCTTGACATCAGGTGGCAGGACCGTATCTCCAACACAGAAGTCCTCGAGGCGGCCAACATCCCCAGCATATACACCCTACTAAGCCAGCGGCGCCTGAGATGGCTTGGCCATGTGAGCCGCATGGAAGATGGCAGGATCCCCAAGGACACATTGTACAGTGATCTCGTCACTGGTACCAGACCCACCGGCCGTCCAAGTCTCCGCTTTAAAAACGTCTGCAAACGCGACATGACGTTCTGTGACATTGATCACAAGTCGTGGGAGTCAGTTGCCAGCGATCGCCAGAGCTGGCGGGCAACCATTAAGGTGGGGCTAAAGCGTGGCGAGTCGAAGAGACTTAGCAGTTGGCAGGAAGAAAGACAGAAGCGCAAGGAGAGAGCCAACTGTGTAACAGCCCCGACAATCAATTTTATCAGCAGCACCTGTGGAAGAGTCTGTCACTCTAGAATTGGCCTTTATAGCCACTCCAGGCGCTGCTGCACAAACCACTGACCACCTCCAGGCGCTTACCCATTGTCTCTCGAGACAAGGAGGCCAAAGAAAGATTTGGGAGGAAGAGGTGACTTTGGACCTATGGTTCCTAAAGCTTTCTCCTACCGTGGGGTTTCCTCACCCCATGACTGGATCTAATGTAGACTAATTAACAGAGATTGATTGCTAGGATTAGTCAGCAGCTCCATTATCATTGTATCATGTGACTACCAGGATGGTGGAAGGCAAACTAGATGGACTTTGTCATTTTTTTGTCCAGCAATACCTATTGCTCCCAGCACATGAACCCTGTGCAAAAAAAACAAAGATGTACCTCTGTGAGTCTAGTGCATTCTATCAATTCCCACACGCGTTGAATATTATTTCAGTTACATTATACTAGTGAAAGACATTTTCTGTAATTAAAGCACTCTTTCACATTAGATGGCACTGGCTTTTGGAATTAAGGTCCCTGGGAGTCTGGCAGTGTTTGCAGGAGTCCCTTATGCAGTGAAGGATGGGAACCATTAGTTTATGTCAAATAGTTTAAGTATTAAAACAAAAATAAGCACATTATCATTAAACCTAGCAAGTCTCAGGAATTGTATTGGGGCAGAATTTATTAATCAGACGAATTAAGAGCCAACACAGAAGAAAGGGATGCATGACAAAATGAGCAATCTTACAACTCCTAGGGAGAGGAAATGAAAAACAAATGGCCTGTGTCAACCAGCTGCAGCTCAATTGGAATATAAACATGACCCATAGGGAGAATTTCATGACAGAAATAACCTGAATTTCCAAATCCCAGAAATTAATTTCAGTGAAATTGTTTAGTGAAATGGGGCAAATGCCAATTACCCATTTACCTTCATTTCCCATTTCTCTCTCCAGTATATTCAATGCTAAAATCACTGTTTTCATGTTTTATTTAACAATTTTTGAAGTGGTTACTGGGTTTCATATATATGCAGCACTGAGGACTGCAACACCATTGGCCAGTTCCATCTCAAAGAGATGCAGGTTCAATCATCTCACATCACTCAGTTATTGATCTCAGAGAAACACCAAGTGAGGACCAGAGTGATCATCTCCCCAAGAGTGAAAGAAGTGGTATCATCAGATCTCTCCCATACTTCTGCTAGTCACCATCCAAAGAGCAACACAGTCTTGACGTTATTTACTTGACCTCTAGGCCACAGAATAGTGTAGTGGCTATGTTCCTGAACTAGTAATTCAGAGGTGTGGAGTAATAATCCAGAGAAAGTGAGTTCAAATCCTGCCATGGTAGTTTGAGAATTTGGTTATGAAGGTGGTTTCATGTTTTAATATTTTTTGAGGACTTGCAGGTAAGTGCCTGTGGAAATATCAGATGAACTGCTGGACTTGGGTTTTTCTTTTTAAAAGGTCACCGGAAGGACTTGAGATTTTTGTTTAAAAACAACCCGTACTGGATGTCACATGTCTTAAGCTAAATAAACAGCAGGAGCTTTGGTGATGAAGGGGAGTTGTTTACAGAGAAGTGACATGTCAAGATTTATAGTGGTCACAAGTTGGTTTCGTTTTGGATATTGTTTTGAGTCAGTTGGGGGTCAGCCTGCTAAGTGAGAAGACACCAGTTCATCCTTTCTCCACCTCTTTCAGAAACTCTGAGAATCCAGTGTGTGATAGCTGAAACCCTTGATGCCACATTTCTCCTGGAGAACCTGCCAGACTAATCTTCAATGTCGCCTGAAGAGAACTGCTCCAAAAGGTCCCAGTGACAGCTGTCTACCTGTATTTGGGACACAGAATAAAGAGACAACTGATATCATTTAATATCTTCTCCTTTTCCTTCAAGAATTAATATGTATTTGGCCAAAGTATTTTGTTTTGTCTTTTTGTAAACAGCTCACTGCAGAGAAAACTTCTCTATTTTTTTCTTTAACCAGTATATGTGTGTGTGTGTGTGGTGGGCTAATTTAGAAGGGAAATTTCATATTTCAATCTGAGTGTTAATGTTTTGCATCTTTACTGAATAGGTCATGTTTTATAATAAATTGATAAATTTGTTTATTAAAGAAACCTGGTTGGTGGATTTTATTCTGAAATAAAAATAGAGTATATAATTGGCCATCTCGGTAACTAGGTAAACATTTAAATATATATTGGGGCCCATGGAGAAGTGGAACTAGAGAACGACAGTGCACTGCTCCCGCCTTGGTCATAACAATTTGAATTCAGTTTAACAATCTGGAAATAAAAAGCTGGTATTAGTAAAAGTCATAAAAACCCACTGGTTCACTAATACCATTTAGAGAAGGGAACCTGCCATCCTTACCCAGAGCCCTATATATATATCCATGCCAATAAGCCACTCAGTTGTAGCAACTATGGCCAAATTTTAAGGTGTGACAACCCAGCCGATAATTCCAGGCAACTCAGTCCTATTCACGTTTGTATTTTTTACTCTCTGTTTGTCCACTTTGAATTTTATAGATTTGAAGGCTTGGAAATGCCATTTATTGCTATCAACAACTTTAACGGGAAGATGGATTTTGCATATATAATTCTTAAGGTTCCATGCTATGCAACTAAGCAGCTTATGAAGAAGTTTGGGCATTTCTGTACTGGTGATAAGAGAATAAAAACAAAGCTTTGAGCCTGTTTTCTATAACTTATACTATACCATTTAGAAATAACTAGTGACAATAGAATAGAAACAGAAAATGGGAATCACTCAGCAGATCAAACAGCATCTGTGGAGACAGAAACAGAAGTAACTTGTCAGGTCGATTTATTTTCAAATAACTGACAGGTTCTGATGAAAGGTCATCGACCCGAAACGTTCACTCTGTTTCTCTCTCCACAGATGCTGCCTGACCTGCTGAATAGTTCCAGCATTTTCTGTTTTTATATCATGTTTCTGCATCGGCAGTATTTTGCTTTTTTTTCGTAACGTTGGAAACTGGCATGCCTTAACCAGACTTCAAAATGTAGCCTAACTGTCCCAGACAGGGTTTTAACCTACAGATGGCCCAGGAGGCAATGGTTTGGTTCCCTGTATTGATAAAATTATTGGTGTTTGAAGGCTAATGGATATTTTATGTTGTTACGAGCAGGTGAGAAAGGTGTCTCGGGGTCCCTCTCAGCCTTCACCTGGTCTTACCATAACAGGATTTAATTTTAAACACACCGTATTTTTGGCTCCACCCTTGGTGAATCCTTGCTCACTGCAAAGAAACCAGCACAAACAGGTTTTCTTAGGGTTTAAAGAAGAAAGATTGAAATTTATTAAACTTAAACTCTAATTCAGTTAACGCCTATGGATATGCGACACGCCCACACTAGCATGCATATGCGGTACACACATGCAGCTAGAGAGAGAACAGATCTGAAGAAATAAAGTGGAAAAGTTTGAGGCAATATCTGAAGAGTTATGTTACGGATCTTTGAGCTCACTGTAGAGTCCTTGATTGTAGGTAGATCTTGCTTTTCATTGGGGCACAGTATTCTTCTTAAACCTTGTTCGCTGTAGGAGACTTTGCTCTCTCGGGGTTCATGTGTCTTCAGTGGATTTGGAGTTTCATGAGTAAGAGGTGGGAGCAGACAGGAGAGATCTTCTCAGTCCAGGAGCAAACAGTCTTTTCTGAGTTCAAACTCTCTAACCAGTTCAAAAGAAAACACTGGAACAGTCATGTGACCAGCTGGTCTAACCAGTCCTGGTCCTTGTGGATTGTATCTGCCTTAGCAGGTCCTGGAATGCACTTCCTCATCTTCAATGTCTGTTAGTATGTAAAACAATTTTCCAGCCACGGCTGATCTGTTTAACAAGTCATTTCCTCGCTCCAACAACAGTTAAAAATCAATGTTCATGACAACGTTGATGTGTCTCATTCTTGGTAGGTGGAGGCCTAGCAGCACAATTTGCAAACTTTAGACCATTCCAGAGGAATGGTTTCAATTGCTGCCAAGTATCCAAGTACGTGAGCTAACAGATGAATGTATTTCAACCTAAATATCTGAACTATTAAGACAGCTATGATCTATGGGAAGTTCACGTTGTACATTGTTTCAAAGCATTAAAAAGCATTTGAGACCTAGACGAAATATGATTTCAATAGCCAGCAGGTGTTAACAGCAGGACTATGACAGGGCTCGTCTTTACATCACTGATAATTTACCAGATAATAACTATATTGTCCAACACCATTTGAGGTAGCTAAGAAGGGTTCTGCATACATCCTGTGGAATTTTGTGCTGGCAACGAGGGTCTCGATGTCAGGGGAAACTGATGCTAAGATTCCAGCATTGGTTCTTATATGGAAGGCCTGGCGAATTTAGTGCCAATCAGGACCCTGCCACCGGGAAGTCCCGGCCTTGCAGAGCTGCCAGCCAATCAGAGTGCTTGCGTGTACAGTGTGTTCACTCTGAAACTGAGCTCCAGATCATTGTCGACTCCTCCTCCAAAGCATATGAGAAAATGGGTCTTTCACTTAACACTTGGAAAATGAAGGTGCTCTTCCAACCAGCTCCCACAGTACAACACTTTCCCCCTGTCAATCAAGTTCAATGGCAAGATCCAGGAAAATGTGGACCATTTTCCATATCTTGGAAGCCTCTTCTCAGCAAAGGCAGACATTAACAAGGTTCATCATCGCCTCCCAATGCCAGCTCAGCCTTTGGCCAACTGAAAAGAGATTATTTAAGGATCAGGATCTCAAACCCAAGACTAAGATCATGGTTTACCAGGCAGCAGTGATATCCCTGCACTCCTATATGCTTTAGAGACTTGGACAACTTACAGCAGGCACCTCAAAGCACTGGAGAAGTACCACCAGAGGTGCCTCCGCAAGATCCTCCCAATCCAGTGGCAAGAAAGGCGGTCCAACAGCAGCGCCTTCTCCCAAGCTAACCTTCCCAACATCGGGGTGCTAATCACCCAAAACCAGCTCCACTGGGTGGGACACGTCATTGGTATGCCTGACACCAGACTCCCGAAGCAGATATTCTACTCAGAACTTGGTAGGAGACTCCCAGGAGGACAGCGGAAACACTTTAGAGATGTCCTCAAAGCATCCCTGAAGAGATCAAACATCCCCATCGACTTGTGGGAGTCCCTGACCCATGACTGTCCTAGATGGAGAAAGCTCATTCAGGAAGGCATCGTACACCTCGAGGCACTTCGTCAGGAACATGCAGAGGCAAAGTCGAGGTGTTGGAGGGAGTGCACAAACCTCCAAACTACTCATCTACCTGACCCTTCAAGTAGCACCTGTCTCTCATATGGCAGAGTCTGCAGATCAGACATTGGACTTATCAGCCATCTCGGACCCAGTCGAACTGGAGTGGCAGCAAGACATCCTCGATCCCGACAGACTGCTCAAAAGAGCTTTGTGCTGTGTAACCCTAGAAGGGGCATGGTTCCAAAAGTGAAACTAAGGCAAGTCCAGACAGATTCCCCACAGCCAGCTTGAATAAAGCCTTCATTCACACAGGAATTGAGAGTCCAGTTTCTTCATGTTTGAGGCACAAAACATAATAATCTCTTTGAAACATACAATGTTCTGAAGGGGTTTGACAGGGTAGACACTGAGAGGTCATTTCCCCTGGCTGTGGAATCTAGAATACGGGGGCACAGCCTCAACTTCAGGATAAGGGGCCAATCATTAAGGACTGAGATGAGGAGAAATTTCTTTACTCAGAGGGTTGTGAATCTTTGGAATTGTCTACCCCAGAGGTTTGTGGATGCTCAATTGTTGAATATATTCAAGACTGAGATAGACAGATTTTTGATTACTCAGGGAATCAAGGGATATGGGGAATGGGCGGGAAAGTGGAGTTGAGGCAGAAGATCGGCAATGTATTGGATGGCAGAGCAGACTTCAGGGGATGCAAAATCTACTCCTTCTATTTCATATGTTCTTATATATTGTGTATGTCAAGAAACATACTATTAGTTTTTTTACCATGCTTTCAGTTTCTTTAAAGTTTCATAAAAGCAAAATACTGCGGATGCTGGAAATCTGAAATAAAAACAAGAAATGCTGGAACCACTCAGCAGGTCTGGCAGCATCTGTGGAAAGAGAAGCAGAGTTAACGTTTCGGGTCCCAAAACGTTAACTCTGCTTCTCTTTAAAGTTTCACTTTGGCTCAGAGTTGATACATTTGTATCGAAGTCAGAGGTTGTGGGTCCATATCCACAAAATCTGGTCTAATACTTCAGTGAAGGTCTACAGCATTGTTGGTGTATTTTCATGGGATTTCACTCGATGGTCTCTTGTAATAGAATTTATACATCTAGGTCATTTTTCTAGTGTTTCTGCAGATGTTCCACCAAAGTGGGAGACATACCTAGCAATTCACCTCTGTCATCATTTGGATGAGGTATGAAACCAACAGCCAGCTTGAATAAAGCCTTCATTCACACAGGAATTGAGAGTCCAGTTTCTTCATGTTTGGGGCACAAAACATAATAATCTCTTTGAAATATACAATGTTCTGAAAGGGTTTGATGGGGTAGACACTGAGAGGTCATTTCCCCTGGCTGTGGAATCTAGAATACATCTCCCTTCTTGATGAAAATAAAAGGCGCCATTTGGCACTATTCAAAGAAGAGCAGGGACGTTTTTCACCCAACATCATCAAATCAGGTTACACGGTCATTCATCTCATTGCTGTTTGAACAACCTTGGCTGCCACTTTTGCCTACATAAAAACAACACCTACATCTCAACGATAATTCCTTGGCTGCAAAGTACTTTGGAATGTCCTGAAGTCATGAAATGTGTTATATAAATGCATGTTTCTTTTTATGCAATTATCATATTTGCTGTTCCAGAGAAGACAGGAGAATGTAGCGGGTATCCCACATGGTGTCGGACACATTCTTCTTTGGCCTCCTTATCTCGAGAGACAATGGATACGTGCCTGGAGGTGGTCAGTGGTTTGTGAAGCAGCGCCTGGAGTGGCTATAAAGGCCAATTCTAGAGTGACAGGCTCTTCCACAGGTGCTGCAGAGAAATTTGTTTGTCGGGGCTGTTGCACAGGTGGGTCTCCCCTTGAGCCTCTGTCTTTTTTCCTGCCAACTGCTAAGTCTCTTCGACTCGCCACATTTTAGCCCCGTCTTTATGGCTGCCCGCCAGCTCTGGCGAACGCTGGCAACTGACTCCCACGACTTGTGATCAATGTCACAGGATTTCATGTCGCGTTTGCAGACGTCTTTAAAGCGGAGACATGGTCGGCCGGTGGGTCTGATACTAGTGGCGAGCTCGCTGTACAATGTGTCTTTGGGGATCCTGCCATCTTCCATCGGACACATTAAGGGTTCACAAAATAACAGATTATCTGGTCATTATCACTTTGCTGTTTGTGGGAGTTTGCTGTGTGCAAATTGACTGCCGCATTTCCTACATTACAACAGTGACTACACTTCAGAAGTATTTAATTGGCTGGAAGGTGTTTTGGAACATCCAGTGATCATGAAAAGCGCGATATGAAATGCAAGTCTTTCTGTTTTTTAAAATTCTTCATCCCGCAGTGAACTATCCCACTCACAAGGACACAGGTTTCTGTTACGGGAGATTTGGTCTGATAATGGAAATTCCCTTCTGCCATGAATACTAAAAGGCTTGGAAAAGAGTCTGACCCATGATAAAACCTTCATATTAATAATTTCAACAGCTGTTGAGTAGAAACAATGCTCCCCGCACCCACCCCCACCCCCAGGGGTCAGCAACGTGTCCGTACACAGACACCAGTGTCCCTGATAAAAGTTAATGTGACTGGTAACTTCACAGATGAGGACTTCCCCTTTGGCATCTTCCTCCAGACCAGTCTGGCCTTTAAAAAATCTTGCAGCCGTCAGATAAATAGCTGACAGGTGCTTAGAGCAGAGACAGCACTTCCGAACCTGGGACAATTTCAGCGTTTTCTGGCGGGTTCCTTTTTTAACAAAAAGGCAGCCTAAAACCACAAACTTGTCCAAGGTTCAGAAGCACTGTCTCTGCTCTCAGCATCTGTCAGCTGTGAAACGGATGGCTGAGATTTTCTAAAAAATTACTGACAAACCACAAAGCTGAGAGTTCTCGCTCTCTGCAACTGTCAGAGAGAGAGATAGAGAGAAGGGGGGACAGAGAGAGAGAGGGAGAGAAAAGGGGGGACAGAGAGAGAGAGGGAGAGAAACAATGACAGAGAGAGGGAGAGAGCGGGAGGAGAGAGGGGGAGGGAGAGGGGGGGACAGAGAGAGGGGGGAGAGGGGAGTGAGAAACGGGGATGGGAGAGAGAGAGAGAGGGAGCGAGAGAGGGAAAGAGAGATGAGGATAGAGACAAAGATAGAGGGACTGAGAGATGGGGGGGACAGAGAGGGGGGACAGAGAGAGATGCACCTTTGTTGTTGTTTTGACGAATAGTAAGATAAATTTTTAATGCCTTATCTTTCAGAAATTGTCTCACCAGTCTTTTCAAAAATTGTAATGTGGTCCTCCATGCGAAAAGGTTGGACACCCCTGCTCCAAGCCTTTAACCTTGTGTTTTAAGAACAAAGAACAAAGATAATTACAGCACAGGAACAGGCCCTTCGGCCCTCCAAGCCTGCGCCGATCCAGATCCTCTCTCTAAACATGTCGCCTATTTTCTAAGGTTCTGTATCTCTTTTCTTCCTGCCCATTCATGTATCTGTCTAGATACATCTTAAAAGACTCCATCGTGCCCGCGTCTACCACCTCCGCTGGCAACGCGTTCCAGGTGCCCACCACCCTCTGCGTAAAGAACTTTCCACGCATATCCCCCCTAAACATTTCCCCTTTCACTTTGAACTCGTGTCCTCTCGTAATTGAAACCCCCACTCTGGGAAAAAGCCTCTTGCTGTCCACCCTGTCTATACCTCTCATGATTTTGTACACCTCAATCAGGTCCCCCCTCAACCTCCGTCTTTCTAATGAAAATAATCCTAATCTACTCAACCTCTCTTCATAGCTAGCGCCCTCCATACCAGGCAACATCCTGGTGAACCTCCTCTGCACCCTCTCCAAAGCATCCACATCCTTTTGATAATGTGGCGACCAGAACTGTACGCAGTATTCCAAATGTGGCCGAACCAAAGTCCTATACAACTGTAACATGACCTGCCAACTCTTGTACTCAATGCCCCGTCCGATGAAGGAAAGCATGCCGTATGCCTTCTTGACCACTCTATTTACCTGCGTTGCCACCTTCAGGGAACAGTGGACCTGAACACCCAAATCTCTCTGGACATCAATTTTCCCCAGGACTTTTCCATTTACTGCATAGTTCACTCTTGAATTGGATCTTCCAAAATGCATCACCTCGCATTTGCCCTGATTGAACTCCATCTGCCATTTCTCTGCCCAACTCTCTAATCTATCTATATTCTGCTGTATTCTCTGACAGTCCCCTTCACTATCTGCTACTCCACCAATCTTAGTGTCGTCTGCAAACTTGCTAATCAGTCCACCTATACTTTCCTCCAAATCATTTATGTATATCACAAACAACAGTGGTCCCAGCACGGATCCCTGTGGAACACCACTGGTCACACGTCTCCATTTTGAGAAACTCCCCTCTACTGCTACTCTCTGTCTCCTGTTGCCCAGCCAGTTCTTTATCCATCTAGCTAGTACACCTTGGACCCCAAGCGCCTTCACTTTCTCCATCAGCCTGCCATGGGGAACCTTATCAAACGCCTTACTGAAGTCCATGTATATGACATCGACAGCCCTTCCCTCATCAATCAACTTTGTCACTTCCTCAAAGAATTCTATTAAGTTGGTAAGACATGACCTTCCCTGCACAAAACCATGTTGCCTATCACTGATGAGCCCATTTTCTTCCAAATGGGAATAGATCCTATCCCTCAGTATCTTCTCCAGCAGCTTCCCTACCACTGACGTCAGGCTCACCGGTCTATAATTACCTGGATTATCCCTGCTACCCTTCTTAAACAAGGGGACAACATTAGCAATTCTCCAGTCCTCCGGGACCTCACCCGTGTTTAAGGATGCTGCAAAGATATCTGTTAAGGCCCCAGCTATTTCCTCTCTCGCTTCCCTCAGTAACCTGGGATAGATCCCATCCGGACCTGGGGACTTGTCCACCTTAATGCCCTTTAGAATACCCAACACTTCCTCCCTCCTTATGCCGACTTGACCTAGAGTAATCAAACATCTGTTCCTAACCTCAACATCCGTCATGTCCCTCTCCTCGGTGAATACCGATGCAAAGTACTCGTTTAGAATCTCACCCATTTTCTCTGAGTCCAAGCATAACATTCCTCCTTTGTCCTTTAGTGGGCCAATCCTTTCTCTAGTTACCCTCTTTCTCCTTATATATGAATAAAAGGCTTTGGGATTTTCCTTAACCCTGTTTGCTAAAGATATTTCATGACCCCTTTTAGCCCTCTTAATTCCTCGTTTCAGATTGGTCCTACATTCCCGATATTCTTTCAAAGCTTCGTCTTTCATCAGCCGCCTACACCTTATGTATGCTTCCTTTTTCCTCTTAGCTAGTCTCACAATTTCACCTGTCATCCATGGTTCCCTAATCTTGCCATTTCTATCCCTCATTTTCACAGGAACATGTCTCTCCTGAACGCTAATCAACCTCTCTTTAAAAGCCTCCCACATATCACATGTGGATTTACCTTCAAACAGCTGCTCCCAATCTACATTTCCCAGCTCCTGCCGAATTTTGGTATAGTTGGCCTTCCCCCAATTTAGCACTCTTCCTTTAGGACCACTCTCGTCTTTGTCCATGAGTATTTTAAAGCTTACGGAATTGTGATCACTATTCCCAAAGTAGTCCCCTACTGAAACTTCAACAACCTGGCCGGGCTCATTCCCCAACACCAGGTCCAGTATGGCCCCTTCCCGAGTTGGACTATTTACATACTGCTCTAGAAAACCTTCCTGGATGCTCCTTACAAATTCTGCTCCATCTGGACCTCTAACACTAAGCGAATCCCAGTCAATGTTGGGAAAATTAAAATCTCCTATCACCACCACCCTGTTGCTCCTACATCTTTCCATAATCTGTTTACATATTTGTACCTCTATCTCACGCTCGCTGTTGGGAGGCCTGTAGTACAGCCCCAACATTGTTACCACACCCTTCCTATTTCTGAGTTCTGCCCATATTGCCTCACTGCTCGAGTCCTCCATAGTGCCCTCCTTCAGCACAGCTGTGATATCCTCTTTGACAAGTAATGCAACTCCTCCACCCCTTTTACCTCCCTCTCTATCCCGCCTGAAGCATCGATATCCTGGGATATTTAGTTGCCAATCATGCCCTTCCCTCAACCAAGTCTCAGTAATAGCAATAACATCATACTCCCAGGTACTAATCCAAGCCCTAAGTTCATCTGCCTTACCTACTACACTTCTTGCATGAAAACAAATGCACCTCAGACCACCAGTCCCTTTATATTCATCATCTGCTCCCTGCCTGTTCTTCCCCTTAGTCACACTGACTTCATTATCTAGTTCCTTACAGGCTTTTGTTACTACCTCCTTACTGTCAACTGACCTCAATTGGTTCCCATCCCCCTGCCACATTAGTTTAAACCCTCCCCAACAGCGTTAGCAAAAGCACCTCCAAGGACATTGGTTCCAGTCCGGCCCAGGTGTAGACCGTCCAATTTGTAATAGTCCCACCTCCCCCAGAACCGGTCCCAATGTCCCAAAAATCTGAACCCCTCCTTCCTGCACCATCTCTCAAGCCACGCATTCATCCTGACTATTCTTTCATTTTTACTCTGACTATCACGTGGCACTGGTAGTAATCCTGAGATTACTACCTCTGAGGTCCTACTTTTTAACTTGGCTCCTAACTCCCTAAACTCTGCTTGTAGGACCTCATCCCGTTTTTTACCTATATCATTAGTGCCTATGTGCACAATGACAACTGGCTGTTCACCCTCCCCCTTTAGAATGTTCTGCAGCCGATCTGAGACATCCCTGACCCGTGCACCTGGGAGGCAACATACCATTCGGGAGCCTCGTTTTTGACCACAGAACCGCCTATCTACTCCCCTTACAATCGAATCCCCTACGACTATAGCCCTTCCACTCTTTTTCCCGCCCTTCTGAACAGCAGAGCCAGCCACGGTGCCATGGACCTGGCTACTGCTGCCTTCCCCTGGTGAGCCATCTCCCCCAACAGTATCCAAAACGGTATACTTGTTTTGGAGGGAGATGACCGCAGGGGACTCCTGCGCTGCCTTCCTGCTCTTTCTCTGCCTTTTGGTCACCCATTCCCTTTCTCCCTCAGCAATCCTAATCTGCGGTGTGACCAATTCACTAAACGTGCTATCCACGACCTCCTCAGCATCGCGCATGCTCCAAAGTGAGTCCATCCGCAGCTCGAGAGCCGTCATGCGGTCTAACAAGAGCTGCAGTTGGACACACTTCCTGCACGTGAAGGAGTCAGGGACATCAGCCGTGTCCCTGAGCTCCCACATTGAGCAAGAGGAGCATGACACGGGTCTGAGATCTCCTGCCATTTTTAATCTTAAGCTTAACTTAGTTAAATGAAAAAGGAACGAAAAGTTTTTACCAATCACAATAAACCAGAGAAATCGAAAAAGCCTTACCTTATAAACACCCCACCGAGTCCTTTTTCTTTGGTTAGAGGAGGAGGGCGGGTGGGAGACACGACAAGTGTGGTGTCTCGGGTTCAGAAACCGCCCAAATATATAGTGTTTTACTTACCCAGCAGCCCCCTGGCCTCCGCCGAAAAACAAAAGGAAATTAAATTTACTTTCAAACTGACCTTCCCAGCTGCTCACTCGCTCACTCACTGCTCCCGAAAAAGCTGCTGCAATGAAAGGAAAGTTATTTTAAACCGCCCAAATATATAGTGTTTTACTTACCCAGCAGCCCCCTGGCCTCCGCCGAAAAACAAAAGGAAATTAAATTTACTTTCAAACTGACCTTCCCAGCTGCTCACTCGCTCACTCACTGCTCCCGAAAAAGCTGCTGCAATGAAAGGAAAGTTATTTTAAACCGCCCAAATATATAGTGTTTTACTTACCCAGCAGCCCCCTGGCCTCCGCCGAAAAACAAAAGGAAATTAAATTTACTTTCAAACTGACCTTCCCAGCTGTTCACTCGCTCACTCACTGCTCCCGAAAAAGCTGCTGCAATGAAAAAACATAGCAGCTAGGTTATTTTAAAACATAAGTTTAAAAGTTTGTGTTATGTAAACTCATTTTAAAATGGCAAAAGTCACTTAGGAAATGTCTCGGTTTCTATGCTTTTTCACACATTACTTTCACCTGGGACACAAGCTCAGTGACATGTTGAAAGTTGCTGGACTTTTACTTCTATATAAATGTCACAATTCTGGAATCACATTGTTCAGAACTTGGGAAAACAGGCATGAAAATTCAAGGAATCTCCAGAGGTCATCACTATAAGTTCCTCATGAATACAAAAGTACGGTGGAATAGGGCTGAGTGATATTGGTAAAAACAGGATGCTGCTGACCCATATACAATAGCTAGTAAATACAATGTAACAGCTTTAATAATCTATGATGAACTGTCTGTGATTCCTTAACAAAATCTATACTGCATATGCAATTTTAAAAACTCAGGGAAAACATGTGTCAGGCAAGCCCCCCACCTACCAAGACTGAGGCGCCCATTATTTCACCACGTGAACATTAAAACTTAAAATTGCAAGCCTGTGACTGGAAAGACATTTTTGTATAGTAACTAGCAGTGTTGGAACAAAAGGGACCCAGTCGTTGCTTCCCTAATACACAGAAGCAGTGATCAAACCAGTTTTAGTCACATGCCTGGCTGGCTGGAGTTTTTTTGAATTTGAACTTCCAACAAAGGGATTTGAACTGAGACAAAGCCATGTGCTCATGGAATAAAGATCTTCCTGGAACTGAAGCAAGAATACCTCTCTTCTGCCTGCTTCCCACAGAACTGAATCTTGTGAAAACACGTGAAACTCAAAGAGAGAAAAGTTTCCTACGTGAACAAGGTTTTAAGACGACTACTGGGCCCCCAAAAAAAGCAAGACTATTAACAAAAGGACTACAGTGAGCTCGACACACTGTAACTAGGTACTGCCTCAAACCCCTCTCTACTATATTTTCATCTTCTCTTTTCATCTCGTATCTGCATGTGTATATCGCATGTGCATGCTATCTTGCCCACCAGTGTTTTTTCATGCCCCCTCTTCGCTCTCCTAATTACTTTTTTAAGTGTCCCCTACACTTTCTATACTTCCCTAGGGTCTCCGCTATTTTCAGCACTCTGAATCTGCCATAAGCCTCCTTTTTTCTCCTTATCCAATCCTCTATATCCCTTGACATCCAGGGTTCCCTGGATTTGTTGGCCCTACCCTTCACCTTTACGGGAACATATTCTCCCTGCACTTTCACTATTTCTTTTTTGAATGACTCCCACTGTATTATAAGGAGAAATGTGTTTTAAATCGGACTCTGTTCTGATGACATTAGATTGGCTATACACTTTATATACAGATTAACTTCCCCCATGTCCATCGCTGAGTCAATAATTTTGTCAAATGTCCGTGGTGTCTATCCCTGCACACCCTTCCCCCGCACCCCCCCACCGCAAGCCCCCCCCCCCCACCCCCCCACCTCCCCACTCACCAACAACCACCTTCCTCAGACAGTTATTGATGCTTCAAAGGAGTCAACTCTGGACAGAAATATGGCTAAAGATTCTGTAGGCTTGCAGGGATTATTTCTGAACAGATGTGCTTTAGGCTCTGCATCATCTGAGGCAGTGTTTTTAAAGAGTCCTGCTATTGACTTAAGAATTTCTTGTTTTAAACATTCAAACTTTATAGTTAAGTTTGACCTGCAAATTATAAGAAAACAAATTGATAACTCACTCAAAAGGTTGTTATGCTTAATGGGGTTAATTTATTTGTACCCACAATTACAGATTTAAAGCAGGCACAGATTTAAAATTACAGAAAAATTAAAATGGTTACAGAAAATGATTACAGATTTAACATGTTGAGAAAGGAGAAAATAATAATAAAAAGTAAAACTGCTTTGTTATTTTACTCCCAGCAAATGAATGCTTCAATAATATATGGCATTAGAATGCTCAAATATGTTATACTCTCCCAGCTAGTAAACACTTCACCAATATCCCGCTCAAATATGTTACCAACTAGTCGTACAGTCACCTGAAGTGGCCAGCTCCCATGGATTGCAGACTCTACTTCTGACACGTGGTTCAGTATCTCCTTCCCTTGACTGCAGTGCTGGTCTCTCACGACTAAAGATCTCCAATGCATTCAACCTCTTATACCCCTTTTCAGGACATGGGCCAGTGCTACTATATTGACAAACCATACCATCCTATTAAGGTTCTTTTAAAATCACAATACTCAATGATTATATGCACCTTATGTTTAAATCGTATGATTCAAAACCCGCCCAGAAAGCTGCCCGTCTTTCTTTCACTTTCTCCAGTAGTTTTCCAATATGTGACGCCCCTTACAGTCAATCTTCCAGAAAAATGTTTTTGTATTTTGCTGGAACACTATGCTTCATCTTATCTTAGTTGCATCATCTTCCAAGGCCTGGTCTTCATAAATTCATAAACTCTCGCTTACCTGCACTATCTCTGCTTTTTTTTCTGATAGTATTTGTTTTGGGCGGCACAGTGGCGCAGTGGTTAGCACCGCAGCCTCACAGCTCCAGTGATCCGGGTTCAATTCCGGGTACTGCCTGTGTGGAGTTTGCAAGTTCTCCCTGTGTCTGCGTGGGTTTTCTCCGGGTGCTCTGGTTTCCTCCCACAAGCCAAAAGACTTGCAGGTTGATAGGTAAATTGGTTATTAGAAATTGCCCCTAGTATAGGTAGGTGGTAGGGAAATATAGGGACAGATGGGGATGTTTGGTAGGAATATGGAATTAGTGTAGGATTAGTATAAATGGGTGGTTGATGTTCGGCACAGACTCGGTGGGCCGAAGGGCCTGTTTCAGTGCTGTATCTCTAATCTAATCTAATCTTAGTTTCACAGCTCAGCAAGTTCAGCAGATTTATTTTCGAAAGACTGAAATTTGCACAA